>NW_016690363.1:1066402-1209734 GCF_001604755.1 Lepidothrix coronata
CCCCCCCCCCCCCCCCCCCCCCCCCCCCCCCCCCCCCCCCCCCCGCCTCCCAAAGCACAGCATTCCTCCAGCACTCCAGCTCTGTCTTTAGGGATGGGTCTGCACTTGCTCCTGTCCTCCTTTGGAGCACACAGTTCTGTAGGAATGGCAGTGCAAGAAGTTATGAAGTGTAATATCCAGAAACGAATGCAGCCAAGAGCAATCTCTCACGCTTCCTTCTGGCGTGCTGAAGAAACATTTGCACCCCTCAGCCATGGCCATTAGCATGAGAGAACATTCAATTTGCAAGGCAAAGCTGCCATCTTGTACTTCTTCTTCAGCAGAAAGAGCTTTCAGGTAAACAGCGAATTGACTTATCCCCAAGGTCAAGCATACTGGCTAAAAGCATGCATTTCTCCAAAATAATTTTCCCACCCCACCACAAAGGATCACAAGAATATGAAGCACAGCCGTACAACAGCAGTTTCCATTTCCTTCCCACAAATTTTTCCTGTTTTCTTCCCTGCTCACTAAGCAGCAGTAAGATGCTGCCTCTCAAAACCTTTGTGATTCAGTCAGACAGCATCCCCTGAAAGACAGACACAGATCCAGGAAGATTCTTCAGCTGCCTCTTACTACTAATTAAGATGTTAGAACTCCTCATCTCCTTACACTGTAATTTATTAGTTTGACATGCTACAGAGACTACCAGCAGTTGTCACCAAATTACCACGGCTCTCATTTCAAATGGGAGGACAGGTGCTTTCTAGTATTTGGAAAAGGAAAGAAAAAAAAAAAGAAGAACAAGGATGCAGAGGCATTTATGTTACTGTTGCTTCCAGTCTGGATGGGAGAAAGGTACAATCATTCCCTCTAAGCACATTCATAACACAATACTACTACCAATGAATAAGAAGGACAATCAGATGTGATTCTCCTCCCTGAGGAGGAACAAGTCCATGCACGGGGGGAACTGACCAGCTGGAAAGCACAAGAGAACACTTTTTACATTAAACAAACAAAAAACAACTCACAGTTGTGAGGGTTCCCCAAAGAGGTTGTGGAATCTCCATCCCTGGAGGTATTCAAAAGCCATCTGTACATGATCCTGAGCAACCTGCTCTAGGTAGTCCTTCTTGAGCAGGGCACTTGGACCAGATGGCCTCCAGAGGTCCCTCCCAATCCCAACCCTCCTGTAAAGGTCACTCCAACAGGACTGCATTCACTGCTGCTGTAGGCCATGAGTTATTTAGCTCGCCACAAAACACCTACTCAGAGCAGCCTCACTGTGCCAGATCCCCTACAGAGAAAACAGTGGCAAAAACACCCTCAGTCCCAGGAGATTCCGTTTAAAAATGCGGTTTCACAGTGCAGTTAAGCTAATCTAGGTACCAGCTGCCTTGGGAAAAAAAGCTGTCTTGCTTTCCCACTCACTTTATTGCTAGCAACACACCCACTCCCCTCCCCATGCCTGACCCCCATACGAGCTGAAAAAAGAATGACCCAAGGAAAGAGTTATTTGTTTTCACTAAGACAGCAGGAACACTTTTTTTCCCCTTTGGGAGATGGGGGTAAACAACCCTTTTCATTAGCAGCTGGAATATTTCACTAGCTCAGCTGTACTATGAAACAGCACCTTCAGACAGGCAAAAAATGGGTCAGGAGAGGCCAGGGAAGAGGTGAGAGCAAGGCAGCTTGTGAGGAAGTGCCAAGGTCTCTCTGCTGGGAGACCCTGATGGCAGGTCTCTAACAAGCCTTGTGGCAAGGCAGCAGGTGAAGCAGTGCTGCAGGTTACTCCCAATCACACAGAGGAAAAATAAAAGGGCTCCAAGCCACCACTTTTAGCAAACAACCATAAGAGCAGGAGACTTAATGAAGCCTGGCTTCCTACGCCGTCAGGAGGGAGGCTGTCTCTGAGACTAATGATTTGACTGTAAGCTTCAGCTGGAGCTTCTCCTACAGCTGGCACAGTCATTTGGAGGCACTGCTAAAGCCCTTGAAGAAAAGGGTCCCCCTCAGTCCCCTGCTGACCCCCTGACTCAGCTACTTATTGTTCACAAGACTTGCAGGAACTCGTTTATTTTCAAGCTCTCTACGCCTGTCAAATTTGACTAAAATTGGCCAAAGGGCTTCCAGGTTATCCAGAAAGGGGCAGCAGAGGCAGCACCATCAGATAAGTCATCTTCCTCTGAGAACCCAGCCTGAGGAAACACAAGGAGAGGCAGAGGCTGGGAATCAAAAACCACACAGAGGGAAGAAGCACTAAAAAAGACAAGGTAGAACAAGGGTAAGAAGGGCTTTAAAAGGGAAGACAAGCATATTGCATTTGGCACAGCAGAGGAGGAGGAACTAATTTGAGAGTTCAGGGGAATCGGCAGACAACAAAAAAACCTGAATGAATTTCAGAGGCAGAGATGGATAGGAAATGCTGCAGCTTACACTTCTTAAGCAGAAAGACACAGGGGCATGCACATGCATATAGGTAAGCACCAGAGACAGAGGTTAAGATTTTGATTTGAACAGAAATACCACCTTGTAGTATCAGCAGAGAGAGGCCAGTCCAACTTTTATGAGTGGATAAAATTACCAAGAGGGAGGGACTGTAGGAAGAGGTGGAGAACATCACAGAATAGGCCCCTTATAGCCTCAAAAACCCCAAACCCTGAAGCTGGGCAGGGTATACTCATGGAAAACATATGAAAACCTCTGTCAGAGAGGCAGAAGGTGGCAAAGACAACACGACTTGGAGGAAATCATTCCAGAAAGAGACCAAAACTGGCTATCACATGGGCAATTGCCAAGTCGAGGAAGGTAATGCTGGATCACGACTGAGATGTAGAGCAGTGGGGGCTATTAAGAACACCCTTGCAAAGTAAATCACAGAGACAGACTAAATTGGCAGAGAGCTGGGAGGCAAAAGCTCCAGACAGAGAATCCCATGGGGCTTGTGGAGGACAGAGCAGCTGCTGAGGAGGAGGGGATAAAGCAGCTTTGCATTGAGGGAGAGAGGATATGAGCAGCAAAACAAATGACAGAGACAAGGGAAAATGACCTGGGACCCTTAAGGCAAGCAAAAAGGTTAGAAATTCTACCTTTGTAAAAAGCGTGGAGAAAGAAGCCGGACTGAGCAAACACACTGGTAAAGGCAGGCCTTTAATTTGTATGCCAGTTCTCTTTGTAAAGTTGCTATGGTTTGAGGAGCAAACTCGAAGGTGGACAAGGGGCTACCCAGGCTTGGGGGGAAGTATTCAGTAAAGCAGGAGAAGTTATAGTGTTTATGAGGGACAAGGCAGAGGGAAGGAGCCACACTCTGTCTGAGACAGGGAGGTCAGCATCATCAGAGGACTCATGCTGGCTCCATGCCACTGCAGGACAGCAGGAGCAGAAGCAGCAGATGGTGGAGCCAGGAGATGGGAGAGAGGGCGTAAAAAGTGCCCCAGGGGTGGGGGCAGATGCCACTGCATCAGTGGTGTGAACAGCTATGGGGCAGAAATGCTGACAAAAGAAGAGGGGCGGGGCGAAATCCAAGTCCAGGGTGCACAAGAAAGGTCACACCAGGGGAGGAGGAAAGCAGAAAGATCCTGAAGGGGAAGAGTGGTGCTGGCTGAAAACCAAGACACACAAAAGCCTGGCTGGCAAGCCAGGTTCCTTGTTATAGTATGAGACATCTAGGCACAGGGAGGAATGACCCTGGACTAACCCAGAGCATCTGCTGAGCAAAAGGGGCCCCAGTCTTCGGCACCGAGACAAGAGCTACACACAAGAGATGTGATGGAGAAAGGGACACGACTACAAGTCTCACTTGATGTATGGAGTCTGGAAAAAGCTGCAAGTTGGATTTTTTCAGGATTACAGAAGCAGCTCAGCAACACCACACCTTGGGCACAAGTCCAAACGCTCTCCTGCCTCCCAGAGCAGCACATCTCGGCATCCATGTGATGAGATGGGGCAGCACAGCCCAAGAGATGCTCCAGAGGTGATACACCCTGACTTCAGCAAGAGCAGACTTGCCTCTTTGTAGGTCTGTGAGTTTATCTGAAGGTCTGGAAGAAAGCAGAGCCTCAGTTTGTAGACAAGACTATGTGTCTGAGGGTGACAAACAGCATTTGTCACTAAACAAAAAATCTTTCCTCCTCAGCTGAGAAAAGGAGAGGTGGGGATAAGGTAAATCCTTCCTCTGCTGATACACCACACTGAGCATCCTCCTCCCTACACTCCCTGATGAGCAGATGTATACAGAAGTTTTCATCTTCAGCTACTTACTTAGCAGAGCCTAGTCCCCTCTGATCAGGGAGTTAAGGAAAGGCTTACATAGCTACCAGGGAGGGAGGGTTTTATTTATCTGATTCCAACATGCCCAAGTTATCAGACTCTAGAGGAATTCAATTAATGAGAATAAAACTCTTGTTTGATGCAAGTCTGGAAGGGTGGTGTGTTTTTTTCTTTTTTCTGTAAATAGCTGCACTCCAGAGATTTTTACACTGATTATAAGCCTTAACAGCGACCGACTGATCCAAGTTTAACAGATACAGCAGCCACACCAAAATGCCACACACGCTCCAGATCTGTCAGGGACTGAAAGAGCTGGAAAAGACCAACACAAAGACAGGGAGAAGGGAGGGAGAGGAATGCAGGACCAGGAAGCTGGAACACCACGTCCAAAGGAGCTGCTGAGGCCTTTCCTCCTCCTCAGCTCACTGCAGTGGGCTACAAGTGGTGAGGGTTGACACTGGTTGTTTCTAAGCACTCACGAGCACAGCCCTGTGAGCACCTGCCCAGCTGTGAAATGCCACCTCCTGACATGGAGGCAGAATTAAAGCTCGTAAGGCAAGCCATGGGCACCACAGGCACTTGGCTGCTCCCGGGCAATGCCCCACAGCACACAAAAGCCATCCCCCATGCCCAAGCCATGTCTGTCCCTGGCTGAGGAGGTGCCTCCATGCCCACACAGCCAGTCCTTGGGGAACCTGGCACTTGCTCCTGCAACCACAGCATCCCTTGGGTCTGCCACGAGGAGGGAGGATGACCCCCGGGGGCAGCAGGGGTGAGGGGACCATGGCACACACTGTCTCAGATTCCCATCTCAGGCCAGGTCACTCCAGGTAAGGCGCCAAGTTGTCACCGCCTGGGACAGAGCTCCTTCCCTTTCTGGCAGGCTCTGAACTCGCTGGCTCTGCCAGGGCCGGGCCCTCTCACCCACTGCCACCCAGTGAAGCAGCATGAATGGGGCACAACCCATCTCCCAAGGGGCTCTGGAGAGCCCAGGAGTTGACCCCAACACATTAAGCATGGCAATGGATCACATCTGGGCCCAGCCTGGCCTCTGGCACTGTGGAAGAGGGTGAAAGAAGGAATTCTGACAGCAGTATAAGCTTTGGAGAATTTTACTCAGATAATCCTCTCCTAAGGTTGGCCAGCTGGCTCTGAAGGGAACAGACGGAGGAACATTACAAATCACTGAACCGATGGGAACCAAACACAGGGCACAAAACTCTTTTCATACAAACGTTTTTCTTTTTTTTTAAATCTTCCCATGAAGATAAGCACAGCTCCCAACACCCGCTCCCAGGCGGTGCTAGTCCTAGGAGATTCACCCAATGTTTATTCAATGCACATTTCTCTAAAACCCCCATGGTACCATCCAGCCAGGAAACCGAACAAACATCCATAATTTCCTCTGACACCTCCTAGCTACGCTGTTCTGACAAAAACAACCAGAGCCATCCAGTACCATTGCATGCCAAAAAAAACCCCAAACAAAAAGACCCAGTTTCCTTACTAAACCCTTTCAACACAGCAAGCCAGCAAAAGGGAGGAATCATAAGCTGAACCACCCAGAATCCATCAGCTGACTAGGACAGCACCAATAATCCCTCCTGGCTGTATACTTGGGAAAGACATGTAGGTGTTTCCACAGTCTACTTACGCAGAAACCTCAGGAACTCTTCCCTTTCTTCCCTAAGGGAGATTCAAGACATTTGAGGTTTAACAGCTGCAACAAACAGTCTCCTCTTACCAGAGAAAATATTCAGGAACAAGATAACAAGAGACACAGTTACTGCAACAGGATGAAAACATGGAAAAAGCCTCTGGGGTCTAAGTGCTGCCCTAATGACTGCAGACTGCTACTCAGAAAATCTGAATTCAAGTATACAGCTCTCATCACCACTGCAGATCAAATAGGAATGGCAAGATGCAAATCTTGCTGCCTGCAAGAGAGGTAATCTAAGACAAAATTTGTGAGCAACCTGCTAGCAATGCCACAGTCCCTGCAAACACGAAGAAATAAAAAGCTGCAAATGCCCTTGATCTTGCATTCATTCCCCAGTAGATTACTGTGCTGAACCCAAACATCACGACTTTTATGTCTGGGGGAGTTGAGGGCACAGTCCTTATTACACTTGAAACGGCAAATATATTCTCTATTCAAATTTGATTGCGGACGTGTGAGATGGGTTAAAAAGATGGCTTAGAAGGGAAATAATTCCAGCTATTCTCCTTTAAAATAGTTTTAAGAGCAGTATCTTACTTATTTCACAGCCAAGAGGTAAAGCAATTCTACAAAGCCAACTCAAAATTAGCAGATATATTTTCCCTGTACACTAGAAAAGAATGCAGATGCTAAACCCATTATATAGACAGCAAAGTGTCATCAGAGCAAAGAAGGCAAAAATAGCTAACTTATCAGTAAGATGACTAAGCAAATGGATTTTCAAAAATATGCTTTCAAATATGACACCCTTTTCTTAGAGCTGCACACATCCGTTTAGCTTTGTTAATTTCTCAGTTCTTTCTTTTGATAATTTATTTTTGGCCTCCCGCTAGCATACTTCCCCAGAAGCCTCACTTCACCCTACCCACACTCAAGATTCGCATCCACATACGGAGGATGATTTGGAAAACGATGCTGATCGCCCCAGTAACTACGAAGAATCTCTACTGCAGCACTTTTAGGATCACGTACATGCATTTCTTTTACATCTGTCCATCCACTGGAAAACTGAATTCCTGTTGTCTCCCACCACCCCCACCTATCTCAGGGGTCTTCATGGCTCCGGTGGTACCTTCCAGGACTGATGAACCCTCCCTTCTCACCTGACCCTTCCATCATTTTTGCAGGTAAGAAATGGCCCACCTCTTTTCTAGGCCTCCACCTGTGCCAGAAGAGGAGGCTACATATTGGCACCTCATGAACTGCAGTGGTTAGAAGAAGGAGAGCAGCAGAGCCAGATACTGCTCCTGCAGCCACGGTGGGAGTCACATCCCCAGTACCTCTCCCTCCCACATGTGCTGTCAGGAGCCAAGCTGCTGGCCATGCTCCATGCTTCCTCTTTGACCAACACCCACGTTCCTCTATAAGGAGAATTACCCTTTTCTCAGATTACATCTCTTCAGGGACTCAGCTGGCATGCAGACAAACTGCATTCGCTGGTAATCTACATCTCTGAGGTAACAGCAGTAGTTGGTGCTTGGCCAAGCCTCCCAAGTCATTCCTCTGCCATGCCAAAGCCCCGCGTATGGCTGCCCTCCAGCTTCTCCTCACAGAGGGATGGGTACCTGCTGGCACCCTAAACAGGGTGATTAAACATTGGAATGGGCTGCCCAGGGAGGTGGTGGAGTCACCGCCCCTGAAGGCGTTCAAGTGCCAGTGGAAGTGGCACTGAGTGCCACAGTCTCGTTGGCAAGGCGGTGTTCGGTCAAAGTTGGACTCAATGATCTCAGAGGTCTTTTCCAACATAACTGAATCTGAGGCAGCTCCTGCTGCCTGACCCGTCCCCTGCCAGGAACCCAGTCCTCCTCCTCCAGGAGCCCAGCACAAAGCCCTGGGCTCCCCTTCCCAGCAAGCGGGCTTCCAAGGCTCAAGCCCATTACACTGAGATCATCAGGATGCTTTTAGTAACGTATCCCACTGGATCTGCTGGAGCAGCTATTAGGCATCTGACACACAGCAAATCTTTCCTCACGCTCTCCCCTCCCATTCCTACATCCTCCCTCAAAACAAGCCAGCCAAAAAAACCCCAGGGGGACAGACACAGCTTTGTGATCCAATTGAGAGCCAGCAGAAGGGTGATACAAGCTTAACATGGGCATGCTTCCAAGAAGAGGTAACAAACCTCTCCGAGCTCAGCCTCTTGCCTACCCTACACCACCCCACACAGCTCAGGGCAGCCTCAGACAGCTCTCCCCCCTGTCCCAGAAGGAAACAAATCTCCTTCCCATCACATATTTGCTGCCCTGCAAATGCTGAAAAAAAATCAAATAAGAAAAAGAAAAAAAATCAAATCAGCCCAAGCACCAGGGCCAGGAACAAATCCAAATAACCACTGCAGAAAGTGCTGTCCTTCCTTCATTTGGTGGTCACGGGGCAGTGAAGGTCCCCTGCCAAGCTCCCTGAGAGCACCCAAGCTAAAGCAAACCTAGGGCACTCCCATGTGCATAGCAACTGGAAGCATTCACCCTTTAATTTTGAAAAATTATTCCATTTAAAAGGTAAATGGGATCCTGCAGGCACAACTGGAAAATTCAAGAGGAGTGGATGAGGCGTAAGGGCAGCAGAAACTAGGAAAGTGAAAATAAAAACCAGGCATCTCAGGCAGGACTTAAACACATGCAAGAATCAAGACAGGGTCCCTCTACGCTCTAATGACGAGAGCAGTACCTGAGAGATCACCTCCAAACACACCTCTCCTCACATCTAGGCAAGGGGAAGGAGGTGGGAGTAAAAGCGATGTGAAATGAGAAGAAGGTGTTTTGGTATCTACTTATGAAGATGAGGAGGTAGATTTACACCCTTTCTGTAGCCCTTCAGACTCCAGACAACCTCTGCCCCTGTGCAGTACAGGTAACTGAGGCCGAACTCTGATCCCTACTCACAAGCACCTGAAGCTGATCCTGTTCAAGTCAGCCTTATTTACAGCAGAAAGGAGTAAGTGCTTGGTGACTCCAAGCATTTGGCAGCTACACACTCTAGATTAGATTTAACTGCCAGCTAGCTCATGGCATGGGACTGATTAGACGTAACAGCTCCTTACATGCCAGTGACCCATAGATTAACTGTGCTGCTGTAACACTGAGGGCTGGAATGAATCACAGCAGCTCCAAATTACACTCACGTGGGCCGTGCCCCACGAGGTGGCAAGGAGAGCCTGGTCCCATTCACACAGGATAAGCAAGAGAGCTTGTGCGGGTAAGTAACACCGTAGAGCTCGAAGTAAAAAAAAAAAATAATCAATTTTCCTTCTTTTCCTAACACCAGGAGTGAAATCAATCAGGGCACAACAATCTCTTCCATCCTACATTTTCTTCCATGTGTAAGAAAAAAGCAGCCTGTTTGCTTAAAACAGCAAGCAAGACCTCAGCCCCAGCACTGCATATTTCCTCACAAAAAAATCCCATGACACCTTTTAAGCCACTCTCTCTACTTCAAGAAGCTGAGAACAGAGCCGGAGTGACTTGCCCACAATTATATCACAAGTCAGAAGAAAGCACTGGAATTTGCATGCTGTGACTCCTGCTGTAGGCGCCGGATAACACCGCAGGCACAAAGGTCAAACCCTTCAGCAGGAGCTCTTAAGATATTGTCTGCAGGCCACAAGCAGTCAGCAGAAAGCCGAGGGATGGCACAATGCCAGCCCAGTTCCTCTTGGTATCCATGTCCTTCATGGCAAAAGCGCCTTAGCACCTGGCAGGGCAGTTAAACAATCACGCCCTGCAAGACAGAGCAAACATCCCTCCTCTGTAATGGGATTAGACAGAGGAGTATGGGAACCTCCAGGAGAGGAAAGCAGTGCTCAACAGCATATTCAGGAGGTGGAGGAAGCTGAGGACCAAGGACTGTATGAGAAGGGAGGGAGCAGAAAGCCCTGAGTCAGGGAGATGGGATGAAACGACACGGTGAGAGGGGGCAGAGTACCTCAAAAGAGATAAACGCATTCAGATAACTGCTTAGAAGGGAATAAATATTAGTAACTACTATAATTACCTCGAAAGCTTCACAAAGCTGTAAGAAGAAACATGTCTTTAAGAAAGGCTGGCGCACACACTTCTTGGGAAGCTCCTATTTCAAGCTATCAAAAAGGAACCAACAAGGCCTGACACCCAGGTTGGTAGTTTCAGCTTGGCAGCCAGCCAGAGCCCTTTGGCTAGATCCTAGGTACTGGGTAACTTGAGTTAATAAGTGCCAGATTCCAGCAGTATGATTTTGCAGAGTATCGAGCTTCTGGATGACTTCTGGCAACAAACAACTGCCTTCCCCTCTTGCCTTATACTTAAGGTCCAGCTTCCCTTTCAGAGAGATTTGGAGGAACCTGGGCAGACTCCGGTGTTGATGACGATGATGCCGAATGGAGACAGAAAGATTAATGCAAGGAGACAAAATCTCAATTTATCTAAGCAGTCGAATCTCGATAACCTTGCTGTCATGAGAGATCAGAGCCCTTTCTTCCCAAAGAAGCAAACGAAAACTTTTTTGCTATTTTGGGGCTTCATATCTCATCTTCAGCCCTCTGTTTCTCTAAAGGCTTCAGAAACCATCCATTTCACACAGCAGCCTGGGTCAGTGCTGAGCTCCTCTCAAACACAGAAGAGATATTCAGCTCTACAGAGTCTGTCAAAAAACATATCTACCTCACCCCACGCTCCCATCTCCCTTTGACAAGCTTATCAACTTCCATACAAAGCCCAAAAGCCATTAAAGGTGACAGTGGGCCTCAGCCAGACAGAAGGGGGATGCAATGGGGGTGGGGAACAATCACCAAGGAAGCAAATAAAAAGAAAAAAAAAAAACCAAAACCTCAGATGCATCACCATTCCCTGCTATCCCCCCTGTAATTGCAATGACTCCAGAGGGGAAGATATTTGCCTGGAAGCAAAACTACCAGCTTTTGTGAGCAGAGTAGGGAACACTAGGCAAATTACACCAATTCCAGACTCACACCACTAATTAAAATAACCCCAAAACTTAGCAGTGCCACAACTATCAAAAATTACCTCCAGTCGTGTCAGACCCTGATGAGCTGTTTTGCAAGGGACAGAGAAACAATATCCAGAACACCAAACCAAACAACTGGCACGAGTGTCGTGCTTGCTGGTGCTAATGGCTGTGCAGCTGCCCCATGTGCTGGCCTGCAGAATATGCTCTGGATCCCAATGGAGTCAATCAATATTGTCACTGGGAACTGCACAGGAATCTCCTTATCCCTGCACTTCAGCAGGAGCCTCATCCCTTCCTGACTGGCAAAGTCTTAAGTCTGCCAAGATCAGAAGAGACAGGAGAAGCACTGGATGATTTTGCAAGTCCCAGATGGAATCAGTATCTTGGTAGGAAAGAAATCAGCCGAGAGGAGCAGGAAGTACACTGCTCAGGAACAAGACAACAAATAGGGACAGATCCCCACTATCTCTTTCCATCGTACTTGGGAGTCTTTGATGCTGCAAAAGCTATGGACATGGTGCAAGGCCCAGCAGTCAGCAAGACTCATCCTCTAGAGCCTGTTCTCCGCTTTCCAGTCATTTGGGTTCTCCCACCTTCCTCCTTCTCCCACTGCTTTCCCTTGGCTCATCTTTTGGAGCAGAGAAGGCTCCAGGGAGACCTCACTGCAGCCTTTCAGTACTCCAAGGGGGCTTATAAAAAAAAAAAAAAGGAAAACAACTTTATACACAGCCAGACAGTGATAGGACAAGAGGGAACAGTTTTAAACCAAAAAAGGGGAGTTTTAGACTAGATGTTAGGAGGAAATTCTCTACTCACAGGGTGGTGAGGCACTGGAACAGGTTGCCCAGAGAAGTTATGGATGCCTTGTCCTTGGAAGTGCTCAAGGTCAGGTTGGATGGGGGGTCTGAGCAACCTGGTCTAGGGGGTGGCATCCCTGCCCACGGCAGGGGGTGTTGGAACTAGATGATCTTTAAGGTCCCTTCCAACCCAAACCATTCTATGTGTCCGTAATCTTTTCTCCACTCCTCCACTTAACAGTGCATCAGCTCTTCTTCCTTCCCTGTGGACCATCACCCAACAAGAGCTGGAAGCGGACCTGGAACCACCAAGGAACCACCAACAGTGGAGTAAAATCAGAAAGAAGCTGCCATAGGAGGGTACAAGCAGTGGCTTCAGCCTGAAACTACAGATTAAACACAAAGCAGGACACAGCAGCAGCCTCTGTCAGGAACTGGTAACAGTTAAGAGAGCGGCTGGGTCAAACACTGGACTCACCTCACCCCTTTGGCAGGGCTGAGCAACTGGTGGCACATCCTGGACTCAGTACCGAGGCCCTGGGGCATGGAGCACACGCACCCCAACAAACCGGGGTAACCCAGCCAGAGGAATTCACCATGCCCTCCAGCCACCTGCCTCCCTAGCACCCTTAGGCCCCCATAACCATCTGCAAGACCACATGAAAAATGGACCTACTTTCATAGCAGGCACACCCCTCCAGTCCCTTTATGCATTTACTGAGTTTGCCAAGTTAGCTTTGAGATCAAGCAAATCCCTCCAACTGGTCCTCATGTGAGAACCTGGCCTGCACCCTCCCCTCCCTGTCACACTGGGCAGGAACCAGGCTGGCACACCTCCTTTCAGGAGCAGCCCTGCTTTCTGGCATTTGTGCAAGTACTGTGCAGCAGTGATTCGAGTCCTGAGTGTCCAAGCATTTCCCCTTCTCAAGAAAAGCTTCCCATTACTCAGCTGAGATGGTCTGGCTTTGTGCTAGTGTTCAATTACTTACTGAAATGTGACTGTAGAAGCAGCTAGAAAGACAAGATTTCCTCTTGTCTCATTGTCATTTCCTAATTAAACCTAACAAGAAAAAGCTCATTAACTTGTATCATTTGAAATGTTCTTAGTACACTGACGGAGACAGGGTGAGCAACAGGTTAGAGCTGGAAATAACATATATGCACACAAACATCCTAGACCCACCAAAGGCAGCTGCAGACCCAATTTCTTTGCCTTGCAATGTGTCAAACCTCACTTTGTGAGGATAGACTCCATTTTAGCCCTTCCACAGCCGATAAAGAACAGATGCTAAACGTCTCCTGACATTCTAACACAGAGGACTATTCTTTAAGAAGATTTTGTATGACTGGGAAAGAGATGCCAACATAAAAATGGAGTCAAAACCAATTTAGCAGGTTATCATTAAAGAGTATTTAGGAACTTCAAAGCCAGAGGCAAATCGCAACACTGCAGTTTTTCAGACACTGGCTGGAGGGCCTAAACGTCCTTGATACCAGTAGACAAGTCAAATCACGAGCTGAGGAACACTAGCAACAAGAAGAAAACCCTATTGTGCTTGAAAATCTTTCCCCTCCTTTCAGGCAATTTTCCTGGTGCTTAAAGTTTCTGGGCAGGGTCTGCAGATTGCTAACTATCAGACAGCAAGAAGCACTTTTTCAAATCACAGCACTCTGATTCATCTAAGATAAACCAATGAAAAAACTTCTAGCTTCATACTAGACTGTATAACCTTTAAGCCAATGGCTGAACCCATCACTGATTTTGTAGGGGTAAGAAAGAAGACAAGAGAGACTAAAAGAAAATCTTTAAAAGATTTTTTTTTTCCAAAAAAGGCAATTTGCTGGGCAAAAAAACTCCACAGGCCTTCCAACACTGAAGAGATGTTCTCCCTGTGACCCTCTCTCTCCCACCCTCTTTCCTGTGGTCTGCAGGGCTGTTCATTCTGCCTTTCACTTTATATAATGGGTCTGGTAAAAGTGTTCTAAGTACACATTCGATTTACAATAAAAGCTGCTTTAATAAAGACATCTAACTTGACGGAAGGTCAACTAAAAGACAACAATTCGCATAAACCAAAACCTCCTGTGTAAATAAACAGGATTTGCAGGAGCCTCCGGATGTCAGACAGTCTGGCCAAAGACTGCAGGGAGGGAGTCTCCCTGTGAAGAATTACATTTGGGGATGCGCAGGAGCAGAGCCTGCCAGCCAAGCACCGATGGCCACAGCAGCCTCCCACCACACTTGGGAAACCCAGAGAGCCAGATGAATCACATGCAGAAATGAGGCAACAGCCAGGGCCATTCGAAGAGCCCTCATTCCCCAAAAGAAGCAGAGCCACAGCCCATGGCAGCACACTCGGGACCGGTCCGGGTTCGGCACCACACACCACAGCGATCTAGAGGCAGCAAACGCGGGCATGAGGGCAGCAGAGCTGGGTTGCAAAACGAAGCTTGCGGCGGAGGACTTTGGGCAGACGCAGATGGAGAAAGCACGATCTTGGCCACCGTTGCTAACAATGCATCGAGGAGCAGATGAGGCGCCAGCAACGTTCCTGGGCCGCTAGCTGTGTAAACAATAACAACCCCAAACCCCGTGTGTGCAAACACCCACGATGCTGTTTTCTCTGCCTGTTCCCCTCCAGCCAAGCACCCTCCAGCTCTATTGCATCTAGACCTGTGTGTCAGCCACGGCCCCCGTGCATGGGCAGGCAGCAGAGGAGCAGGAGGGCGCGGGAGCGGAACACTTGAGCGGCAGCCAACTGCTCACTGCTGCTCCCCAGCCACAACCTCGTCCCCCTCCAGGAGTCAGACCTCTAAGACCATCCCTTCTCTCTCCAAGAGTCACCTCTGCATCGTTATTTCACTCCAACGTGCCATTTAGAAGTGAGCTGCAGCTTCAAGACCTTAGGCATGCTCTGCTCCCCTCTAGGAATCGCAAATAAATCACCAATTACTATGCATGAATAGAGAGAGGAAGAGGGTAATGAGTCTATGTACATATATACATATGCAGTGTTTGAACACAAAGAGCCGTAAATTGCATTCACAGGTGGTATTCTGGAGACTGCAAGAGACTCAAAAGCAGAACTATTCATAAACCAGTCACTGACATGAATGAATTCAGCATTCCCCAGAAGCCTATTGTGTTTCCTATATATTACACTATAAATATGAGGAGTATCAGACTTTGCATTCCTGTAAAAAAAAGGAGGTAAATCTTGCAACTACACACAGGATTAGCACTGGCTGGCACAAGTATTAATGGTCTCATCGCTGCATGAGGATTATTTACAGCACTTGCTCTATTTTCCCATTTTGTACTTGCTGTGATGAAGTGCCACTTGTTTAAAGAACCCTGTAACAAACACTGCAGCAAGAAGGGGAAAAAAACCAGCAGAGATCTACAAATGTTACACCCACATGCCAGATGTGGGTTTTCAAACCCTGGCTTCACAGTTACTTGGATTCTGGTAGGTAGTTAATGCTTGAAATATTATTTTAAACCATCCACCACCACTTTCCATAACCACAATTCCTCCTTCAGTGATTTTAATGAGTTTGCAAAAGGAGAAAGAAAAAAATGAGTTGCATTTCTTTTTCTGCATATTCAACCCACACTATGTTATCCCCATATTCTAGCATTAACGTTACTTGTCTGTAAAGCAACAGTCCTCTTCTAGACAGTCACATATTTTTGTTACCAAACAGGGATTTTTACTCCAGCCACTTCTCCACGAAGCCAAATGATGTCTTAGTTTTACAAAGAGCAACCTAAAGCACTTCTGTGGGACTCGAGGCTTTGAGGTACGGCCGCACATCCCCAGTTTTATCAAAATCAGCAGCTGGGCAAACACGGATCAACCGGCTAAAAGAAGTCCAGGTGAAAAACACCAAAAGAAAACTAACTCCAAGCGCACACGTGGCACGCTTCCTACCGCTAAAAACAGCCTCACGCTTAGCACAGGGAGGCCAGCACAGTGTTTTTACGAACTAGCTACATCCCTGGGATTTGGGACCAGTGGAAAGCAGCCGATCCTCCCCAGCAACAGATGACACCTCAGCAGCTCATCCCCCCCCGGGGGGAGGGCAAAGGCAGGTTAGAGCCAGTTTCAGGTCAAACCCAGAAAGCCTGTTCCTGCAAGCAGGGAGGGGTGGGGTGGGGGGGGGTCGGGGCAGCCTTGGCAGCGGGCCCGGCGCCGTGTGAGCACCAACACGGGCCGGTGGGTTCCCACTTCTGTACCGCCGCGGGGAGCCTTCGGCAAGACGATGGATGCCCTCTGCTGCTCCGCCGCCGCAGCGGCTGGGCGTGCTTCGGAGCGCAGGCAACAGACCGACCGACCGACCGCTCCATATTAGGAATCCCTAATCCAGAATGGTGTTATTGTTCTTCAACGGGAGAGATTGAGCGTGCGAAGACAAGGCAGCGAGCGAGTGCCCTCCGCCTCCACCCATCTTGCGGGCTGCGACAGACTCGCGGAGCAAAGCCACCCCGGGTAAACTTAGCTTGAAGACAGCTTTTTTTAATTTAGGGAACCCAAGGGGGAAAGCTAGTGGTTGGGGAAGTTTGAACCTCCTCCAAAACCATCTCAAAGAGTTCTCTCTCTTTTTCTTTGCTAAAGACAGACAGAGTGCATGCAAACACACAAACACACACACACAAATTACAGACATGGAAGCACGACTGCAATTCAAGCAAAGATCTTATTCCCCAAATTGGCAGAGCAGGTAAGTATGTGACAATTCTCAAGACAGTGAAATTGCCAGCCTTGCTGCTTCTTCCCTCCATGGCATTAACGCCAGCAGAAAATCATACCAATGAAAAGGCAAATCAAAACAGCTCCCCGTTTGCTCTGTACATAAACAGGCAGAAAGCAGCATGAGGTTGCCGTACAGTATTTCCCACAAATGTTCCTATCAACTCATCAGTACTTAAGCCTGGCACATGGTCTGCCACTAAAAACGTAAGAGGCATTTTAATTGTCTTGTATTCTGCTTTCCCCAAATTTGTAGGAAGGGATCTTGCATTGCTACAGCCTCTCTCACCCAGCAGTGGGGTCCCAGAGGACTTTACAGAACTGCAGTCATCCCCGGGCACTTGTGCGATGGGACAAAACCACGCGTTTAACGGTTCGAGGGTACGAAACGCAGGCAGAGCGAAGGGACTACGGGAGGAGTTTGAGAGACAGCACAAAGCAATCAAACTGCATTTCACGGCAGCAGGGACTGCCTTCCCTCCACATTTCAACGCGCTCTTCCGACAGCCAAGCAGAGCACTTTGTTTCTACAGCCTACCTTACCCCAGGCGTTTTCTCTGCCTTCATTGTGCAAGCTCAGCACAGACCCGTATAAACTCCCTACCCTGACGGCTCCCCTCCGAGACGCCCCCTGACCCCAGCAGGAGCAGACCGCGGCCGGTCGCTCGCCTTCCCCAAGTTGATGCCGGAGCCCAGGCGCGGAGGAGGTGCCCGTCCCCTCGGCTCCCACGCCCCGGCTGGACCCCGCGCCGCGCCCTGGCGAGGATGGTCACCGGGGTACTGCAGGTGGACATGAAACCATGACCGATTTGTTATATACATATATATATATATATATACACATATTTTTATATATATGTTTAATTTTTTTCCCCACCCCATTCCTCCCTCCAACCGCTGGAGCAGCGCGGGCAGTGACAACTCCTGGGGACACGCGCTCGGCGTTCGCAAGGGGTGACCCTCCCGCACGACTCGCCAGCGACGGCACCCACCGGGAGGCGCGGGGGTCCCGTCTCGTCCCACCCTTCCCGGCCGACCGCCGTCCCATCCCATCCCATCCCGTCCCGTCCCGCCCTTTCCCCGGCGGCACTTACCGAGGAGGAGCAGGGAGGCGAGCTGCGGCCGCAGGGTCCGCATGGCTGCCGGGGCGCGGGGCGGCGGCCGCCCGCCCTTACCTCCCGCCGCGGGGCTCCGCGGGGCTCCCGGGGCAGGCGACGCGCCGGGCCCGGCGGCACAAAGGGAAGGCGGCGGGGCCGGCACGGGGAGGCGCCAAGGCGGGCGGGGGCATCGCCCCCGCACCGGGGCGGCCGCCGCGCCTCCCCCCCCCCGCCCCGCGCCGACGGCTCCCGCGGGAGAGGCAGGAGGAAAACGGAGAAGGAAAAAAAAAACACGTCTCCTGCAAGGCGCGGAAAAAAAAGGGGGAGCGGGGTGGGGGAGAGCTCACGAAGCAACAACAAAAAGACCCCACCCCGCAAAGTTACGCAAAAATAAAGCGGGGCGCCGCGCCCCCCCACTTCGGCTCGCCCCGGCCCGCCGCCCTCACCTG
Source organism: Lepidothrix coronata (assembly GCF_001604755.1). Lineage (NCBI taxonomy): Eukaryota > Metazoa > Chordata > Aves > Passeriformes > Pipridae > Lepidothrix > Lepidothrix coronata. Next base: position 1,084,412 of record NW_016690363.1, read on the forward strand.
CCCGCCCGCCCCGGCCGCCCGCTCAGCGCCGCCGCCGCCGCGGGGTGCCCGGCACTGCCTCCCGCCGCCAAACCCCTCCCCCGGCCCGCCCCGCACCGCCCCGCACCGCCCGCAACCCCCCGAGCGGGGCGGGCAGCGCTCGCCGCGCCCCCGCGGGGCCGGGACGGGGCCGCCGAGCGCGGCTTTGGAGCGCGGGTCGGGGTCGGGGAAAGAGCTTGCAGGGGTAAAACGGGTTCTTTTGTTTTAAAGGGGAAAAAAAAAAAAGAGAGAGAGAGTCCTCGGTGGCGCGCTTCGGAAACCCGGCTTCTTTTGGGACGCGGCGTAAACGAGCCCTTTTGTCCCCGTGCGAAGCAAAAATAACAGCGGGGCTTGCTAAGTTTCGACCAACTCATGGGTGTCCCGCTGCGATGCGCTTGTTGCGGAGACCCGAATCCTGGTATTAATGCCAGGTTGCCGGATGTGAGCCTCTCCCCCCCCCTCCCAGCAGTGTGCAGGCACTGCTGCACTTGGGATGCTGCCCAGGCAATCAACACTGCAATGTGTCAATGGCAGAAATGCGTTAGAAGTACATCCAGGTAACACTGAAATATGCATAAATATGGCAACACTAGGGACTGGGGTTTAGGTTGTTTATAAATAAAGGACAAATGAGATAGCGCTTCCCAAGGGTGCAGATGTTCAAATGTCTTTGCAAACAGCCCCCCCAGTAGCTTGTTTGCTTACAAAAATAAGAAAAGAGGCCAGGAGCAACAACAATAGCAGAATGAGGTATCTTTCTAGTCATCCCGTTCTGCAAAGACCCTTTGCAGGAGACCCTTCTGCCTACACAGAGACCCCAGTGAAGTGTTGGTGATGCAAACGCAGGAACCCAGCCCTTCTGTGCCACAGACGGGCAGGAACCAGCACAATCACAAACTGTCTAATAAAACATGCCAAGTCCTTAGAAGCTGTACCCAGCAGAAGTCAGAAGCTGTCTGTATTACCATATGGTATTGCTTCCCAACGTGGCTGTCGTGGCAGATGCGTTGATAGCCAGCTCCTACTGACCCAGCAAATTCTGTTTCTGCAGGCTAATAATGTTGAGCGTGCCGTTTTCAGAGTGGAAGGTTTAATTTGCAGCTTTGCCGTGCTCTCTGAACAGAGGAACCAAAGAATAGAGTAAGCAGAGATGTGGGACAGAAAGGGTTAGTGCTGTATTTGCAGTGAAAATGAAACTCACGCTTTGGCCCTTAAGCTTTAATTGCATCAAGACTGCCTTCAAGTGAGGCTTGGAAAAGGAACAGGGGTAATGATAAGAGTTGATAGAAAATACCAGTCTATTTGGCTTTTCTCTTAGGTGATTTGAGGGTTGAAATGTCATCCAGTGTAATATTGCTCAGCTTGGCCAATATTTTTCGCATGCAGCCTCCTATTTTAAGTCCTCACAGACAAGCCTACGAGTATTCAGAGCAAGCACTGTGGGGCTACTTTGAAGTAAAAGTCCAACATCTTTTAAATGGATGCAGGATAAAGATAATTTAGTCTAATGCTTCAAAAGATTTATAACTAGAGAAATAAATAATAGCAAAAGGGAAAAAAAGGCAAATTAAGAAATACAGGATAAACTCAATAAAAAGGAATCATTAAAGCTCGGTGATACAAGATAGGTTTTCTAGATGGCAAGGGATATAGACCACAGACTCACAACATTCCTATATTATTTCCGCCTTCAGATGGAGAGACAGAGATGAAAAAAATGCACGATTCAGGTGAGCTCCCGGGACAGGTCAGGGACAAGCCTAATTTCTTGGCTCTGAATACATTGCCTTTGCCAGTGGAGCCTCCTGGAAGATAATTCAAGATGAATTTTTGTGTAAATTCTTGCTATTTCCAGGCACTGCGTGACTTTACAGCGTACGAGCCTAAGAGGAGCATAAAAATGCCCTGCAAAAATGTTATCAGAGATTCACTAAACTCACATCCTCTTCTCAGAGCTCTTGCAGAGTATTGCATTAATGCATAGTAACAATAAAAATATAAAAAGACCGTGGAAATGACATTATAGCATTATAAGATTAATCCAATTCCAGTCAAATTAGATTATAATAAGAACTGTGTGTGCTAAAGACTATTAATGGGAACCTGTGTTTCAAAAGCGCCATCACCTTTGCACGTGTTCTCCTCCCTGACCCCAATAATAAAAATAGCTTGGTGTTCACGAGAGCGCCTTTCCTCAGAGGACTCCACAAACACCTTCTTGTCTTCTGGGGAAAACACTGGCCTCACTTCTGCATCAGTGGAGAAACTGAGGCTCGGGCAGGACAGCTCTCCCAAGCCTAGGGAGGCAGCCAGCCCTCCCTCGGGCTCGGCTCTGGTGTTTCAAGCTCCCGCAGTGGGACTCTGACTCCCTGTGTATGTCTGTCTGTCCGTCCGCGTGGTTTATTCACGCGGCTGAATGGAAACGAACGCCGCAGTCACCTCAAAGACAAAACCGTTTCAAGCACAAGGTTACTGTGAAGTAGCTTTCCAGGAAGACAGATCTGGGCTGCCTTGTACTCCCAGCACAACTGACTCATTCAGGAGCGCCGTGCTCAGCAGCAGCCAGATCATTTTGGTCGGGCCACGCGGTTGCTCTTTGGCAGCGGGGTGGCTGTAATAGCTGCAGGCAGACGGGTGTGACTCAAGTGATGCTGGTGATACACTCACTAGGTCGCAACCCACACTGCTGTCGTTCTTGCTGCTCAGTCACTGCCAGCAGTTTGCTTCCCCTTGACAGGCAGGGGTTGAGACTGGACAGCGGGAGCTCACTCTTAGGGAGAAGGGGAAATGATCCCACGTGCTGCCGAGCTGTTCCGTGCTCATACCAAGTCATAGCTGCTTCCCCTTCTCTTCTGCAGGAGAAGCACAGCCAAAGGGTGCCCACAGCCCGGGTGAGAGGCCAGGCTGGGCGGCTGCTGTGTTGCCGAGGGCCATCAGGGCTGATACATCCCAAACCTCTGGGCTGCCAGAGGCTGCTGTAGTACAACAGCTGTGACTGAGAGCTGCGTCCTTTGCCCGAGGGAAGCAAAGTGACATCAACATCCAGACTCTGAATATGCTGCTTGCCCAATGTGCACAGGCTTCCCGTGACCCACAGATGATGAGTGAAGTAAAACTGTTGTCTGGCCCTCAGAGAAAAGAGGTTTGGCAGAAGTGCAACGTATGTACGTTATTAAATAAGAATGCCGGTCCTTCTTCCGGACAAAAGACTGCACTCCCTCAACTTCTGGACCCAGTGGGTATTAGCCCCACTCCTCTGATTAGCAGGCAGGGGAGGCAACAATCACAGGACAGATTTGCATCCTTTAGATTTTGGAGCAGGCAGTAACCTGGTGACTAATGGTAACAAACTAAATCAAAAAGAGGACTGGGCTGAACTGAGCAAGGCAGGCAACTCCTGACTCCTCCGCAAGTCAGAGGGAATGATTTCCTTCCTGTAGGGGAGGGAAAGAGATGGTGAAGGGGAGGAGGGGGAGATTTAACCACAGCTGCAGGAGTGACTGCCTCCCTGAGGGCAATGTCTCCGGCCAGAGATGGAGAACAGAAAAGTCTGTATGGTTTGCACAGGAGGAGGTGTATCCGCATCCCCCTCCTCTCAGAGGCCACCTGAGCATTTTGGGGATTGAGCAATCAGAATCAAACCATCTAGAAACAGAAAGCACTTAAAAAAAATCGTCCTATGTGATTTGCCCAAGATCACGCAACACAATCCACAGAACTCAGGGTCTTAAGCCTGAAGATGTGCTTGGGAGAACATCACAATCAGGTCAAAGCTCCTCTGAGAGGAAACACACCTAAAGCTCTGGTCTCAAGTGGGGAGGAATGGCCAGAGCCATTTATTTTGACAGAATCATTGCCTAAAACATTTTCTCCAGACCTTATTTACACTGTGAAGTTTTGAACATCAGTTTCACCCAGAGGAAAAAGAAGATATTTATATTTAATGGCCAACATTTAAGCTCCTTTAAAACGAGCTGAGAGGTTGCAGTTGGAACAGAAAGAAAACCCCTACTGCCCTGGCACAAAGCAGCACTGCTGCCATTGCAGGGAAGCTGGCATCTGGCTAGACTGAGGTTTTGGGTCTAACTCAGCCTAGATTGCACCCCAGGACCAGTATGCCAATCCATGGATTGCACCAAGGCACTTCTCAGGCAGCCCTGTGGATTTGAAGGAATTCCCATTAGTGTGCCCTGGAAAGAGGGATGAGGAGAGGGAGAAGTAGAGAGAGAGAACAAAAAAAAAAAAAAAAAAAAAACAACCCCGCGTAAAGATAGATCGACACATTTCCAGATTTTCAGGACATCTGTCAGCAAGCCCCAGAGTGTATGGCAGCTAATCCCTTTGCAGATTTTCTTTTAACTGTTGCTTGACAGAAGAGTATGCCAATTTTTTCATAAATGTACCCATATCTGAAGCTGCACTCTGCCTGAGGTTAAGATCTATCTGTCAGGAAAAACATTACACTACCAGCTTGGGAAATGACACTGGGGAAACATCTCAGTGAGAAACACACAGCAGCTTTGGGTTTTGGAATATGTGCCGAGTGAAGGGTGTTTCCTGATGATGAAGAAGGCAAGAGGCAAGGTGGCTGCCTGACTAGATACCTGGAGTGCCCCCACCTTCTCCAACACCCTCTGGCTGGCTGCTGGCTCTCTCCCTGGAGGAGCAAAGCCAGTATAGGGGAGAGAGCTGGTGTTGCCCAGCTGGGCTGATGGTCAGAGCTGCAGGACTAGAGAGCTGCAGAACTTCTCCTGCATGCCCCCTCCAGACACAGCCCTAGCAGCAGGGCAGCTTGGTCCCCACTTCAGGGTCTGAGAGAGCAAAGAGCTACAACAAGGCAAAAAGCTTCCTTTGCTCCTGATTTAATTCTCAAACGCTGTGTTTTGCGGCGTTCAGCTATTGCATCATTCCTCTCCAAGGACGGGCAGAAAGCAGTCCAGGAGAATATTCTTCTGTACTGCAGTGGTAGAATGTCTTGGTCCCGACACGGGCACGCACAAATTACAGGGGCAGAGAGCCCCTCGGTGCCAAGAAGGCTGGGCTCATTAAGCACAGATGACAGAGGCGAGGTCCCAGGTACTCCTTGGCAAGCTGCTGCAGGCTCTGCTCAGTGGGCAGCCAGACCTGCAGCTGCTGCTGGGACCTTCCAAGCTTCTGTGGGCTCTGCAGGAATGAACACATTGTTTTTCTGCTTCCTAATCCTACCTACCAAAATCAAGCTCCAGTCTCAGTTTTGTGATGTTTTGCTGGTTAATTCAGGCCTCTCCATGCTTTACAGTGTGTGCCAGAATAAGGCATTTGAGTAAAATGTTGACTCCAAGCCTCACGATTACTGATGGAGCAGAGGTTTATCTTTGTTGTCTTTCCACCCTGGGAAGAAAAGTGACATAGAAAAAGGGGGAAATGGACATTTCCGTAATCAATTTTTTCAATGGTAAACAGCAAAAAATTGGTGTTTCAGCTGTAAAAAGAGCAAAAAAAATCACCCTTGCCAAATACACGCTAAGCCTCTCATCCCACAAGAGTTTCAGCTCCTGGTTGCACTTCTCATTTTTCCACGGAATCATTTTGAGGAAAGAAAAATCTATTTCTTGGCCCAATCTAACAACGTGAGACTCTTTGGGTGTGTCTGAATTCTTTCTAAACAGTCCTGGGCAACTGTACCAAAAAAAAAAAAAAAAAAAAAAAAAAAAAAAAAAAAAAAAGGCAGTCTTTCAGCTGCTGTCATTTATCTTAAAACATTTCTTTCATCCAGTTAGCTATGATAAGCACTTCCACTGTTACTCTGGAAGAAATATGTTATCATTAGGTTTCAGAGTCCACACCTTCATTTCTGTGACTGAAGCCAATTCATACCTCTCTCAATATTGGCCTGACAGCAAGGCAGCAGCTGATACTGGAAGATAGCAGCAATTCTGCTTGCATTTTGCTGAGGGTGTTGGTCACCTTTATGTCATAACCAAATGGTTTGGGACTCATCTAGGAGGGAGAAGTCCAGGACACCATGTCCTTACTCTAAGGACTGTTTTGCATTTTACGTTTGAGAATCATTATATAAACCTTGAAATATTCATGACAGCAGGAATGAAAGCCCAGGAGTCTCACCCTCTACTGAGGTTCCTGAATGTTAAATTGCAAGACTTGGTCCCTCGTTTATCCCCTCCCCCAGCTTGTTCCCTTTCTCCCTCAGCTTTCATCTCCCACTCCAAGGAGCACACCTCCATGGGGTTGCCATTCCCAAACACAGCAGGCTTTGCTACCTCGCTTCCAGCCCGAACTGAAAGCACACAGCACAGGCAGCCAGATATCTGCCTGCAGTGTGCACAGGCAATGAATGGCTTCTCTACTACACTGCAAATGACTCATTGCCTCCAACTTTTCAGCTCCCAGAGTCTCCCAAGGGAGACAACAAGTTTTGTGCATTAGCACTGCAGCCAGTTATTTTAAATTAGTGCACGGGCAGAGCAAACACTATCCCTTCTCCTCGCAGTGAGCCATAGGTAGGAGCTTGTCCAAGCATCCCTGTGTCACCTTCGCAACACTAGAGCCGGGATGGAAAAGCAAACTTACGCCTGCAGACCAAAATGTAGTTAAATATCCTTTCCAGAGGACCAGGAATACCTTTCTCCCCCTACGCTTTAATGTCACCCCCTTCAATTCTGTGCAAACAAGAAACCATGGTTGACAAAGCCACTGGTTTTGGTATGGAGCAGGGGTGACCTTGGTTCACAGCTTTCTGTCTTGCCCACATGACAATATCTTGCACCCCCAGAGGCATCGTGCTGGGGGAGGCGAAGGGGCCATCCTGCTCCAGGGCTTCCTCAGCTCTCTCAGCTGAGCCTGCTGGTAATGTGCTCATGAAATGTCAACAGCCGGCGTGGTTTTGTGCCGATTCTTCACTTCCCAATGCTGTTTGATGTGTGCTGAGAAGAGCTTCACCACGCGGGTCATGGGATATTTGTTGCTCAAGAATGAGGAAAAAATAACTTCCCGAGTCTGAAATCTTCTTTGGTGGGATCCCCCCCACACACCATGTCACTTGTTCACAGAGGCCCTGGTGGTGTGGAGGAGGGAGCCCAGGGAAGCCTTCTGCTGCTGCCCTCACCACACTCTGCCTCCTGCCCCAGCAGCAGCTGCATCACTGGAGATGAAGCGCGTGCAGGGCGAAGCTGGGAGAAGAGGCAACAGGTTTGCAGGATGCTTCTTGCCAGGATGATTTGCTGTCCTCAGCAATTTCCTGCCTGAAAGCAACTGCTGTGACTAAAGCTGGCCCCGATACAGACGGTTACCAAATCCTGGGGATATTATCTTACTCCAACTTTACCCTGATGGAAAAGACAGTTCAAGTGACACAGCAGGAGAGAACAGAGGTCATGGGCTCCCCTGAGGCAGAACCCAGTCAAGGCCCCATCACAAACACCCAAGGGATGCTGACTGTGACTCGTTATCAGCCAAATGACCCTGGCTAGCCAGCTTGGACAGGTTTTCTTCTGCAGTGCTAGAGCCATGCAGATCTTCCCACCCACATGGAAATGTGATTTAAAGCAGGGCTGCAAACTGAAAATCTGAATTGTTACTCTAGTAAAACAGGTGCCAGATTCTGTTGCTAACCTCCCATGACAGATAAGCTGTAACAGAGCCTTATTCCCTAGGGGAGAAGGGAACCATCACTTGCCCTAAAAAGGCTTCTGGCTCCAGCCAGTGGAGTTCACGGCTGCTTTTCAAGAAGAGCCGTTTACTCTGCTTTGTTTTCTTTCAAGTACTGTTTGAATTCCTCTGCAGACTCACATGTCAAGTTGGAGCTAATCCTGCAAGGGGAAGCCAGAGCTGAGAAAAGAGGGTCATTTGCTGCCTGTCTACCAGCACCAGCCCCATCCAGGGGTGACAACACAAATGGCAGCAGTTGGCGCCAAGAGATGGGAAGAGTTCAGCCCAAACACTATGCCCTAACCTTATCTTTCCTCCTGGCTTGCTTTAAGATAATCAGCTCGCTACTGCACCCGTCTTTGCCTTGGTTTCCACCCCAGCAGGAAAAAGTAATGCTCTCTGCAGTATTTCATGAATTTTCTGGCAAGCACCCCTGCCAAAAGGGGAAGAGATGACAGTACCTGCACTGGTACTTGGTCTGGGATGCATGGATGCAGAGACAGGCCTCACCTCAGGTGTCTGGACAAAGCCAGGAGAGACCAGGTTTGATATCATCATACTCCCAAGACAAAAAACAATCAGAAAAATTACCCAAAGCACTCTGGTAGAAATACAGCAAAATGGGATTTTTGGAAGTGTGTCACGGACCAGTGACAACACCTGAGAAGGAAAAAGGCAAGAGTTTTGCAACCTGGTTATAATCTAGCTCCGCTTTCACCTCAGCAGCCAAATACAATGACATTATGATGAAAGCACGGTGTCATCTAGTTTCACAACTCACACAGATGGGATGGTCCTTAACATTCATAAGAGGAAGCTTCCTTGTACCAGCAGGATATGAGTTACCCTGCCCGTGGGGAATGGAGTGATTTTGGAAGCTGTCATAGCCCGTAGGAGCAGCAGGCACAGACTGGAGCTCCCATGCAGGCAGGGCAGAGAAGGGAAGAGGAAATGCCCTGATTCACAGTTATCGATCGGAAAGCAAAGCAACAGCAGATGGTTGTGGATAGAGGAGCATAAAGAAGCCATGAGGCAATGTTAGTCATTGTGATTAAGACCCAAGAGTGTCTACATTTGCAGTTATTTAGTTTACTTGTTTGTAGACACACATGACAGGAACTTAGAGGAGATGTGAAAAGGGATGACAGCAGAGTATTGTGGGTATCCTTGGCAGGCTCCTCCCTGGCAAGAGTGGTCATACAGGTACAGCCCAACAATGTTTGTCTGAAGAACTGTGAAGGGAAGGCCTCCATGCCTCCCAAGTTACTTGGAAAAGGGCAACCCAGGAACAGCCAAAGAGCTGTCAAGGCATGGGAAGTCAAGGCAAATGAGAGGAAGCCAAAAAGCCAAGCGTGAAGAGGATGACCCAGTCCAGCATCACTCTGAGTGAGGGGTGTCTTCAAAGCTCTCCTGTCAAGGATGGAGGAAAGAGCATGGGCCATTCTGAGATGTCAAGTGTCTGGATGAGTGTTTCAGTATGCCCATGGCTAGGGAAGACTGCACATGAGCAGCAGAGTACAAGATAATGTTGTGTGGATGGGAAGACAGCAAGGCAGACAGGGTGAAAGGATCAGGTGCACAGTAGCCCTGAGTGCAGGCCGTGTGGTGTGTTGTGTTGTGGAGAGACCATGAAAGGCATCAGTGGGGACCGTGGGCAAGAACAAGGTGGTCTTAGCATTGCTGAGCTTGAGTTTTTGACAGCCATCCACAAAGAAGCAACACAGAAAGAAAGACTAAAGACAAGGGATGTAAAGGTGAGACGTGGGTTCAGCATAAAAGTAGTGGTTGGACTTTTATTGGTAGAAGAGGCTGGGGACCTGAGGGAAGTCCTTTTCTACCCTCTCAAAGAGGCAGGAGAGTTGCTGAGGAAGGAAGGTGCCAAGCTGAAAGATAGTAGATTTACTTGATCTCCTGAGGTGTTCTGCAGGATCTATGCTGAGAAAGAGAAGGAAAAAGTGTGGCTCCATATTTTGTGTATCTTTCCCCCTCTTTCAGGACCATCAGCAGCAGCCCTGCAGCAGATACATCCTGAAAAGAACGGCAGCTATCCCTCAGCTTCAACACACAGCAGCCCTACGTCTGCTGGGTGAAACTACCAGCCCTCTTGCAGGGCAGCGCATGCATAAAGTTTTGCAGAATGGGGTTTGGAACAGGGTGTAGTGGGATACATGTTGGGAAGGACTCATCACACTGAGCTATCCCATTTGCAGCACGGACCTTGCAGTCCACGCCAGACAGAAAGCAGCATAACTTGGTAGAGCTTCCCAGAAGGGAAATTGCAGTCCAAATACATTTTCTGTATAGGAAATCCAAAAGAAGAAGAAGGAAAAAAAAGAAGCCCTTATCTATATTTATAAGATGAAGCTTTTCCTACACGAATAAACCTCTTAACACATTTTTCTGGGCACTGAGGTTATATATTTAATAGGTTTTTCTGGTATCACTTGAAAGTAGATCACCACCATGCAATGACGCCTGCTGCACTCTTTTTCTGGAATCCTCACTAGCTCCCTTCACCCATGCCCTCAGTAACTAGAGCACCACGTGTTATTCTCACCAGACTGAGAGGATTTTTCCTTTACTTAGGAACTTCTGCTACAGAACTGCTTGGTCACCTCCTTTTTTTGGCCCTCCATGCTTTCTTCTTTCCAACTTAACAAAGAACAGCGTAGGCGCTCTCCAGAAGAGAAGGGAAAGCACATACCCAACTGAAACCCTCCTCCTGGCTCTTCACGAGCATCCTGGGGATGCAGCTCAGCTGCTCTGGCCTCGAGCACAGATCACAGGTAGGAGAAATATGCACAGGCCTTCAGTCAGCCTCACTGCAAATGAGGACCTGGCCCCTTATGCCATGAGCAGTGTGGCTAATACCTATATGGCACCTTCACGAAAGTTTGTAGAGCAATGAAAAAGGAAGTAGCTGCCTTATCAGCATTCCCAGGTTTTTCCACTCCCTACTCTTTGACTACCTACTTATCTAGAGAATGGCTGTCAAGGCCCAAGGAGCCTTCACTGCCCTGGTGAATGCTCCAGCACAAGCATCCTTTCTGGCAAGGCTCTACAAATTACTGATGGACATATTAAAGTACGCAAACCAGGTCCTTAAGGACTAAACCCTGAAGGGCTGTCTCTCCCCTCTGCCAAGACTACTTTGGTTTCCTCCTTCTTAGTGCCTGCAGTTCTGCATTGCAATGCAAAGAGCACAGCTTTTGCCATGGCAGAAAACTTTGATGGGAGAAATGTTAGCTGTAGGCAACCAAAGACAGAGTGCATCCATCGTGTTCAGGGCCAGATCTGTGGAGTAAGTGCTTTGTAACGTGTACACTCCTGTTTTGCCCTTTTCAGTCTTGGCATTTGGACTTTTGTCTAACCTCTTCCCCCTTCTTGCTATGTTGTGGGCCAAAGTTTCATTTTGTTGCTTTATTGTCTCTCAGCTCCTTATTAAACACAATAAGTTAAACCCGCTGCCTTTACAGCCATCCCTCAAGAGGGAAGAAGTGAGTTACTGGGATGTCACTGCTGAGTTCCTGACCTAGGAGAAGAAAAATTGTGGGACTGCTTTCTTTTGCCTCTGCAAGGAATAAATATCTTGAGCTGATTCTTAAGCTGTAGCTCACTGTAGGCTCCTTACTGTTTCCTCCATTCTCTTCCCACTCTTTAGGACAAAATAACTGCCTCTTCATCTAAGGAGATTTATCTATTCACTTTCGTGCAAGGACAGAAAAAAACATTTCTTCCCCCACAACAATGCAGCTAACTCTGGGGCAGATCTTGACAGCTATTTCACAGCACAGAAGGAGTGGCAGGGAAAATGCAGTTGTTTTTGCCTGCAGAGATGGAACAGTGGATTGGAATGGCAAAAACTGCAATTTAGCTGGAACCTTGAGAAATCCTTCACGGTTTTCATAATTTAACCCAAAGAAAAAAAGAAAAAGAGCTGCCTGTAAAGGCTGAATCGCCAAAGCACAGGCTGACTCAAAGGGAAGGGCTCTGTTTAGTGAAATGCAACACTACCTACTAGGGCACCCACATATTTCTTAGAAGTCTTTTCATCTACCTAGTGAGTAAGCCCATTTCTGCTTACTTGTGAAAATGGGCAATCACAAAGGCAGGAGCACAAGGGTTGCAGGTGAAATAGGAAAGGTGTGGGTCACTGCTCCTTCACAGGGCCCAGATGCACCTCACAAAGCAGCCATCTCGTCTTACCTGATTAGAGGGTGTGATACTCATGTGAGAACTGATCACAAGCATTATTTCTCCTGGTATGATGTCTAACATAGGCATTAACCAACATCTCCCTTTCCCACCTCCCACCATTTCCCTGCCCAAACCTGCTCCAGAAAATGGAAGCTTCAGCAGAACTGTATCTCCACCAGAGCTGGCTCAGGGACTGCGCTTAATTGAGGGTACAGTAAGGTGAAAGTGCCTAGATATCACAGCAATAAGCTCAATATAATTATGTGCTCAAGACATTATAGATGACTTGGGGGTTTTGATCTTCTCAGTATACAAAAGCAAACTCTCTCTGCACTGGTAAGAGTGGAAGGTCAGGACAGAGGAGAGGTAGGTTAGTTAAACGAAAGATCATCCTTGAGTAGGACCTCATATATCAATGTCATTCATGTATAACATAGTAAATAGAGTAGATATTCTATGTATATCCTAAAGGAGAAATCCAGCTAACAGCCCTATGTCATCCCTGTCTGCCAGCTTCCTTCTCTGCTCCTTCTGTGGGAGGCGCACCAGGAATTACGAACACAAACATCTCTGCATGACACCAGGAGTCAGGCGGGGGAATATGCTCCTTGATTTCTCATGCCACCAGGAGCTTCAGCACCCAAACAGCTCAGAGGAGTGCTGGATGCCCTTGCTCTTCCTGACAACGTCCCTGTGGTTGCAGCCTCCTTCAGAGGCCAGCAGGAGCAGGGTGGTGGATATCTCTGCCAGAGCTAATTTTCAGTGCAGCGTGTTTCTCTGCCCAGCAGCTTCGTCCACCACCGTAGGAGAGCGGCTTGGCAGAAACACATGGAGCAACAACTCGGAGTTATCATCTCATCCCTAAGCATGGCTGCTCTGCTTTTCATACCATGGTCCTTGCCTCTCGCATGGTACAGCCCTGGGCCCTGTGCTGAGAGGGCTCCCAAGAGGCAGAGCAAAAGATCTGAGTGCCCCGGGGATGTCATGAACAAAATCTGAAGACTCAGAATGGCAGACACCTCTCCCACTGCCAGAAGTCAGCACTAGAGAAGATGCACGATGTGAGTTCCAGTTACTTCCCCAGCACATGTGCCCTCTCTCCAGCCTTGGCCATTATTTTCCACCATTTGCCTGGAAGTATTTTGCAGCAGAGGTCTCTGAGCAAAAGAGGCTGGATCAGAAGTGAAAGAGTGACTGTTGCATTATGCAGCATCCAGTCACAACAAGGGAGTTAGATTTTGATCTGCTTGCTGAAGTTTGCTGTTTCTGCTCCGGTACCTGGTGGTCAGTTTGTTGCCAACATCTGTATAACATCAAACGTTTGCATCCATATGGAGAATGTATAATTAAAGCTTTCTGCATACAACAGTGAAAACTCTCATATTCTCCCTAAATTGCACTGCAACCCCCAGATGAGGGCTGGGAGCCAAAATATAAAAAGTCTGGCATAAATATTTAACTAACTTGAGATATGTATTCTTTAACTATTAGCTAATTATTTTGTGCCAGCCATAAATGGCATCTGGTTCGTTAGCGCAGGACACACAAGGATGCTGCAGGTTGGGCACATAAGTGGAAAACAAAATGTGACTTCATGCTAATTAATATTAATGAATGGATTGAGAACTAACATCTCTTTGGAAATATGAGCTCAACAGGAGCCCAAGTGTGATTCATTATGATTATTGCTGGGGTGACAGCCATTACCAATCTCAGAAAAGCCTGTTTCATGCAGCATCTCTTCAGGAAGGACTTAATTGGCTTCCAGGAGAAGTGAGGATGAACAGGGGAGGTGGTTTCAGACCAAAATGCAGGTATGTATTTGATTATCACCCTGGAATAGGAATAATAGTAACAATTCCTTTTGTGTGTGCGTGTATTGTGGTTACCTTTCTTTGGTTGGTTTGCCAAGGCAAGAGCTGTAGCCTGCCGTCAAAATCCTGCTGTATTTATTCCCATCCCTCCAAACTCAGTCCTTTCTTTCATCCCTCAGTCTCTTTTCCACAAAACTTGGTGCCTTCTTCCCTAGACACCACCCACTGTTGCTGTTCCAGACTGCCTTGGCAGCCAGCTAGCTCAGCTCTGAAGCCTTGTAACCTGAAGTGAATGTTTTGCTTGGGAAGAAGGAAGTTTATCCTCTTATTTCACGCACTATCTCTCTAGGATGTGCTCACTATGATACCAGGAGAAAGTCTGGATGGTTACCAGGGCTGTTTTCATCCTTAGCTGATATACAGCCATGTGGTAGGAATTGCCAAACATTTCTGTTCCCTTCTTTCAAGCCCGTGTGGGTTGCTCTCATTCCTGAAGCACGCTCAGTCGTTACCAGAAATATTTGTCCTCATATGGAGATCTTGAACAATCATCATTTGGTAGCCAGTTGCTTTGCTTAGCTGTCATGTTTGTACACCACTTGGCTCTAGCTTTGAGCACCTGTGCTGATAGATCTGCAGCTTCAAGCAGGGCTCAAAAGGAAATGCTAGACCCTTGTTCTTTGTTTAAGCCTGTTCAGTCAGGAAAAGGTCTCCAAGTTGATTTCTACCCTCAAAGCAGCTCTTGGACTTGTATTATTATATACATTTGGGAAGTATGTTGGGTTTTTGGATTGCATCAACGTTTTTTGCTGCCTAGGAATTACCACTCATCCCATCATTTGCCAACTGTTTCTCTGCTGTGTTCTCCATTTCTCAGTCAATTTTCTAGTAACAGCCGAGTAGTCCACCAGCTAATTTCCCTCTGGTCTTGAACAAACATCAGCAAAAATCAGCTGAAGCTGAAAGCCTGGTGCAGCTTTACACTATAATTTTCCTGAATCAGGAAAGTATGAAAACCCACTAGGATCCATCATATATCTCCAGAAAGGGTAGAAAACCACCACATCTGAATCATCGTTGCAGTTCCCATTAGGAGACCTTTAACACTGCCACTCCTGCATTATCTTCACCACTCCCTCAAGTCTTTGTAAAATCAGTCATGCCACTGAAGACTGACAGAAAAAGAGAGGGTGTGCAACTTATGGTGTGGGCTTCTAATGGGAATTGGAAGCTGGATCTAGGAATCCTTCCCCAAGGTAGTCCATTGTGTCTCGTGGTTTCATGTAACCCCCTTATATTTCTTCCCATCTTGCTTAAGACTGGATGGAAAATTGGGTTAACAAAAATGTAAAGAACCTCTCAATGCAGCAGAGACTGCTTCAGAGCCAAGCTTCCCAGGGGAAATAAATGATGAACAAAAAACAAACAACAGCACAGCTCAAATGTATCCTCCCCTCACCACAGTCCTGAGGTTTCATAATTGCTCCCTTCATGGCCATTTTGATTTGTAATATGCAGAGTAAAGATTTCCATTATAGCTGTGTTTACTTAATCACTATAATTTTTTTAAGTGAAGTTCAGGCTGTTGAAAGCACCAGGCTTCCAGCCCCGAGCAAATTAGCCATCAGCTAGTTGCACTAGAAGCTGTTCTGCTGTGGTCCTTAGCAAAGGGTTTGCTCCCCAGCAATCTCTTCACTCTCAGATGGATCATCCACCTCTGGGAGTGAGAAGGATGTTTAGCATGTTACACTCTTTGCCTTATCACAGGCAAGATAAGGAGGAGGTTTTTTGCGTTTGTGTGTAAAAAACCCCCATCAATCTCTGGGAATGGGATGATCATGTGGACATCTGGGACTGATCTGACATCCATCAGGGGGAAGCTAGACAACAGAGAAATGTAGAATTCACTTCAGAAAAGCAGCAGGACATTGACTGCATCTGCAGCATAGTCTTTCCAGTGAGGTTGCATTGAATATTCTCATCGTGCGTGGCAAAATATCCTGGCATGAATATTTAATCATGCAGGGCAAATACAAGAAGATTGAAATTCCAAGTGATGACAACTTTCACATGACCTGGGCCCAGACTAGAATTTGTGATTTCAGATGGGAAGGCTCCACCTCCAATTCCTGTCCTCCTGAGCCACTGATCTCCTTTTATGGGAGCTGGGAAGCACCTTAGCCTTTATAAAAGCAGCAACAGCTGCTGCACAGAGGACTTAAGGCAAATGAGACAAACACATGGAAACAGTCAGTACTTGCAGCTGCTGGAATGAAGGTACTTCCTTGGTCGGGGTGTGTGAGATTTGCTGTCGTTTGAGGCAGTCGGCGACATCAACATTTTCTTGGCATTCCCATGGTTTCCAGTGCCCCAAATCATTATGCTCAAAACCAAATCAGGTTTTCATTGCCATTATCAAGACGGATTGACCTGAGCCGCTGGGCAAAGCCACCCCATCCCATGTGCTTGTAACCTTTCGAAAATAAAAGATCCAGGCTCTGAAACAAGACCCAGGAGTGCAGTAGATGGTCTTCCTTGGCTCTAGTGGATCTGGAGTCCCCAGCAGGAATCTCAGATTATTCTAGTGGGCCTCCTTCAAGCAGTCCTTTCTGCAGGTGCTCCACCCTTACTGTTATAGATCAGGAAACCAGGGGAATTTGCAGAGAGAGAGTCTGGTCTACCTCATAACTCTTCCTCTTCAGCAAACAGTCCAGTCTCACTCAGACTGCGACACTTACCTGCCACACTTCTAAAAGTCTTTACAGATGACAGAGGGATGGGAGAAAGAAGAAGTGGATATGCATTGAATCCTGGAATCCTAAGTGTTGTAAAAGACCTCCAAGATCATCGAGTCCAACCTTTGTCTGATAACCACCTTGTCAACTAAACACAGCACTAAGTGCCACATCCAGTTGGTTTTTTGTACACTTCTAGGGATGGTAACTTTCCCGTCTCCCTGGGCAGCCCATTCCAATGCTTAACCACTCTTTCAGTGAAGAAATTCTTCCTGAACCTCCCTTGGTGCAGCCTGAGGCCTTGTCCTCTTGTCCTGTCACTGGTTGCCTGGGAGAAGAGGCCAACCCTCACCTGGCTACAACCTCCTTTCAGGCAGTTGTAGAGAGTGACTCAGAGGTCACCCCTGAGGCTCCTTTTCTCCAGGCTGAACAGCTCCAGCTTCCTCAGCCTCTCCTCATCAGATCTGTGCTCCAGACCCTTCACCAGCTTCATTGGCCTTCTCTGGACACACTCCAGCACTTCCACATCTTTCTTGAAGCGAGGGACCCATTGGCTTGGGGAGAGACTGCAGACCAGCTCTAGGACAATATCAGGTGCCAAAATCCCATAGAAACAACAGAAAGCACACAGCTCAGTTCTTCTGGCCTGAAGCTACTGCAGCACTGGGAGCCAGTGCATGATCAGACAAAAAATATATACATTATCAAGAAGACAGGGCATTAACAAGCTTTTTCCTTTCTGTAGCTAGAAGGTCAAATTCCTCTATTCCCGTGTTTAAATCACTGTAACTCATTTCATACTTTCTGCTGATACGAATATAATTCAGTATTTTCAGCAAAGTTGTCCATGGGTGGTTCCTGCAGAGACAGTTCCAAGCATTATCCCCATTTCCTAGTGGGAAAGATTCAGAAAGTTCAATATCCCCTCTCTTTGCAGAAACAAATCCACATAAATAAAGCTATCATAGCAAATTTTAGCGCATGTATTTGCGTCACGGGGGGGGGGGAATGCAGGAGAAATTTCACTGTACAGGCAACAGGCAGAAATTAAAAGAGCACCAAGTGGCCAGGTGGTGAGGGAACTCACTTCTGATTTACAATTGCAATGATTGCGATGAATAGGGAGAGTTTGTGATTAAAGACATGTCTGAAAATAACAGTAATGATTTCCACTTGTATGCCTTTGATCAGACAATCTCACAGTATTGTATAAATGAAACCTCCCAATATCTCTGTGAGGTTGGAAAGCCCTCTACTGACATGAACATGTCAGAAATAAATAGCTGAATGGTGTTAGACAGGTGATGGCTTAGCTAATTCATCCTCTCTTGGAAGAAGAGCTTCCAGAGGTGGAATTTGTCCCAATTATAAGAAAGGAATAGATCCTCACTATGCTATATTGGACTTCATGCATAAATTACCGTGTAAAATGATCATCCAGCCCATTCATTTCTCATTTCCGTAGGTGGAAATGCCAATAAGGGAACTAATCACCTGTCTGTAAGGATGACTTTAAAAGATGGAGACACTGCCCATCATGAGCACCACTGGGACTCATCAACTCTGTTTGAACAGGCTGCTGGTAAGCACCAGGAGGTAAGAACTGTACTTCCAGTCTCAGTGTCCACAGGATTAATTTGAATTAGCCATCTGGAGTGGAAAAAATGTATATCCGTTACCATGCCCCCGTGCACAACATTCCCCAGCACAAAACTGTGCAGGACCATCACATCCAGCTATGAGCCTGATCTGGAGTATCCTTGATGCATCACCCCACCTGGCTCCTCTTAAACCAGGAGGCATCTAGGCAGCTTTTGCACGGGTTCCATTTGGGTTTGCAGCTAAATCCCATCCAGGGGCTGGAGACATCGCTGAACATTTGCCTTACGAAAGGGGAGTGGACCCAAAAACTGAACAGAGTGCATGGCTTTCTGTGGTAAAGCAATTTTTTGTGTTTGGAAAGATTCAAACAGTTATGTTTGGTCCTGCTGTAGAGCTGAGAGGGTTAAATATGGCTTGGCACTTATTTCACTCATGATTATGTTCGTCCTCCTGTCACCAAGAAAAAAACCAAAATGCATTCTGATATTCAGATCTGGCTATTTTAGTTTGCACCTTTCTCTGTTATTCAGTGAATACGAAATTATTTTTCATCACTTCAGAAGATATTTGTATAGTATTTTTCAAGGATAACTTGTAGGGGTCAGACACCCCAACTTCACTGTTATGGTTGATAACCATAATTCCTGGTCTTCCTCAAGAGCCAGTAATAAGCTGCCCACATTAATCCTATTTAGATGTTTGATTTGGCTATATCTGTCAGGAGACAGATTATATGAATACAATATTTGAAGAAAAAAGTGCTCATGCTGACACATAACCAAGAGCAGTTTCACCCCTAGTAAAGAGAAGGAAAACATTACCCAGCTGCTCAAATGCCAGAGATGCTCTCCAGGTGGCCAGAGGAACCACTCTCCAAAAGATAAGGCAGTCCTTAAGCTATTTAGGGCAATGTCACAACACCACCCTTAATACCTCAGAATTTAAATGTTTTGTGAGGAAAGATTAAATCTGCCTGAACTCCCCAAAAGCCTTCCTGAAGAAGACTAGGTCTAAAACCAGTGTGTTGCTCCTCTCTTGCTGCTGCTGGCCCCTGCCCTGGGGACACTCTCCTACAAACGGCCTCAACAACACAGATTTAACCCAAATTAGTTCTCACCCACGTGCCCCCAGCAGCAGCTTCAGTTTTCAGCATACACACATGCAACAGTCCAAGCCCCTCTATGTGCTGCCTACAGTTCCCCAGGCTTGCCTGGCACTTCTTTAGCACCTTCCTTGACCTGTTTCACTGCAGGAAACCCTGAGGAAAACAGACTAAAGCCTCAAGCAGGTCAGACGTAAGCCAGGTGGGGGTAAGCCTGGAGGAGTGCTCTTGGTGGCCCATGGGGGAGGAGGGCTGATGGGCATGTAGCCCTGGCCCCTAGGGACAGAGAGGGACAGAGCAGGTAACCAATGACACACAGGTGGGGCTGTTTGAAGAAGCAGGTGGGTTTGGCCACAGCAGTGGAAATGCTGAGACACTGCAGAGCCCAGAGTATGGTCAGGGCTGCGAGGACTAGGTCGAGCCAGGAGGGGAGGGATGGTTGGGCCACATGGCCCAACACCCACTGCCACCCTGTATCTGGATGTGAAGGCAGCATTCCTCCACCCCAACATTTTGGATGCTGTGGAGCTGGCTGAACACAGCAGAAGGGATGGGATCAGGGGCAAGCTGCTCCATGCTCACCTGGGGCAAAGGCTTTCCACCAGCAGGAGAAAAGTACAGTCTGCATGAGCCCTCCAGCCAGCCAGCCCAGAGCCATGGCTGCAGGAGCACTCTGAGCTCTCTGATTTGTAAGCAGTCATTAGCAGCACCAGCCTCAGTGAGCATCCAAACACCCTCAGCTCCTTCTCTCCCAGCCTCCCTCACTGCCCAACTTCATGTGCTCCTCCGTGAGCCCAGACAGGGTTTGTTGGAAAGAGGAAAGTCTCACAGTTACTGCTCTTTCTGCCCGATTCATCCTCTTACCACTTTCTGTGCCTCTAACAGGTGCTCTGTTAAGTGGATCCTGCTGTGTTTAATAGTCTCCCCCACCCCCATGTAACCTACTTACATATTTTCTGTGAGTCTGCTGGCCTGGTGATATTCCAGTAGTCTGGGCTCTGGCAGCTGCTCCAGGAAGGGTCACATGGCTCCTGTAATTAAAACAAGGTGTGAAAAAGCAATTTCTCTGCTAACCCAGAGGAAAAAAAAAAAAAACAACAAAAAAAAAGACAAAAAAAGGAGATGAGGGGAAGGAGACCTTTAGCTGCAAAAATGAGGGATAACGAGACAAGGCTTGAAGGTCCTTAATTTAATTGTTAGCACAGTGTTGCACCAGAAGTCATCAGGCCCAGTGCTATCAACAGATCACTCAAGTAACAACAATTATGGTCATATATGGAAAAAGTGTGGTCACATTTGATTTCTCCTGGCCTTCTTCTTTCTCCTTCGCTTCCCTGGAATAACTCACCAAGGTCTGGCACACCAAGTAGAAACTTCTATTTCAATTACACCCATTGTTGGCACCCCCAGTTCTGCAAGCAGTAGTACTCCTTAGGAACACCACTAGGCACGAATCTCAGTTGAGTTTGTCTTGTCAGTTTGTTATCTGGGATTTTCCTATGTATACGGTGCTGCCATCCTCTGCATTTCTTCTAGTGTACAACTGTGTCTGATCTTGGTGTATTTCAAGTGGAAGCTTCTCAAGGCAGAGAGATACACTCCTGGGTAGCATATGCACCCCCTGTCCCTGCTACTGGGAGAGTCAGGGAGGAACTTCCCAAAAGCAGAGGTATTCAGCTGGTGAACAATCCAGATTGGTGTTGTGCCAACGTTGTTTCCATTCTCTGGATGAACGCATTTGTCTCTCCCACGGTCCTATTTGACATCCTGGCAGTATGGCATGGTGTTAGGGGCCACCTTTGTGTCTGACAGCCCACGGGATGCAGTGTGGGGTCAGTGTGGTGCACAGCAGCAGTGTTTGCAATGCACTCTACAAAGGGGCTGCGTTCCTGATGGGGTGAGGGCACACAGAAGGGTACAAGAGCTAGGTTTGAGAAAACTGAACACTGGGATGCTCTGCTAGAGAGGACTTGGGGCGTGGCTGTGAGCTGTGAAAAAGCTGGGAGAAAGATGGGACCTGAGGTGAGAGGGAAAGGTGGGATGATGCCAAAGAGACCTTTCATGAAAGGGAGGCAGCCACAGAAGGGGACTGTGAGTTTAAAGTTCACTCTGGACAGCTGGTCCATCAACACAATGTGAGGGAAACCTCTGTTCCTTATAACCTTACAAGGGGGAAAATGGTCCTATGCCAGGGGCTGAATCAGTCAGAGGCATCATTAACACATCTGATACAGTCTCTGTGGGAGTGCTATAGGGTAATTCAGGTTGTGGGTGTCAGAAATAGTGCATTAGTTACAGGAGGTGGGGGTTGTAATCAGAAAAAAAGTACAGGATTTTTCTGCAGGTTGTTATGAAATCACTTAAGAGAGCATGTTGCAAGTCATTCTGCTGAGGAAGAGAACATCCAAAAGAGAAACTGCTGTAGGATGCTGAAGAACACATGTACTGAGTAATTTGGAGAATGGTGCAATGGAAGTTTATGAGTATGCTTCAACTGGTTCACTTTGAGAAGAGATGGAAGCAGAGGCTGGAAAATGAGGAGTGCAGAGTCCCTCTTCTCAGCAGAGCTCTCTGTTTTCAAACAAGCTTGCAAGTACTCCATTAGCAGTCTCACAAATGCCAGGTGGCTGAAGTAATGCCACTCTGCAAATAGAAACCCTACATTAGCATAAAATAAGGGAATTTTGGAGATCTGGACTAAAACGTCACAAGCTGCTGTAAAATCCCCAGATGCCCTTCAGCACTCTATTTTCACTCTGCAACCCTCCTGAAAAGATAGGGACATAAATAATAGACTGTAAGGAAAGGAGGAGTGGCTTCTTGAAACTTTCCTCTGCAGGGAGAGTGTTGCTAGAATAAACCCTTAGTTTGGACATTGAATGAAATAAATCTGTGTCTGGTGGGAAGGGTGGTGTTACGGTTGCAGGCAGATGTTGGTGGAGCCTTCTGCTGTTTTCTCTCTCCCTAACATTGTTTCCAGAGATAGTAATCAGATGTTTAACTTTTATTTTGGTGCAGTAAACTAAGTGTGCTGTTAACTCTGTCTGGTAGTAAAATATAGTCTCTCTATAAAATAGAGTTTCAAGACCCTTTTTAAATTTTTTTTAGAGAAGAATAAAGTGATTCCCAAGTCTTTCCCAGCCAGAGTTAATTGGGTCATTCCCAAGAGCTGGGAATGTTTTACATTTTCCCACAGGGGTTGAGACCCAGTAACATTCGTTGCTACACCATGAAAAGGGAATTTCCACTCCCTGTGTAGCAGGAGAGGCAGGAACATGGATTCTGATGCTGAGAATAAGCTGTTCATAAAAGGAGACTCTAAAGGATCCTTCAGACTAGTGGAGCTGAAGGTACTGTATGTGCTGGACAGGCTGGCCCCTATATATTAGTCCAATGGGCCATGAGGCTCAGAAGAAAATTTGGCCATTATTTCTTCTGACAGGGATGGAGGCAACATGGGGCCCCAGACACTGAGTTACCCATCCTGCCACAATAATTCTTCCCGGAATGCCATCATTCCTGAGGCCATTTAACATTTTGGCAGTTGTTCTGATCTACTCTGGGCTAACACTTGCTCAATAAACTATAATAAACCTATTAGATAGGCTTGCTGAAGTGAACTGCCAGACTGGGACTGAGTCATTTTTCATTGCATTCAGTTACATCAAAAGTAACGGACCAACAGGAATTAATGTTGATGTGATGGAGTGGTGCGGTCTGAAAACGACCTTTTCCTTTTATCCTCACACTATTTTCTGAAAGCTCTTCTTCTCTGGGGCAGAGCTGGTCTGCGTGCCACTGCAGAGGGGTCTCCTCCCCAGATGTGACATGAAGCTGCTGTTATCCAGGTCTAGGGAACCATTCTCTGGCAGTTTCTACATTTTAGATGAAAGAGATTTTTTTCTCCTCAGTATCTGAGGGCTTTTAGTATCCACAGTGTACCCTTTTCTTTATTAATTAATGTCATGTTTAAAATATAAGTAGGTTCTTATTTCTGCTTGGTATTTATTATAATGCCTTGTCAGCACGTCAGTGCCTTTCCTTTCCCGTCAGCCTCGGAGTTGGGTTCAACCCCTGATGTGTTAGGCCTGGTCAAAACTGTGGTGTTTGCAACACTGGCACTTGTAGCACAAGGATCAGGGTAACTCAGAACCTGGAAAGGGGAGCCCTGCACTTACCTGCAGGAGTGCAGATGAGGAGTGCCAGGCCATGCGTTCTTACCTGGTGTTGTATCTCCGTCAGGACTAAAGCAACTACTGCACTTTTTGCTAACAAAAGTAAAAAAGAAAAAAAAAAAAGCATGGAGAGAAATCCCCACATGAAAGCTGATTCTCTGGGAAGCGGTTGGGCTCAGTGCACCCGGGCATGCCGCCAGCCTCAGCTGGGCAGGACGCTGTCGCCAGGCTGGGCTGGCGTTTAACCACCAGCCGGAGAGGCTTGGGTCTGCCCTTTTCCAGGGCGGGATGTGGGATGGAGAAGGTGCCACATGGGCACTGCCACATCAGTGCACTCCGCACGGCCCCCTTCGATCCCTGGTGAGGAGAGACCCCTCGGCAGCGGGCAGGAGATGCGGGCAGACTCCTGCCCTCCTTCCTCCTTTAAAGCACAGCTATATTTAGAGGCAAAATTGCAAACAAAGTGACGGTGATCTGCTGCTGCTGCCGCTGCTGCCCATAAATTATCCAGCTGCGTGGGATGCGGATGGGCTCACCGACACCTCCCGCAGCTCCCGCGCCAGTGGGGGCAGGAGAGGCGCCCGGAGGGAGGAGACGCTGCCTTTTCCAATACTTGCAACTTCCCCGGAGACGCTGCCTTTTCCAATACTTGCAACTTCCCCCTGCGTTGTCCCTGGCCCCCATCTCACCCCCACTCCCACCCCCCAACCAGCAGGAGCGGCGGTTCCGCAGATGGTTGCCATGGGTTACATCCACACCGTGGATATTCCCTTTCGAAATAGCAGCGCTAATTGAAAACAGGGGCTCCACGCTGTCACATCAAGGTTTGCTTCAGCAAACCTTTGCTTTCCAGCCCTCACTGGAAAGGCACAACTGGAGCTCACTCACTGGCCACCAGCGGGGCTCTTGGGTCCTAAAACCTCCTCACACCCTGGTGGCCTCACAGCATCCCTCCCAGGTGACGTCCTGGGCACCGGGGTCGCTTGTCCACGACATCACCCGGCCCAACAGAGAAGACTGTCCCAGAGCAAAGCCTGGGGAATAGTGCCAAAAGAAGGGGAGGATGATGGAAGGGCAGTGACCCTTGGCAGGAAGCAGCTCCACTGCACAAGGTGCACAAAGCTGTGGGTGGCAATATCTAAACCACGGAGTGAAGGCCATGTCCTGCGTTACCCAGGTGGTCAGCAGCAGAGGTGGGAGTAGATCCCAGCTATCTTGAGCATGGCCCTTTGCTCATGTTCCTCTGGTGAAACAGTGCTTTTAGGAGAAATTTAGTGGGGCTTTTCCAGACGCTTTGCCACGCTGACAGAAAGCTGGCAGGATGACCGCAGCACAAGGGGATGGTAATTAGAGAGGCGGTGTGTGGTAGGGCACTTCAGGGATCAGTGGTAGGCCTCATCTTACTTTAACCTATTCCTTTTTTAGGATGATTAATGCAGGATCAGTAGGCTTGCAAAATTTAGATAGAGTAACCTGCTGCCACCAATTAAGCAAGGTATTTCTGTTCTGCAAAGGACTCAACACGTAGCATGGACTGTCATTACAGTTAGAACTTCTGCAAGCCAGGAGGAAAGCTGGTCTCCTGCTCAGGGAGAGTGCTTCACTCCCATTTCCCTGTTCCACTCTCCTTTTTTCAGTCTCTGTTTCCCCTGCACTGTGAGGGGACTGTCCCTACCTGGCCTAGGGCTGCTCTGAAGAGGCACTCACCTCTGTTTGGGAGACATGGGGTACGAGTCTCCACTTCAGGTGGGGTCAAGCATGGGAGGGTCTGTGGGAGAATTAGCAATGCTATCTCTGCATTATTACACATCTGATCTATTCAGCTCCTACACCAGTAATGTTTCACCCAAGGCTGCACCACTTTGCATACAGATAAGACTGGTGGCAGGCAGCACATTCAGTGTCTCTCTCCTGGTGTGATCCCTTCCAGAGGTTCAGCTCTGCCTTCCTTGATGCCAAACCAAATGGTCTCACCTCCCACTGTTTCAGTCCGAAGCACCTCTGGGTTTGGTCTCCAGTGCTGCAGGCTTCTCCAAGGTCTTGTCAGGGTTTCTTGGTGTTTTATGTGAGCTTAAAGGGCCATTTGCAGAACCCCGCTGCCAAAATCAGGGGCTAAAGGCTACCTTAGCATCCCCTCTTGTCACATCCCTAAAAACTGAAAGTATAGAAGAGGTAACTTCAATATTTTTAATTGATCAATCATTTTGGCGTTGCACAGTCTTGTTAGGAGATTTGGTGCCCTCCCAGCACTGCTGAATTATTTCATTACTCCAACTCTGCAGGCTCCACCTTGTCCTTATTCCACAGACTCCTTACAAGATTTGCAAGAAGTTCTGCTTCAAAACAACAAACAAACAAACAAACCAACCAACCAACAATGAAAAAAGCACTACTACAATTACTCCTACGCAATCTTAACCAGCCTTCTTAGCTCCTGCAGGGTTTGCTTTGCTCTCTGCTTGCACAGACCAACTTTGGAGGTCAACACTGTTTTCATTAGAGAAACCCATCAACAGACAGGAAGGTGTAGCAGAAACATATTAGGTTATCAGATTCATTCTGCATAAGGCAATAATGGCATCAGGAATTTGACATCATCTGTGACATCTGGAAATCATCAGAATCTATGCAGTGAAGAGCAAAGTATCTTGGCAGCACTGCTGGAGGAATTACACTGCTTGCAATGTGAGCACAACAGGCGACAGTGTGCCGGACTGTAGAGGCATTATATCATGCACTGGAGGATGACCAGTCTTTCTGTGTCCACACAGGCTGGTAAATACCATCCAATGTGCTATACTGTCAGAAAAGTATTATACTACTAGGAAAGCTCAGAGGAGGTTTGACTTAGCAAAAAAACTGAAAGAGTATAAGATGTCCTTCCTGGCCAAACGTCAGCTGAGGCTGTATAAAATCCTATTCTACAAGTATCCTAGGAGGTATAATGACCACAGTGGGAGAGTAATTGCATCCAGAAACCAAAAGGAGAATTGATAAATGGAGCAAGATGAAATTGAGTTTAAAGAAAAAAAAAAAGGATAAAGATTTTCCTAACATCAAAATCTGTTGAGCCAGAGAAGAAGGAGCTCCCCTGGTTGAGCCATTTAAGAATAGACTAGAGAACATGGCCCATATTACTCTCTGGAGCAGAGCAGATAGTACATGCCAAGAAAGGGATCTTTTTCTTTAGTCACAAGCCCATTGGGATGGCAGCCTTTTATTTCACTTTTTGCAGCCACCAGAGAACAAACGCTGGATTTCCACGTTTACCTAGCTCAAGTCTGGCAGGACACGTGCAAATTTTAGGGAAAGTAGCCAAATCTTACAGCACAGCATTGCCAATTGCTCCCCAGAGCAATCATCTCTTGCTCTCACAGGCACAGGTTGCAGTGTGGAGCTGAGAGCAGTGTGGCCACGGCCACTTGGCTGGCTGGCCGAGCGAGCATGTCTCATTAACAGGGATTCATCAGCACCACTGTTAATAATGCAGGAGCTGCCTGTCTCTGGGGGAGTTCCTCAGCAAAAACTGCTCTGCTTCTGTATTTCAGACACAGCCTCTGCTGGCGAGATGGGCTTCCACGCTGACAAAGCATTTTGGTTATTTGTTATTCTCAAACGTATCCTCCATGCTGAGCGGTGACCGAGACATCCAGAATAGAGGAGAGAAATCCAGTCCTGTGCCTGTCTTGGGCTTAGCCCTATCTCTGTATCAGCAGATACAGTATGATTGCTGATGAGAGAGCTCTGGTCCCGAGGTCATCTTTGGAGAAGGCAAGAGCAGGAGTTCAGGCTGTCCTGTCATTATCCTCTGTTCCAGTCACTCCACTGTAGAGAGATGGGGTTAGCACACAGTGCTCCCGCTATCTCCGGCCCCCTCCCCTTTTAGGATGATCTCCCTGGAGCCTTCTTTATGAACTTTACATCTCTGCCAGCCCAGGAGAAACTGCAGCTGGGGCCGGACTCTCTTATGAAATTGCTTAGTCCTCCCAGTATTGCAGCCCACATAAAGGATGGACAGATGTTTTCATTCTCTGTTAGAATCACTTGCAAGCCTTATTTTGTCATTACCCACTTGTGAACCCACATGTGGGCTAAGGGATAATTTCACATGGCACAACAGGGATGCTGCACTGCAAGGCCAGCCTGCCCACTGCCAGCCCATGAGTTCTGCTGCTGGTGAGGCTGGGAGTCTCCTGATGGAAGATGTGCCCTTTAACATTCACCCAGAGAGGAAACCTGATAAGAAGAGACTTAAAGTGAGCAACATAGCAAAACAGCCTATAAATGTCCGACACAAACCCAAAAAAAACCCCACAAACTGCCCTTTGGCAGCTGCAGGCTGTTCTCCAGCCAGGCATCTTTGGGCATGCATAGAAGCAGCAATCTCAAAGAAGTAATTGCCAGGGCCTGTACCGTGGAGTTCCCCAGGAAGCATGAACCTCTAGCCAGGGCAGCATGCCCATTAAAAGCAAATGTTTTGATTGAGGTGAGATACCACCATCCCCTGGGAGGAGTGAGCATCTCCAGGCCTCTCTCACCTGGGCCTGGAAGGTGGAAACAGCTGCACTTCCCGGCTCAGCTGCAGGGACCTCACACACCGGGGTGGGACTGAGATGGGGAAGTGCTCTACCCTAATTAGCACGGGCTGCCAGCACGGGTGCCAACTCACACGCAGGGAGGAGGTGTCCATGCTTGCTTCGAGCTACCCAGTGCCTGCTCTGGTACCAGCACAGAGGTCACGTCCCTTTGCCCTGAGCCATGACATAGGGTGATGACAGCAGATGGACACCTGGATCACCTGCCACCTGGGACTTTGTCACACCTCCTAACCTGCCACAGACAGATCCTTGCTGATGGGACCCGTGGGCCAAAGCCAAGAAACATATCCAGTTTCAGGGTCAGCTTGGCCTCTTCATGCAGTACAAGTTCTTGGGACCATGCTCATTTCAAAGCACATTTGGTGGGTCATCCACAGAAAGAGGAGACCTTCTTTTCAGACATGCAGTGGACATGGGGGGGCAGCCCCAGTGGGAAGGGGTGTGATCCCCTACCTCAGGAATGAAGCCAGTGCCATCCTGGTCTTGCTCTCTCTCCCTCTTGCAGCTGGACCAGCAAAAGTAGGGGGAAGAATTTCTCACAGCTCTCTCTGAAAGCTCTGGGGAAACCAATAATGGGATTGCGAGGCCCTGCAAAAATTCAAGATCTTGTGATGACTTTGGCAGATAAAAAAAAACCCGAAAAATCCTTACCTCTAAGTCTGGTAAACGCCCAGGCAGCTGCTGAGAGTGACAATGGCCATGATGCACATGGACATCTCAGAGGACACAGGGAGGATGTAAGAAAAACAACTGTAGGGCCAAGCTGGCCCAGCTGCCTGGGAGGAGATTCATCAGCTGATCATATATTTCTGTAAGGAGCCAAGAGCAGTGTAGTTGAGGGCTACATGCACAGTTTGTCTGAGGAGCTGGGAGGTTCATCCTCTTCTAGCCCAGGGAACAGTCTCAGGCTGCACCAGCAAGCATTGTTGATGCCTGAAAACCCTCTGCCCTCCTCTCCGCTCTACCAGTGCTGCTAAGTAAACTGTATCTAAACATAGAAAACTGGCTAGCTTGGGTTTGGGAAAGCACCCAAGAACTCAGATCATTTCCATTCGCTCATCACACCCACAGAAAACTCACAAGCTCTCCATCTCAGTACACCAGGCACTTTACATGCCAGGCTTTGAGAAATTACTGTGCATTCTTATTTTGGCTAGGTATTAGCACAACAGCACCAGCCTTTCACCGCTGAAAAAAGAGAAATATAAGGAAATCACAAAAACGAGCTATGTGAAAAAACACCATCAGAATCTTCCTAAAAAGGTTCAAACATAGACACCAGTCTTAGCAGGAGATCTTATTTTCTAACCTCTTCCCACTAATGTAGCAACTTGGACTCCTTGGACTCTTTATCTGTGCCTGGCAGCCCACAAGAGTCATGCCGTATTCCCACAGGGACTTTCCAGTTAAATGCTTGGAAGATCATCCATCAAGACCCTAAATTTCTGCAGAACCTTTGAATTTGCATGCTCCCAGACACTGCCTGAGGCTCCCTGGAAAGGTTTGTGGGTCAGTGGCGGCGGAAGGACTCAGCTGCTCCCATTTCCCAGGCCGAGATGGTGCAGGAAGACAATGAACAACTGTTCTTTCCCCATCAAAGTTGTGAAAGCCGGGACTTAATGATGTAATAGGGAAAGCAGTAAAAGATCTTCCTAGGGACCAGTGGGATCACTTGCCAGGTGCCCACCATTGATTCAGGCTCTGGGAAGACCCATTTTCTCTGGTGGTTTCCTGGAACAGGAAGAGAGAGAGCAAGGTTCATCCCACCAGAGGTTAAAGTTGGGAGGAAGGAGGCAGAGAACAAGCCCTCTCTATCAGCCCCGCTGCTGGGACTGTACGTGCCTGCTTTCAGAGGCCAGATGCTGCCAGGCAAACGAAGATCTCCTTATGTTTGTTTTAAAGCTTGAAGAATCTCTGGAGATAAACATTCTAAATTAAAGATAAAAGTGCTGTGGGTTTTCCAGCAGGCTCTGTCCCCCTCCCTGGGGACAAGCTTTTGCGGGAGCCCCACATGCATCCTTCAGCCACATACACTGACCAAAGGTTGCACCCAAGGTTCCCTCTCCTCAGGCGTCCTAGGAGGTCACAAAATCCCTCTGCCCCACTGCCTCGGCTCCCTCTGATGGCAGGTTCACCCAGAGCAGCGCTGTGTCCCAGTTTTCATTTTCAGGATCTCTTGGGAGGATGTTAAATCCCATCTAGTCCTGGTTGTATTTAAAGTGATTGTAATTCACATGGATTGGGTTGTGGTTATAAGCTGAATTACATTCTGATTTAGCAGCAGGGATTAAGGCTCTGCATTTTAACTTATTAACCCAATCCAAGTTAGGAGATTCCCTCTTTCCGGCCCGCTAAGCTTCTGCACAAGGAAAGGCAAGGCTACAGTGGGGATGGAGAGGGACGGGAGGGCCAGCACAGATTGGCTCATGGCTGCACAGCTCCCATTGCAGGGGGAAAGCAGAGGAAAGGAAGCACAAAGAAGCAGCTACGGCAGTTGTTTAGTATTCCCTATGGACAGGAAATTTCTTCTAATTAAACCTGACAGAAAGGGGTACATGAGTGGTTAATTCCCCAGCCAGCAACCAGGGAGGTGTCTGCTGCTTGCCATCACTGCTGTAGCCTGAACCAGCGCTGCTCTGGACCACAGCTGTCTCCTTCCCCTGCTCTCTTGCTGGAGACACCTGCAAGAGTTAACTTCTCTCTGGGCCACACCAGCAGCTGGACAGTTCAAGGACGTTTGCTGTTCTGGGTGAAACGAGGAGCTGCAGGGGCAGCCTGGCACACAAACACTGCCTGTCATCATGGCTCCTGAGCAGGATGCCCTGCACCTCCAGAACCAGGGTTCACCCACTTGGCTTTCCTCTCTTGCCATCTGATAGACAACTGAAAACAGCCCAGGCACACTCTAGAAAACTTCAGTCCGTTTAATATTTAATGAAAACCCAGTGTAACTGTCATGTCCTTTTCTGTTTTCTCTCACTAACACTGCTGGCTGCACAGGTATCTGTGTGTAAACAGAGCCTGTCTCCTTTCCACTTGGTTGCGTCTCTCCAGCTCAGGGCACAGCTTTATGATACCTGTACTCATCTTCAGAGGAACTCCTGGGGCAACCCCGCCGCACACAGCACGACTCACTGCACAGAGACCTCACCAATCCGGGCATCTGAGGGCATCCTAACCCAGCCCAGAGAGACCACGGGAGGGCAGGCTCTGGAAATTCCACCCACTGTCACAGCAGGGAGCAGCAAGATCTCGTGGCATCCTGCTCACCTCTGTGCCACGAGCCTGACGCTGCACGGCCCATCGCTTTTGTCTCCAGGCCCTGCAGTTCCTGGCAAGGAGGGAGGGCAGGCACTGCTCTTTCATTGCCCTGCCTGTGCTGAACCGCTGGGTCGTAACACATCCTACCTGCTCCCAGGGAGTTGAGCTGGGTAAATGATAAGGGAAGGGAAAGGGAGATGTATTTTTATGAAACAGGTTTTCCTCACAAAACTAAGCAGCAAATGGCAGGGGGAGATCACATCCAGAGGGGCTCAGAGTCCAGGTGGACATCAGGGACAAGTGGTGTCCCTAAGGGTTCAATATTGGGACAGGTACTGTTTGATATCTTCACCAGTGACATAGAAAATGCGTCTGAGTGCACCCT
Source organism: Lepidothrix coronata (assembly GCF_001604755.1). Lineage (NCBI taxonomy): Eukaryota > Metazoa > Chordata > Aves > Passeriformes > Pipridae > Lepidothrix > Lepidothrix coronata. Next base: position 1,115,946 of record NW_016690363.1, read on the forward strand.
CAGCAAATTTGCAGGTGACATCAAGCTGTGGGGTGCAGCTGACACATCTGAAGGATGGGATGCCATCCAGAGGGACCTGGACAAGCTCGAGAGGTGGGAATATTGTGATGTTCAACAACGCCAAGTCCAAGGTGCTGTATCTGGGCCAGGGCAATCCCCCAGTACCAACACAGGCTGGGGAATGAAGGGATCAAAATCAGTCCCACTGCTGGATGAGAGGCTGGACATGGCCCAGCAATGTGCACTAGTAGCCCAGAAAGACAACTGTATCCTCAAAAGGAACGTGGGCAGCAGGTCGAGGGAATTGATTCTGCCCCTCTGCTCCGCTCTCCTGAGACTCCACCTGGAGTGCTGCATCCAGCTCTGGGGTCCCCAGTGTAAGGAGGACTTGGATTCTGTTGGAATGAGTCCAGAGGAGGCCACAAAGATGATTAGAAGACTGGAGCACTTCTATAAAGAGAGTTGGGGTGGTTCTGCCTGGAAAGACAAAAGCTCTGGAGAGATATTATTACACACTTCCAATACTTGAAGGGGACCTACAAGAAAGATGGGAACAAACTTTAACGGGGCCTGTTGTGATGAGACAAGGGGTTTTAAACTGAATAAGTGTCAATTTAGAAGATATATAGGTGGTGAAACACCAGAACAGGTTGCCCAGAGACCTAGATACCTCATCCCTGGAAACATTCAAAGTCAGGCTGGACCAGGCTCTGAGCAACCTGTTTAAGTTGAAGATGTCCCTGCCCATGGCAGGGGGGTTGGAGTAGATGACCTTTAAAGGTCCCCTCCAACACAAACTGTTCTATGATTCTATTAATAAAAAAGTTTAGTGTTTGTAACTAACATTTTCGATTTAGTTCAAATTAATTTTCCTTTAAAAAGACCCAAACCCACCAACCCCCAAAACCCAGCATGAACAAAAAATGGTAGAAAGGAAGTTTCTTTCCATCCTTAAATGTGTTATCACAGCTACTGCACAGAGACATCTCTGAATGATAGCTCTGAGGCAAGGGGAAACCTTTGGAGCAGGGTTTACACTGTAATTTGAAAGCTGGTACCAGACAGAGGCCCAAGAGCACATTTGCTACTCTTCATATGAATGCAAAGCTGGGTTACTGGGCTCTGTGAGGAACTGGGGGCACTGCCCAGAAAGGCAGGCCAGGATCTGTTTTCCCCTGCACTGTCTTCTCTGCTCAGCACCTGGCAGTGCACTGGATCCAGGGCAGGGAATATACTTAATTGCTCACCAACAAGACCCCTCATTTCTCCACACCCCATGCACGAGGGCAGGGATGTAGAAACCCTAAAGCTTGGTCTAGAAATCCAAAATCTGTTTTCTGCTTATTGAACTCAGTGCTTCCAGGGTAATTCCTGGCCTTAGTGAAGGAAGACAAGACCTCATTTCATGCCATCCTTCCCTTTTTCCCCTGGCCCCAGAAGAAATGGGTGCTTGAATCCTGGTGGAGGATGCTCCTGCCAGCATCCCCCTCTGCAGGCCTGACAGGAGCTGTGGGAAGGAGTCTCTGCCATAGTGTATAACCCTCTCAGAAGAAGAAGACCTGAAAGTCATGTCTATCAGGGAAGAGCAGAAGTGAAAGCCACACCTGGGAAGTGCTTTAAGGACTGGCTTACCCCCCCCCTCCGTGGCTTCCATCCTCTTGGACTCGGTGGCAGAACGTCCCCACCACAAAGCATTCATGCCAGAAAACCATCCCCAAACCAAACCCTGAGGGGTAGAGGTGGCAACAGCCCAGGGCAGGGTCCCTTCCCCACAGAGGCAGCTGCCACTGATGGGAAGCTGAGACGTGCTCTTGGGTCTGCCGGCTGGTAAACTCTCCCTGCTGTGGTCTGGCCTGCCTCAACAGCAGCAAATTTACTTAAAGAAGAAGAAAATGGCTTAACTAATCTTTGGTCACCCAGCTTTACTTCTGCTGCTGACACAGCAGGAGGTACTCACAAGCCCAATGGCTTTATTTATTTAAGTGTATTGATTTTAGCCTAGATTGGAAGAAAACAGACGGATAAAGGGCAGGAAATTCCTCGGCTGTGAGAACCACACAGAGTACTAGAAATCAGATTTAAACTAGCAGATGAAAATACATTTGCCAGAACAAGGTAATGAATCATTCTGCCAGGAGCACAGAGATCTGGCCAAAAGCCAAACCCTGCCCACTTAAAAGCAGCAATTTGGGGTATTAAGCGATGACTGCATCGCTATCTGGCCATCATTTAATATAGCAGCAGTGCTCAGTGTCTCCCAACCAGAACCCGGAGCCTGATACACAAAACCAGAGCAAAACCTGTCAGACCTTCCCCCAAGACCTTATTTAAAATCAATGGCCTCAGAGTCAATCAGATTCAATGAGGGAGGGCTCAGCAAGAGGAACAGAGGATAAACCACACCAGAAGGTGTGTACTCAGCTATGCTGTACAGGCTGCTGTGCACAAACAGTGTGTGATGGCAGAAAACCAAAAAATGCGCCGAGATGTGCAAGTAGATGACAAAGGGAGGATTTTTAGAGGGCAATATTTTGTTCTTGTGTCAGCTCTGATTATCTCATTAGCTTCTTTTTGATAGTCCAGCGTCTGGGACTCCACGAGAGAGGTCACCAGGTCTGTTGCCTGTTGCCACAGATCTTGCCTTAGCTACTGGTACAATGTGACTCTGTCCTGTGGAGATGGACAGGGAAAGCCAGGCACATGAAGGGAATTCTAAAGTTAAATCCCAGGAGCTAGTCTTGGAAAACGGTTCCTACCTTCTCTGCCTGTGGGAAGACCTTGAGCAGCTCAGAAGGAGAACCCAGGCTCCAGGGGCAAACCCCTCTCCTATGGAAACCTACCAAGAGCCTCTGAAGATACGATGACATACCTGTCCTGTGAACAGAAGGGCACTGCAGAGGATGGAAGAGGCAGAGAGGCAGCAGAGGTGATGGGATGGCAGCACTGCTTTGAGAGACAAATAGGGAGCATACACTTCATTCCTTTCCTTCTCCAATGGAATGCTTTGCTCCTTCCAGTGCCAGTCACTTATGACTTTCCCCACTTCTCCTGGAGGGGGGGGAAAAGCCCTTGGCATGCCCAGGAATGTGGAGGCAGGAGCTGGGCTGCCCCAGTCTCTCTGATCCACTGTGGAGAGCCCGTTCTCAAAAGCTGAGGAGTTTCCTATTTGCAGGGATGGCAGGAGGCTATGTGCTGCAGAAGGGACAGCATCACCAAAGCCAGAAGAGGGGCAGCATTCAGCAGAGCAGGGGAGCAGAAGGAGCACCAACACAGGCACCAGTTAGAGACATGTTTAAAAGCAGGTAGCTCGGGTGGTGTACAGCAGGACACAGCATGACCCTTTTTCCCAACTGTATAGGGAAATTTATCTGGTTTAAAGGAAAGCTTGCATGGCTAACAGGCTGTGTTCTCTCATGCCTATACTCATAGCCACATGTGAGCAGCAAGCAAGCCCACCAGAGCTTGCAACTCTGTCCCCTCAGAGCAGACAGGCAGGGAAGGGCCTCCCCCCCACCTCCCCATGCCCTTTGCTATGAAATGTTCTGAAGGCAGGTGACTCCAAGCTGCAGAGATGGAGACTCACTTCTGTCTTGCAAGGGCAGAAGGGATTCTCTCCAGCAAGGTCGTGCAGGTTATTATCACAGCTAACCGATATTCCCACAAACACTCATTACTCACTGCTCTGCAGGCACTGCAAAGGGCAAAGTTTGTCCCCGTTGCTGAAAACAAAGATAGGAGCATCCGATCTGATCTTTGCAATCCGAAGCCCCAGTGACCCATCTAAGCCCAAGGCAAACAAACATCAGGAAGAAGCTTTGGGAAAACTATATTGTCTCTGTGGAGCCAGGATCCAAACCGAGATATGCAAAACCCAGATACCTTCCAAGCCATAGACCCAGCGTCTTTTAGTTACACATTTGATAACAGATGTGCAGAATTGTAAAGATATTTTCTTGAGCAGATTGTTGATTTGCCTCCCTGGTAAACTGCAGGTAAAAGACACTCAGCCTGCACTTTGTGAGAGCCTCCACTTAACCCAGAGCTGCACGACTGGGTGTTTTCACAGAAGCACCACCTTCCCCTCACGCCCGAGCATCGCTGGGGAGGAAGCTCAGTTCTCAGAGCCAGGGGGAGCTGCCTTATCGCTTGGCAGGGGTTTGCACAAACCTTATTCTCAGTCAACACAGGTTTTCTGGCTCTCAAGCTTTGTTTTGAATTCCGTATTCAGGACAAGTCTAAAACTTGTGAGCAAATGCAATCCAGAGGGGCAGATTGATCTGCTCTTGCATCGCAGTTGCACTCTAGAGGCAGTTTCTTATAAGGAAAGGTGCTCTGGTGCAGCTCACTCAGCACGGTGGGAACTTGGTTAAAATGCTAATCTGCAGGCAGGGTCGAGATTGAACTGTATTTTAATCTGTCATTTTTCAGATGCCACCGGACGGGACAAAAAAAATCCCCCAAACTATGGATCCAACCTGTCAAACCCACAGCTTGCCCACAAAGAAGTCACCAGGAATTGTACGTGCTCAGCACTTCTGGAGAAAGACAGGCAAGGCCGTGCAAGTCTCTGAGCAGGCAGTAGGTCAGCCTACATTGAAATGGACAGCTATTTTCTTTACACAGAGGGACCACCACGTTGCAAATGGTGCCTCCAAAACGTATGCCTTCGTGGCGGGGGGGGGGGGGGGGGGGGGATTTTTTTCCTGCCAGCACTGCTTGGATTGGGGCCCAGGTTGCGAACCTTAACAAATCTTCAAAATAAACCGTGGGCGAATTTCACATTGTAACAAAACCTAATGCTGGCAGAGTTTCGCTTCATTTTCAGTGATGCTGATTTCACTCTTCAAGCCCTTGACCAATTGGGAGAAATTGGCAAAGGGCCCCGTTTAGCACCGCACACAGAACTGTGCTCAGCGAGGATGTGGCGCCATGACAATGAGTGGAGAAAAGCACTTTTTAATTATTTAAATATGTCCTCTTACCCTCCTCTTATGCCTAAGAGGAGGTAAGGGTCCAGGCTCTTGTTTGCCACAGTACACAAAGGTGCTTTGAAAAGGGCCACCAAAGAAGATGAGCATCATCTTCAGACAAGCCCAGCACTCGAAACCTGGGGCAGAAGGTCTTTTCAAGCTTTTGCTACACAGCATGTTATAGGAGCAAAGCACTGTTGTACCTGCTGCTCTGCATCTCACAGCTACATTTTTTAGAGGTGCTGGATATCGAGAGCACTCCAAAAATCTCTGAGTGACAGGCAGAGCATACCAAAACCCTTAGCCACTGAGAGGTCTTCCCAGATTTCTACAAACCTGGCCTCTCTTGCTAAGTACGTTACATATTTCTGGGCATCTCTGGGCTCTTGGTAGCGTCCTAAGTTCTGCTGAGAGAAAGTCACTTTAACAAGAGGCACAGCACACAACCGAGAGCCTTCATGGCTTCCAGAGGGGTAGGAAAGACACTTCCAAAGTGTCCAACACCAACAAGCTGTCTCAAAACTAAGCAACACCTGACAAACGAAGGAAAATCCCAAGAACCCTCATTCTCTTTCCAGTTTACTTACCAGTGCTGCTGAGCTGCCTGGGAACAGTCTCTTCAGACACCTTGCAAGTGTTCATAAGAACAAGCCTCCCTGCTGCTGATGTACATTAGCTGGTTTTTCCCATACCAGCAGGCAGTAGTTCTGCCATGGAGTCCCACTGGGTCTGCTCCCAGGTCTGTCCCTGTTAGTGCTCTTAAGCTGGCACAGGCAGCCCTGGCAACTGGAGAGGCCTTCAAATAACACTGCTAGAAAGGGCTGGAGGGACTCTGGGCTGTGCCCTTGGATGAGCTGTAGCAGGAACACATGGCAAAAAGGTGAGGCCACAGCTATGGGATGAAGCAACCTTGCAGGGGCATCACCAAGGGGCCACAAGGAGAAACACAGGGGTGAGCCACAGCCAAAAGCAGCTCATTGCCACCCAGGCTAGGAGTGTGCACACCTGCTCTCCTCTTTGCTGCAGCCTTCCCTGAGCAAGGTTTGGGCAGTCCATTCCCTGGCACAGCCACTCTGCTCAGTGCCCCCACCTTACACCTTAACCTACAGTGCCCTGAGATAATTCCAAGATATTTCACACTTCAGGCTAAGCTGGTATAAGTTTGCCCAGCCAGCCCAGTAACGAGTACAAGAGCCTGGTGCACCTGCCAGCTGTGGGTGGTGGGGAGGCTCAAGCATATCCAGAGGTGGGGGGTTTGGAAACGAGTGCACCAGCCTGCAGGAGAAAAGCTTGTGAGACTGATTCCAAAACTTGAGGAGGGTGGTCTGAACCTGCCTTTGCTTTCAGTAGCCTGCAAGTGAGCAAAGGACGGGGTTTTGCTAATTGTTGAGGTGGCTGGCAGCAGAGAAACAAATTCTGGCAGGGGAGAATTTATCCTCTAAGCTTGTTATCCTGTCAAAAGAGGAAATGAGGTTAGTTGAGGCTCATTTGTTTGTGACGAACTCCTGTCTCTTACTATTTATCACTGTATGCGACTGCCAGCTGACTTCAACCAAGTGCACCACAGCTACAAGTCCCATGGCAGTGCAAGGAGGGGACAGGCTCCCAGAGCACTGCGTGTCCCCTGTCCCCCTCTGCACCTCCAGAGCCCCCAGAACATGGTCTCTCCAGCCTCCACCCAGGGCCATCAAAGCACGTGGCATCGCTGGTCTTTTCAGAGGGAAAATGTTTGGTTTGGCCCATCAGTCCGGGATGAGTGAACATCTTCTGCAGGACTGAGTGCTCTTCAGCATCCTCTCTGCTCCACCAGAGCCCAAGTTTCCACCCTGCTCACACCAGAAGGAGCAGGGGGATTTGATGAATAATCACACATTCAACTGCCTTTGGAGAGAGAGGATATTGAGGACCATATGCCACACATCCCATTTTGCTTGGGGGCTGCCCAGTCCTGAGCATCAGGTGCACTCCCTGACAGAAGAGGGCCCCACACTAATGCTGTGTGGGAAGAAAGCTGCAGCAAAGCTCCTTCTGCTCCAGTGGATGTGTGGGGCTCACAGTGAGGCAGCAATAAGCTCAGCGAGACTGAAGTTCCCAAGAGTTTACTGGTGGGTCTCAAGCTATGGCAGAATGATAGGAACATATTTAACTGGCTCAGCTAGTTTTGTGGGCCTTCTCTGCTGAGATGACACAATTATTTGACACATGTCACACCTACCACTTGACTCCAAGGCTGGCTCCAAGTCAGCTTTAGGGAGGACTGTTGTAAGGCATTTGACATTTGACTGTACAACATTCTGATTAAAAAATCAGCAGTATGTAATATCAATAAACCACAGGTTAGCTAGATTAAGAGCTGGCTGACAGATCTCAACAAGTCATTGTCAATGGTGAATCATCTTCAGATGGGAGTGTTTCTAGCAGGGTTCTTCAGGGAGCTGCTTGAGGCCTGACACTTCCCAGCATTTTCATCACCGGGAAGCAGATGCAAATCTCAGTGCTGGTACAGTGCATAAATTACAGAGAGATTCAAAGTGATGAATAATGAGGAGCACAGGGCAACCATGCAAAGCAATCCTACAGTTCAGCAAGCAAAGCCCACTTAAATGGCATTTTACTACAAAAAGTTGTTCCTGGAATAAGAAATGCCAGGCAGACTCCTACAATGCTATGTCTGGAAAGCAGAGGCTCTGCAAGGGGTTTTGGAGGTCATGACAGCATATGAACTAACAGAATAAAGCTGTGGCAAGAGGGTGGTAATGGCTATAAGCACTGTGAACAATGAGTAAGCAAGTCATATGCACCTTTGATGCATGTTATCAAGATGAATCCCAGCTCACTGCCTCTAGTGTGGTAACAACACTCTGAAAGTATTGCTGGAAGAAGAGGATGCAGAAAGGAGCCAAATGATCTCAGTGTTCCAGGGGGAAAACCCCTAAAGCTTTCCAGCAGATACATAAGGCACTCAGATTATTTTGTTTGTCAAAAGAAAGTTGAGAGTTGACCTTAAAGGAAAGAAGTACCAGGTTGAGTTCTCAGTGAGGATGAGGACAGGGAATAAAAGAGGAAAGGTGCAAAGTTTGATAGGGAAGAGAACTTGGATATGGACATCTCCAGTGAAAGGCTGCTGTGCTTAGCTGTGAAGGAGACAGCCAGAAAAGCTCCAGATCTAAATTGAGAGGGAGCTATCAGAATAAAACTAGAGGCTGGGAGCAGAAGTTTCTAAGGGTTCTAGCAAGGAGGGGAGGAAGAAGAGATGTGGCACTAGAAAACCGAAGAACAGCATATGATGGATATACAGACCTGTGCACACAGGCAGGACACAAAGCTTTGCATACCTCATGAGAAGGGAAGGCCTGGATGGAGGGCAAAGGTAAATAAAAATCAGAGGCGAGGTGGGTTTTACGACAGGTAAGTGATGTTCTGCACAGATGGCACTGCTGTGGTGAAATACACCCCTAGACAAAGGCATGGCAGTAGATCTCATCTGTCTGGACTTCACAGAAAACGTCAGCTAGTGGAAAATTAACAGTTAAGCCAGCAAAGCTGAGGATTAGCACAAGCACTGGAAGATGAGTAGCAACCCGACTAGAAAGGAACTGGCAGTGGGCAGTGTTCAAAGGAGGACAGGATGAAACTCCTTTCAATCTGCTGCTTTTCTTGTTTTGTGTGTTTTTTAAACAAACTTAGCACAGAAGAACCAGGTGCATGATGATGCGATATTTTGGTGACAAAGGGGAAATCGTTGCCCATAGGGTGGGATACTGAAACAGGCAGGAAGGAATAGATCACTGTGAGGAGCCAGGCAACTAAAAACAAATAAGAGGCAACAGCCCAGAAGCTAAGGTCTGACAGCCAGGAACAAATAGCTTGCATTCCTCTCACTCACTAGAAGAATAACAGCTGAAGCCGAAGGTGGAAAAAAAAGATTCAATAGCATGCTTTTCCCTCCTGGTTTCCTACCTGACTTAGTGCTGGGCTGGATGGGACTGACAAGCACAGGTATAACCTGGGTTTAACCTTGCTAGTCAGTGAGGTTGCATCCCTTGCCATCTGCAGGCTGTCCAATGACATGATACTCTCTTCATGGGCTGTTCTCCTGAGGTCATGCTTACAGCACCAGGGTTCACGTCATGTATCAAAATCAGCTGTTTTTTTCACTGCACCTCTGTAAGATAGAGCAGAGGGAAAGATGGATGAGACTAAGACACAGAGATATCTACTAGTCTTGGTAACATAAAATGCAGAGGTAATGAGTTTTGTTACCTCGATGACACTTGATATGCTCAGACAGCTCAGTACCCCTCCAGAGGAGACCCCAGCATCCCACAGAATCTGAAACATGAGGAGAATGCAGCACAAAGAACAGGGGCAGCCAGCTGGGCATTGCTTCCTGACTCCATGTGGGAAGAACATGCAGGGCAAACTGCAAATGTCCACTGGGGCTGGGATGTTACATTTCTGAAGCACAGTAAGATATTTTTACGAACATACTTTTCCTTAGTCTCGCTCTGAGAAACAACAGATCCAATTATTGCTGAAGCTTCTGTTTAAAGGAGGAAAAAAAATCAGCCTGGGGCAGACATTTGGCATTGAAATATCCAGCTGCAACACTTGGGGTCTGGCAATACAATAAGCAGCTGAGAGGAAGGCCTTGGTCAGCAGTGTCTGACTGGTGTTAATGGGAGCACCCCCAGACCTGCCCAGAGGAGTGGCTCGGTGCCATCAAGACTGTCTGGACACCACAAGCCTGGAGACTCACTTGCCCTTTCATGCTCCTTGGCTGAGACCAGAGCTATCAGAGAGTCAGTGTTGCCTTCTTCCATAATGATGGCATTTCCAGCAACAGGGCTGGGAGAGGGCAGAGGTCTGGCATTGATTGGGAGGTAAGAGCTACTTATCGAATTAAGGCTGTTTCCTGGAGCAGTTCTCTCCAGCCATCCCTGTCCATGAACTAGCTCTCCATAATGGACCTGTCCTACAGTGAGGGGCCTCTCACCAAGAACCTCTCGGCTTCAGACACAGGCATTGAGATCTGAATTTCTTAAGTGTTTACTGTTCTGGGCAGGCTTCACTTTTTCATCTCAGACTTTGCAGCAGCACAAAGCAGCATGGCAGAGCACGTTGCCCCAGTAAACTGAGGGCAAGGATGCTGTGTGCAGCTTTGGCAGCCCGGGGAGCAATGGTCTCAGCCCTGCCTCCTGGGCACACAGGATTGCTGCTTTATTTTTTTAAAGATACGCATGTGGTTGTGATTCAGAGTCACATCTGGTCTCCCTTTCAGGAGGTGCGTGGTCCAAGCTTGGAGATCAAGAGCTTCACTCAGCCACTGCTGTGTTTGGGGGAGTTCTTCCTCTGCTCAGCAGAAGTGAGAAAGCCAGGATGGCAGTACATGCCCAGAAATCCAGCTGGATTGCTACCACCCAAGCCAAAGCCTCCAACTGCATGTCTGCAACATAACTCTATGCCTGCTACATCTGGACAAGGCAGGATGTCAAGGAGGTCAAGTGTGAGAATAGGAGAAGCCTGCTTCTTTTCCCCCCCCTTTTGTAAGTGGGGTCAAGACCTTTCCCTCCAAATCCGACCTGCAGAAATGTGACAAATGTTCCTCTTTCACCCAAACTTCCATACAAAGCCCCCCAAAACAACAAATATCCTCAAACCAACTGCAACGTTTTGTTTTGGAAGGAACCAAAATAATTTACCAGCTAAAGTTGCAATTTTCTGTGAGTAGATGCATTCCACTTCCCTGTGACCTATCAAACATCTGCTAAGATCTACCCAGGACTTGTGATGTGGGGAACTGCAGACATGTTTCCCTGTTGAAAAGCAAACGAAACTCATGGGTTCTGGCCACAGAGTTTCTCACTCTTATGAGCAGTGTATGCCTCAGGTCTCCGGTTTTGAAAAGCTCAGGGCAAAACCTCAAAAACCCCGTGAAAGAAAGGCTGTCTAGACTGAGTAGAAGAGGGAGGCTGAAGCCTTTAGAGAGAGAGAGAAAGAAGGAGAGCTTTCCAGCTCTCCTCCCAGATGGAGACAAGTAGAGCAAAACATAAAAGCTGTGGCTGGGTGATCAGGATCTGACATCAGCCCATGTCCTCTCTGCTTCACTTTTACAACAAAACAAGGCACATCAGCAAAGCAGGGCTGCCCAAAACATCAGCACCAGGCTTGCTGCCAGCAGCAGGATGTGCCAGCTGTGCCCAGGTCCTTGCCTCTCTCCTTGGAGGGACACGGCAGAGGACAAGGACAGCACTGGAGCAAGCAGAGGAAGGAGCAGCTGTTTAACAGTGTGCTTTGATACTGTGTCACCGAGGAGCTGTCTGCCTCTGAGCCCTGGGCTCGCTGTCAGGAGTGCCCTGGGGAGGGAGGGAACCAGCCCTCGGCCAGACATCCTGAGGCAGGGGGCAGGTGAGAACACTGCCAAGTCATGACATGGTGCTAATTAGAAATAGTGATAAAGGTGGCAGCAGTAACACCCGCTCCTCAGAGTGGATGGCATCACTCAGTTCATGGGACAGCTCCCCCAGTCTGCCCAGAATGTGCCCGTCTGAGCAGAGGGACAGGTAACCACCCCTCCAGCCATGGTCAAGGGGTGCACAAAAGATCCCACACAGGTCTCATTGCCAGCAGAGCTGCCAATCCTCAGGACATTTCATACAAGCCACAATCCATCTCTGTAGTCTGACCTGGAAAACTGTCGTTCCCTCTCTTTCTTCACACTGCTGTGCAGCTGCATGCTGCCTGCCCTCCCTCCCAGAGGCAGGCAGGTTTCTGTGCCAGACCTGCCTCCTGTACCTTCTGGCCCTTCAGTGGGAGTTCAGGGCTGAAAAACCTGAGCTCAACCAACCATTTGTGCTGTACCTCTGCTTCTCCATGCAGGGCTAATGTTTACATCCCCTTGTGAAACATCCAGACCCTCTAAAAAAGTAGTGCTGCACAGGACCGAGATGCTAAAACAAAATAAATAGGTAAGGAGAACAGTAAACTAGCCTGGAGAAATGTTGACATTCCCAAGCGCTCATTCAGACAAAGAAACACCTCCTGCCAAATGCTAGCACAGACCTTCTCATGGGTGAGGGATGTGCCAACCAGTCAGGTGGCTGCACAGACCAAAACTGAGGCAGATGCTCCAGCTGTGGGCCTCGAGGGGCCACCTGCACGCGCCCACCGCCAAGTCCGGCTGGCTATTTTGGGGAGAAACGCACCTTGCCTTGCAGGGTGACCCTCACAGAGGGCAAGACAGGTGCTGCAGCAGCAGTCTGTGTGCACAGACATGCACAGCCTGCTCCCCAGCTGTGGGGGACCATTCTGGGCTCCTCGTTACCTCCACGGGCCAGTCTCTCCCAGCATGGATGCTGTCATTATCTGTTCCCCTGCTGAGACTGACAGGAGCTGCACAGCTCTGCTGTGAGAGCTCTTTGACCTGCCTCCCCACAGAGAGGAGCTGGGAATGAGGTGTAGCCCCCATAATGCCAGGGGCTGATGCTGGAGAGGTGTTGGTGCTGCAGGAACAGCTGCTTTATTGATGAGGGAGTAAACTGGCCCATGCAAGCCTCTCTGTATCGCAAGGACACCCCTCACACTCCCTGCAGAGACAGCTGCCAAGGGCATCACCTCACCACGCTGTCATCATCCTCCTCCTCTCTGGGCCACTGGCAGCCCACAAAGAATGTGCCAGATGGCTGGGGCCAGCACCAACCTCAACCCCATTACTCGTTTTCCCAATAAAACCAAGAAGACCAGCATGGTAAGTAGAGAGCCCAAGTTTCCCAATCCACGCTGGTTTTCCATGCAACCCATCCTGCTCTTTCACACAAGGATGAAGGTCCCACATCCAGCCCTTTTTGCACAAATCATCTCTCATCAGGTGCTTGGTCATGCAGCCAGCAGCCAGGAGGTGCCCCTCTGGCAGCGGGGCAGCTCCCCATGGCTTTCACCAGGCAAACTGCAGGAAATGCAGGGACCAGCTCTCCCTGGAGTTGATCAGCCATGCTAGTCCTTCAACGTGCAGGGCTGTGCTTCCCTGCTCAGTGCTGGGCCAGCTGTGAGCCCTCCAGATCAGGGAGCAGCAGGTTCCCACCTCTCTTATCCCTGCACGACTCCCAACTCCGCACTTCAGCGCTAGGACCCTTCACAATCCTCCCTGACAAAGGAAACGCAGCTCTTGGCAGGCCCTTGTTATTTCAGCTAAGGCTCATCAACCATCCTTCTGTCACTAAATGCCTTATTATGTGCAATTAATGGACTGACTGAGAGCAGCTACAAAGTCGTTCTCCCCGTGAACCCACGGAGGCAGCTGGGTTACTTCTAGTGACTTTCTAATGCTGCCAGCTCCATTACCAAATGCAGCTGTGCGAGGGGAGAGAGGCAGGGAAGATGAAATGAACGACTGAGCTCAGATCTGGCAGCTCCTGCCTTTCAAACACCCGCAGGCAGCGTGGCAAAGAGCTTCCTGCCATCCCCAGGGCTGGCACAGCCCTTTGAGGGGCACTCCAACGCTGGTCACCAGCCACAATTACTCACAGGCAGTCGCTGGCTGCAGACCTGCCCCACGCAGATAGGTCTTTACTGCCGTCTTTAACTTTTTTTTTTCATTGTTATTAATAATACAACAAGAGGAAAGAGAGATAAGAGCAAACTGACAGTGTAGGCTGAAACAGCTAATTTGACTGTAGCCAAACTGCACTCAGATGTGCAAAGCAAGAGAATAATTTCCACTCTCTGATCTCTCAAAGATCATCCTCTTAGATGTCACAATTACATTTGAAAACAGTCTGATGGTACTTGAAGTCAGTTTCCCTTGACAATTAACCTATATGTGTACACCCTTCATGACTTCTTGCTGCAATACAGGTATGTGTTTTGAACCACTACTACAGTCCCAGTCCCCACACACATGGCTGAAAGCAAAAACCAGGTAGCAGAGGGTTCCTGAGCCAGCCCCAGACAAAAGGACACTGGTCTCATTGGAGCGTGGCACTGAATTAATCTGCCTTTCTGCCTTTAGTAATGCCTTGTTACCAAAAATAAGAGAGTTACAGCTGGCATTTATGCAATCAATTCTTCCACTGTGCTAAGGCAGTTCCTAAGGACTGAGTGATAAGGAATTTGATGTAGCTTATTTTAAAAAAAATAAAGGCAAAAAGCTGCATTTCATGTATTTAAAGTCCCTCTGCCTTATTTTCTCTATGCAGAAAGTCTGGTGCCCTTCTACCAAAGGATATCTGATTTTTTCTTTCTTTCTTTCTTTCTTTTTTTTTTTTTTTTATGGGAAGCACAAACGAAGCAGATACTTAAATTCTGGGGCCAAATTCATCACTGAGCGAAATGGGCCTAAACCCTTTGAATCAAAGGGCGAGGCAATTGCTTAGATTAATCCTAATGACCCAAGCCAGAACTCATGGACAAACCCTTGCAGGGCTTTCAGCCCTTGAGCAAATGTAGTCTGAGCAGCTGTTACATTTTGGAAAGCAAAATGAAACCCGAAGGATTTGCCTTAAAACAATTTAAATCCATCCTAATGGTAAACCACTCTGCTTTGAATGCTAAGAGAGGACTGACCAGCCTGTCACAGCTACAGCTCTGAGGGACGCAAGCAGGTCTTCCTCTGCTCTGCTGAGCTTAGAACTGAAGACTGAGAAACAGAGAAAGCCTTTTCTAAAAGCCCCTATTGAAGCCTGACAAAGATGGGCTCTTAGAGCAAAAATTTCAAACAAAATCCGGTCATGGAAACTTTCCTCAGAGAGGAAAGACTGTGCAAGTACTGCATGAGAGGAGGAGCCCTGCAGCCACACGTCTACTCTGGCATCAGATGATAAGGGGAAGCTGCAGCCTTCTTGCCCCTTCCCACTCCCTGTGCACCCAGGAAATCCTCTCCTTTTTATGGAAATGAGGAGAGGAACCACCACAGTCAAACACCCAGGGAAAATGTCTGGGGCAAACAGCGTCCCAGGAGATTTCAGTGGTAATTACACCCATCAAGGGCCTCTCATGCCCACGTGCACCACAGCTCTCCAGCATTGCCAGTCCCACTCACAGCACTGCTCCCAGTTATTTTGGCACAATTCAGGGCACGAGGTGTCTGCCTGTGAGGCAGTTTTATAATCCTAGCCCTCTTCTCCCTCCTGCTCCACTGCCTCCATCTACAGTTTACCTTTTCTCATCAGAGAGGACTTTTCACAGCACCAGCTAAAAGAGCAGCACAGGGGCTTTCTGCACATGTAACCCAAAGGAAAACATGCGATGCTATTTTCCACTTCAGCCAAGATGTCTTTTTAATCCCATGCAAGCTGGGAACATCTTCAAGGCTTTTGTTGTTTCTTCAGCAGAGGGGGAAGAACTAAAGTTTGAATTTGAACACTAAAAACATTTCTTTGAACTGGTGAGATTTACCGATGTGCACATGGCTCCCAATACAGAGGCACACTTGGAAAAAAAAAAAAAAAAGGAAGAAAGAAAACACATCTATTCCCCCATCGGTTTCTGTCACCATTTGATTCCACCGCACTGCAGTTTTACCAGGGAAATTATTGGGGGAAAGGGAGTTAGACAACATTTCCCTGACAGCAGCTTGTCAACTGGCTCTTTGAGTGTCAGGAAAAAGAGCTGCATCTCACGTCTTTAAAGTGCCATTCTGCCACACCAGAAAGGGAAGACACACATCAGGCGTCCCCGGCCCACGTGCTCGTTTCCCCTTCTCCCTCACCACAGCTGCTGCCTGTACATGTGCCAGACCCACGGCCTGTGTCCCTCACACCCCTCGGCTGCCCAGCCCCAGGGCTGTCAGGCTCCCCCTCAGCCCAATCCCAACCCAGAGCTCGCCATCATCTGTGTCCGGGGGTGCTGCACCTCTTCAGGGGACAGAGAAACAGGCAGAGATGCCTGGTGCTCTCATCTCTTACAGGGCAGCATGAAGTTTTGCCTTTCCTACTGGTTTGGCTTAGAGAGAAAATAGGAGTAGGTTCTCTGACATCCCACCTCCACCTGACAACACATAACGTAACATATAAGGCAAGAATAGAAATGTTTCTCATGAGAACAACAGCATGAGGTTCCCTCACTGCAGGATGCACATGATCCCTGACAACCTCTGGGACAACTCAGCCCACCCCTTTTTATGGAGAGTCATACACAGGACACTCCATCTGCCTTATCTGAAGCCCCAGCACTGACTCCAGCTTGCAATGCCCTGAGCTTATAGCTCCAGAAAGACCAAGTATTTCAGACCCCAGGCTGACACTGTACAAAACCCCCACTGACTCTATCCCACATTATCTGAACAGAATTGTGGTTGCTCCAGCAGACACCGATGTTATCAGAGCACAACAAAACCCTCTGCTGCTGAGCTGCTGCCTCGCATGTGCTTTGAGCCCAAAGAGCAAGACCTCCCAGACAGTTCCATTTCAGAAGGAAATATCTTCTGGACTGCAAATTTTCGAGCCCCTGCTTTCCAAAGATGAAATACCCCCATCCAAGGGCGGGCATTTCTGGAAGCGCGGGTTTCGCACCAGGAGAGGAAGGGATGCAGTTCACAGCCGTGATCAGGTTATCTCCCATGATGTTTCCCTGGCAACCACAAAGCTCAAGGTCTGGGTGACAGTTGCGAAGTGTAATAGTTTTTGAAAGCCAAAATATACATATTTTGTCAGTGAGTGTTGTGCTTCCCTTGAGACAGGCCGAAGGATCAAACAGAAACTCCATGGAGAGCTGATTAGCCTCCATGTAAATAGGGCAGACAAGTAACACAACAACATACTCCAGTTCCTGAGGGTTAGCACTGTGTTTCCATGCTGGCTGCACACTCAGACAGCCAATATTTACTGAGGACCTCCAGATATAATTTTAGAAGTGTAATTAAGGGAAACAAAATGCATCCAGGAGGTGCTCAGGAACTACTGTACTGTTCTGGCTAGAAAGCTGGAGTAGCAAGATGCGGCGGGGGGGGGGGGGAGGGTGAGAAGGAAAGGGAGGGAGAAGACTTGCCTGCAGCAATGAAGCAAGTGAGCAGCAGTTTCTTGGTTAGGGCTGTAGTTTTTTCATCTCCTCCTGCCCTGCAGTCAGGCCAACCAGTTAATGTCATGCTTTTGCCAAAACAGTTTGGTCCTCACCCCCCAGTGTGCTCTTGCAGAACCAAGAAAGCTCAGCATGGACACCGAGTGATGTACTTACATACCCTTTCCTTTGCATTGCCCTGCTCTGTCTTGTCTTTTGACCAGCTACAGCTGTCATGGGAGGGGGCCTAAAGATGGCATAAGCTCGATCAATTTACGTTCCCACCCCTTCCCAACTCTTGCTACAAGGGGTGCACTAAATTATAGGAAAGAAATAGATTTTCTTTTTTCTTCCCACTCTCAGCCTTTCTAGTGGGGACATGAGTAAGGGTAGCAGGTCCAAGTGGTTTCTAGCTCCTTCACACAGGCACTCAGAGCAACCATGCCCTGGGGCCTCAGCATCAAGGCTAGGTCAGCTTTTTTTCCACAGGATCATTTCTCTCTGTTTTTGTGCCCCATATTCCACTGGAACTGCTGTTCTTTGAAAATTATTTTGCAGTACAAAGTTTCCCATCTATTTCTGAGCAGCGGCAGGTGTGTGAAGAATCACCCTCCAGGTGATGCTGCCCACAGCTTAATAACAGGGTTACTCACTTCTTCTCAGATGAGGTGCTGAGGTGCGAGTTGTAGCTTTCAATACAAGGAGGATTTGTGAAAACAAACTTCTGGTGGTGGTTACATCAAGGGCGAGAAACTCAAAGCTCTCCTGCAGCGTGGGCAGAGGTTGGCTGCTGCAACCCAAACATCTGAGCACGTGTTTCTTCTCCCTCCCCTCCCTGTCCGTCTTGCTCTGCTCTTTCTTGTTCTGAAGGATCTGTGAAGAGGAGCTCCCAAATGCCTAACAGGCTGGTCAGGTGTGTTATTCTGCTCCACAAACATTTGCCTCTGGGAGGATAAAGTCTGGCTCCATACAAGCCATATCTTCGACTCGCTGTCTGTGGTTGTGCTGCGTGAAGGCTCAGGCTGGATGATGCACAGGATGTGAAGCTCAGGGATGCTGAGCTCACCTGGCTCCTTGGCTTTCTTTGAGAGACTGCTGAGCAGTAAAGTGTAACCACTCTCAGTCCCAGCAACGTGCTGGGGTTGAATTGCAGAATGATGGGCGTGACACCAGGGCTGTGCTGCTCTCCCTGCTTGTGGCAGGAAAAAGAAAAGCAGATGGTGCTGGTTTCCTCCTTAGGCACATGGCTCAGGTGTCAGCCATGCAGGACAAGGGTGCCTGGACAGGACAAGGGTGCCTCTGGAGAAGGGCTCTGTCCAGGTGCACGTGAGCGGCCCTGTGGTCCCTTTAAGACAGTTTTGCTGCTGTGGAAATATTTATAGGGAAGCTCATCACCATGGTATCTGAGCACTACTGACTAATGGGGCGTATGGAATGTGCCTGGTTGTATTTGTTATTAATTTCTTTAAGGGTGGCTTTTCTGACATTTTGTTTTTGTTCTCTGCTTCAAATTTGGATGCAGTGCTTGCGGGTATAGCACCTTTCATAGTGGTGTCCCTTGAAGGCACCGGGGAAGAGATGAGGGTTGGGAGCGAGGATAATTAAAGAAATCCTGTCAGCCGGTTCCATCCTCCAGGTTTAGAGGTGGTTTGAAAAGGGAAGGAGGAAGGGAAGGCAGAGATTTTGTTAGAGTCATCCAGAATTAAATTTTTTTTCATTATTTAAAAATAGGAATTCAGTGAAATGGGTAAGTCACCATTTCTCTCCATGAGAAAGCAGCACTGAGAAGGTGTTGACCACTTGGATCAAAAAGAGTGGAGAGGGGAATCAGCAGTGGTACTAGCCAGGATGAGGGATGCTTTCAAAGTGTATGGTTTCAACATGCTAGGATTTATTTTTTTTTTTCATTTTAGCTAAAAAAAAAAATAAATTGTATTGGCAGTGGTCCTAGAGTAATAAACCCTGATGAAAAAACAGAGTCAAAACTGTGACTTTTTTTTGAATAGACAATTTTTCTGGTGCAACTGTGTAGAGCTGAATACTTTTGTTAGCCCCTTAGCCGGATCTGGCCAGCTGGCAGCTCCCTTTTGCCAAGGAAGCCTTTTGTGAAGACAAAAAAAGCATAGTAGAGCAAATCCTTGCTGCAAGATCACAGTCACCAGGAAGTATTTTATGATTTTAGCCTTTCCATAAAGGGATTGCTGGAAAAGACTCTTGATAGGCATCTATGTTCTGTGCTATTTTTTGTGGTGGTCCCTGAGACCTGTTCCACTAAGGACCTGGATCAAAGCATCCCAGCTATGTCCACAGTTCTAGCCTTTTCAGCTCTTCCCAAACACATTGCCCCTTCCAGCATTTACCATGACCCTGACTCACCTACACTACATGTATTTCTGCATGTAGCATGGATATAGAATTTTGCATCCCAGCAAGCCTTACTCCCTTTGGTCTTGTCTCTCCTGGTGAGAAAACAAGGGGGCCAAGCACCCAGGAGTTTGGAGATGGAATAGCATGTGTGAGCATGCCAGCCTGCAGCAGAGGGCAGCTTATTCCACTCATCCCTTCTCCATCCTTGAACTGCCTAAAAACTCAGCTCTGTTGTTTCTTCCTTTGCCTGTGAGCACAGGCCTGACTCTGGCTTTCCTTCGCTTTCCAGGTTCTATCAAAATCACAAACTTATCAGATTCTGGGGAAATGGCAAACAATTCCACCTTACTGCAACTGTGGGAGACCTGGCCTCTTCTCAGAGCCATCTTCCAAGCTTTCCATAAAGGAGTCTTTAATGTTGTGTCTGAAAGGTGCAGGAAAGTCAGTCCACATCCTAAAAGAAGCCTGACAGGTTTCTCTTGCTGAGCCATGTGAATGTCCACGTGGCTTTTAATAGGAGAAATCAGATCCTGGAATAGACTGGGTGAACGTAATCCATCATTTTTGCAGGTCTATCTAAGCCACAGGACTCCTTGCACAGATCTTTACAGTGACATCATGCTGCTTACAGAGTTAAAAACTGTCTTGCAAGATGTGAAGACAGTTTGAGCTGTCAAGGCTCCAGTGGCACAGCTGCAGCACTGGCACTTCTGGAAGAAACCAGCACAAACACAAAAGTCTCTTTGCCCTGGAAAAACCATGTCCGGAGCTCCACTCTTTTGTAATCGCCTCCTGCTTACAAAACAGACCTGAAGCATGCCCTGAGCTCATCACTGCCCACTTGGAGGACCTGCTGGCCAGCAGGACCCCTTGGGCAGGACAGGAACCCCTTTACAGAAGTGACGGCTGAGGACTCGTGAGAGTGTTTGAGGCGGGAAGCTGGTAGGTGAGCCTGGATTACCCCATCTTTTGCTGGCTCTTCAGTATGCCTGATGTGCAGTGAAGCAGCTGAAATGAGAGGAGACAGCCCTGACCTGGAGCAGCCGAGGAGCACGTGGGTATGTGAGACTCTGCCGGGTCGCAGCTGCCTGCACCGCGGGCGGTGACCATGGAGCGCCGGTAGGAGCTGCTTCCCAGTGCCAGGAAAGCCTCTGCCTCCAGCACTGCCCCTGCGCCCAGCCCAGGCACACAGGGACTTCTCCCAGCTCCAGCACTGTCCCAACAGCTAACACTCATGGCTTGAGGGTGGAAAGGACACTGGCGATGGTCTCTGTCTGAGAAAAAGCGCTGGGATAATCTCCACGCTCCTTGGCCCAGGGATTATGTCCTGCTTTTTCACCCTGTGAGAAGTTGTCATTATTACTCTGTGGTCTGATCCTCCACCAGCTCCTTCTTGAGTTACCCTTGCTCTTATCTTTATAATCCTCAGCTGCTGGTCTTCAACAGCCATGGTTTGAGATTGGGAGCCTTCCATGGCTCAGAATTGTTTTAACCCTTTCTTCTCAACAGAGTGCTCATTTTAAGTTGTCTGTGTGACAGTGCTAATGGTATTCAAACTCTCCTGGACAGCGTGCACCCTCTCCTGTCCTCTATTAGCTTGGCTCCCCCAGCACCTCAAGATGGGTATGAGAAGTTATCATTTCCACTCTCCCTATCTTTCCTTTTAATTTAGTTTAATCTTCAGACATACAGTCCTCCTTTCCCTCACCTTTCCCCCTCTCCCACCTTGTCTACACCCGAGTCCCCTGCCAGGTGCCTATTCGTGCCCCCTCCCAGCAGCCATCAGAGCAACAGAGGGGTCCGTGGGGATTACAGCAGGCAGACCCACCATCCCCAAGGAGAAAGCCTGTCATTTTTTGTCCCAGCTCCCTGCTGAGCCCCAGGGTCCCTGTCCCCTCTTGCTCAGGGGCCAGGGAGGCAGGCAGTGGTGGTGGCACAGGGGTCTGAGGTCTCGCTCTCAATCTAATCAAATCCATGTTTTCTTTTCTATGATACAATCTTTCGAGGAGCTTATAGCTTGGGACAGGCTACATTCCTTAGGCAGATGGGTTATTCCACTTGGAGAGGGTGGGGGAGGCAATAAAATTCCATTTTGCAGCAACTATTCTAATTCAGCAGGTTATTGGTAAAATATTTTCTGATGTGCTTAGTTGTTTCCCAGATATCCTGAAATGGTTTTATGATGAAGTTATGTTCTGAAAGAGAGAGTCATCCAAAGAATGCAAACAAAATGTTATTTTAAAACTCAGATATCCATTTTTCTTCATTCCAAATATTTCATTTTGTCACCGAGCAGAAAAAAAACAACAAACCCACAGATTTTCACACAGCCTTATTCTGTGAAAGGTAAGATATTAACAGGAGCAAGAAAATTCTGTGCAATTCACATCCTCACCTTCGTGCAATTGTTTCTAAAAGCACCCAGGACAGATTAAACATATGAATGCTCACAGCACCTCAAACTAGGAATGCAATTAGTAACTGATTTATGTCTCTGGTAGCGGGGCAAAAGCAACTTAAGCAGCAAATAAAAGCAGGTTCTGTTTTCCAGCTTTGTTATCTGCTCCTCTTCAAACACACTAGCAAGATCTAATAGCAGAGAATTTTAACAATTTTGTGTTCATTAAAATAATAATTTTCCTACCATTTGTTACACGTGATTTCACAATCCTTTTAGTCCTGCCACATGGAGTGGGTACACTGATGCCCCCACTGCTCCTTGTATTGGGGATGACGTTTTGTTTGGCTCTGCTTCCCGCCCTCCTATCTTGTTTGGAGAGAGAAAAGTCCTTCCATGGAGGCACGTGCCTCAAATCACTTTCAGTGCCTGGGTATGGACTTCTATTCCTTCCAAGGTCTAATATGTAGCCTGTAGTGCCCATGAGAAAAAAAGAGAAGGTGCCACAACCAATACACTTTAACCTGACAACAGTTTGTATTGTTAAACACATGAAAATGTTTTCACCAACCTTTTTCAAACCCCTTCCTAAAGCACCCACCACGCTGCACAGATTTTGCCTGCACAAGTATACCCACCCGAGTAGCAGAGACTTAGTTACAGAAGGACAATTGCTGTGTGGATGTGATTTGAATTCCTTTGCTGCCAATCATCACAGGCAAAACAACGGGAATAGCATTTGCTTATTGACATCGGGGATTTTGCAGCATAATGCATAATTCAGTCGGTGAGGTGTGTGATATTCCTCTCCTGACACTGCTAATTCTCACCAGCAAGACTCACCCTCTCACCCTATGATTTGCTTTTAGCTGCTGCTTCCATCAGACAGTCCATGAGGACAAAAAGAGCTCACAGTTAAATCAGATCCCACAGAAACAGGCGTGCCATGCAACTCCCTCCCACCCCAAACATGTATTTCATAATAGGGAATGGTATTTATTAGGATTTTTGCATTTACTGCTCCCCATCAGGTTCCTTTGAAGCTGCTCAGCATTTTTGGGGCAGTTTCAAACCCCAGCACACCAGCAGGAGAATGTGATCCGCCAATTCAGTGATTCCTTTTTCTAAAGCATTTGGTTGCTTAACAGGGAAGCATCTTTGTTCAGATGACAAGGGAGCCCACCCTGGTGTGAACTCAGCCGGAAGGAGAGTTCATCTCTCTCCTCTGCTGTGTTTGCCCAGCTCCAGAGATTAGTTATCAAAAGTGGTTTCTTTGCTGGGGAAGGAGACAGAGGAGGAAAGGAGGAGGAGGAGAGAAATCAATATGGATATCATTTGTCAAAACATTAGGCCAACTGATGCTGTCTGAAGCACTTGGGAAAGCAGGCAGGCTATTGAAAGGTATAGTTTTGCAGAACTTGATGATTTCAAATTGAACAAGACACAATTGTGAAATGTGGCAAACCACAACCTTGTGACCAGGCGAGTGCAGCCTTTCTCAACTGGGGGACATTCGTCCTCAGCAACCTCTCTGGAACCCAGAGTACACAAGAAATCTGGGAGGTATTTGCCTGACAAGCCTCAGGCACTAAACTCCACCAAAACCCCAAAACACAAAGATAAGAGGGGTAGGATGGCCGTCATTAATTTTGTAGCGGAATGGCTCCAGGAAAACCTTCCTTGCCCTCTGCTCCCCACCAGCTAAGGCTCAGGGGCATTAGGCTATATCACCCCTTATATCTGCAGCTATCTCTGCTTGCAGGTGATGTGGGGAGGGGAGATGATGTTCCCAATGCCACCCACCCTCAGGTGCCCACAGCCACTACTCAGTCCCTCAGTTATGACTTGCTCCTGATGCTTTGCCCTCATTCCGAGGGGACCAGGGCTGCAACACGCTTCATGCAAGGCCAAGTGCCTGTCACCAGCTGCACCTTGGGTTTGTCCCCAAGGCCTTGTGAGGGAGAAGCTGTCCTCTCCCTGCTGCCCCAGCACAGCGAGCCCTTGCCATGCCCACCCCTGTGCAGCCTGGCTCTGCCCCTCTGATTTAGAGGGGTGCTCTGCTAGCTTCAGTCGCCAGGTAGCATAACCGTGGCTGACATGAGCGATAAGAGACCAGCCTGAAAGCTAGTGCATTATAAATGATTTATTGGTCTAATAAAGAGCCTCAAATTATCCGCCGCCTCCTTCCTTTCTCCCCTCGCCCCAAGGACCGATAGAGCTACCGCGCAAACATTTTCTACCTCGCATTATGTAATGTCACAGAGAAGAAAAACAAGTATACAGCCCCCCGGAGGGCCACACGGCTGGCAGCCCCCCCCATCCCCAGCAGCAGCCTGGCAGGCAGCAGCCTCTGACGGTGCAGCACAGCATCAGTGCCAGGCAGCTGGGGCAGAAACCGAGCGCTCCACGCTCTGCCACAGGAACTGCTTTTCCTGCTTTTCCCTTCCCACCCAGGGCGCCTCTTGCCTCCAGAGGAAATATGAGTGTCCTGCCCCTTTCCCCAGAGCCTCGCCGTTCCCTCGGGCTGCCAGCAGCCAGGGGTGTCCTCTCCTGCCTGGTCCCCGCCTCTCACCCCGCGCAGAGATGGGGCTCTTGGGGTCGAGGGTTTGTAACTTCAGAGACGACAAGAACTGGGCTGCACTGGAGGGGTGGCCAGGCCGGCAATGGGAAAACCTCATTTGTTTTAGGAATGGAGGATTTTGCCCCACAATATGGGGGCCCTGGTAGCTCATTCAGCCTCTGAGTCAGCATCCTCATCTCTAATCCATATACTACTCCATCACCATCTTTTTCACAGTAGTCGATACAAATCTTCAGTTGATAAAGTCTGGGAGCTTGTTATCTACTGTTACACATGTAGGTTTTTTTGTTCAGCTCCTCAGGGGCCTTCCCTCCTCTCCATTTAGCCTAACCTCCTGCATGCCCTCATTCCAACTGCTCCAGGAAGAGCCCTTTCCTGGGACACGTACTGTATGAGCCATGCTACATGCTGAGAGCACACAGGGTCTTTCCTGCCCCATGGATCAAGCCCACAAGTCCTGCCTCTCCTTCCAGCTCACTTGAACAAGTCACAGTTTCTCAAGATACGCAGAGCGGGAGCAACAAATTAACCTACTTTAGATGGCTTGCAGGCCTTAACAAGTAAGTGTTGCTAAAGGGCTCGAGGAGCCTCAGAAAGTGGCACTGTAAAACAGCAGAATATTATCATCCTCCTCATCATCCACTATTATCCTGAAGACTGCGAGGTCAGACGAGGTGAACTGAAGACAACAAAACAGTCTTAAATGTTCAACATCAAATTATTTGAAGTGTGGCAAGGGAAAACAAAAAAAAAAAGGGTAAAGAGAAGGTACAGCTAAGTTGTCCTTCCAGGCATTTTAGCTTCAGCGTGTGACAGGAGCCCCACAAGTACGAGGTTGCTCACCCCTCTCTGCATTTGGCAGGGAGTACAGGAGACCTCCTGGGCATCCCAGGACCCCCATAACTCCCAGGACCTGCACCAGGGTTGACAGCTTCCCAGACACAAGGCTGTACCTGAGCCCACGAGATCTGCTCAAGTTGTGCTGGTCCAGTGGGACCCAAAAATGCTTTTCACCAGACAGAAGAAGTAGGATTGGGGTCCAATGGTAACGGAGTGGCACCTGTCTGGGGCCTGAACTGTTTGGCCAAGGTAAATAAGAGAACAAAAATTCTGGGAATGATGTTATGAAAGGTGTATTTTGAGTGTTTTCATTCCTTGCAAGGCTGACCTATTTAATGGAGGGATTTTAGCCCCTAGGAAGAATTAAATAATACTGTTAGGAAACAGGGACCATAGTGACTGAGGCAACCAAAGGCCTCTGCTGCATGTGCTCTGTGGGTGCCCAGGCAGCCCTGGGCTACCACACTGAACCATCCTGACAGCTGACAGCCTTCTCTTGCCTTTGTCCTAAAGGCACACAGCTACACCTCTGCCTGTGGTAGAGCCAAGCACAGCAAGTGGGGCTGCCCTTAGGGAGAAAACACAGTCAAAGAGGAGCCTTAAAAGCCTTCTCCTCTGTGCCTCTAACAGACCCAGCCCTCACCATCTCGATTACAACCCTTTGCTTTGTCTAAGTGTGTGCACTGGGCACCTTGTTTCCAGAGGTCTTGGTAACAGCAGGTCTCTAGAGTTTTTGTTTGTGTCCTCATGTGTTTTCCCCATCTGAATGAGAAGATGGTTGAGATACAGTTTACCCACCACACGACATTGTGGTTCCTGATGGTACTGATAGGATAGTCCCAGGGCTGAAATCCCCAGCCTGGGGGCAAGAGAGGACCACAAAAGAGACCATGACTGAGCAGCTGGGGCTGAGTCAGAGCAGCCCCCTGGGCACAAGCTCTTCCCACTGGGAATGGGTGTCAGATGAATCCCAGGGGATGCACCCCAGCTCACATCTCTCCCTGCCTTCCCAGACATCCAGCCTTAACCTGCTGCCACACCACCCCAGTGCCTCGGCCCTGCCTTGTGGTTGCACAAATCCACATGTGAGATACCTCCTTTGTGATTTATTTAAATGAGTTGCACACCTCATCCTGATTTCAAACTTAAAGGGTCCCATTTAGTTGTGTACAATGAAACACAGAGGAAGCCCACTTACCCTTGCTGGGAGTTCTCAATGTGATGGGTTTGGGTGGTAGTGGAAGGAGGTGGCAGTTTGAATTTCTATTTCTCTCTTACCCACTCCCCTAAGCACTTGATTCTTTTCCAGAGTGAAAAAATGCTTGCATCCACACAATTTCCAGAAAACTCTCCCCTGGGTATCAGATAAGAGGGAGTCTACACCTCCTCTGCTCATACACCCCATCTCTTTCACCAGAGAAGTGCCAACTCCTACCTCCATCAGCTCATGTGTCATTCTTTCAGACACACTCACTGGTGCTTTCTGCCTTGTTGTCTCTCACACTGGAGACGGCTTCCCATAAACATCTGAAAAACTGCCTCCTCCTTCTCCTCTAAATCCCTACTGTAGCACATCTGAGGACTGCAAAACACTTCACAAGCCCCAGGCTGCTGCTGTGCTGAGGCTACCACATACCCTGCTGACCAGTACATTCCCCTTGCCTTCTTGTGCTGCTTCTTCTTCTGCCTGCAGTCCTCTCTTACCTCTCCCATCTACTATGTAGGCAACCTGTGACAGGAAATATCTTCTCAGCTTTTGATTTTACAGTGCCGTGCAGAAATAATCCAGTCTCAGGTTCTGAAATACAAATGGGCTCAAAGGCACCAGACAAATACATGGAGGCTGGGCCTGGGTGTAGCTATTCCAGCAGAGAGTCTAGGCATATCTCTTTGCCCAGGAAGCCTTTGAACTGGCTATTGCCCAGAGATGGGAAGGTTTACCTGAGGACACATCAGTCTGCTTTAGCCCTCTCCATATGTTCCCTTCCCTAAGCAATTCCTATTATTCCCTGACAGCACACCACAGCTAGTACAGGATAATGGTTCAGTGGGTCCCAGGCTACCCATTTGCATGTTCTTTTAAGTGGGGCTGTAACAAACTGCAAGCAGCAAGGAGAAGCCTGATTATTAATAATTGCCTGTACCCATCTGCTCCCTTCTGCAGTCNCTCTACCCTGAATAGGTGGAAGAAGGCTGAACCTGCCCAAAGCTGTAGCAGTAGATTTCAGTGGCCAATGGTTAAAATTTTAGGATGCTAATTTCTCTTAATTTAACCATTTCTCTCAAGGTGAGAGACTCCTATGGAAGCACCCAGACTCCAGAGCATAATTTCTTATTACTTTATACTTGGGGGCCAAGGCAGAGTAACTGCTAAAAGCAACAGAGATAACTAGAATATAAAAATGCTACCAAGTAAGAACACTTACCTCTGTATCCTCATCAGCTCAGTGTAAAGGACTGGGTCTGAAGAGCACAGGATCAGGGTCTGGGACTCCAGGGAAGAAAAGGGATTACAGAGGGATGTTTTCACTGACAGTCATTGACTCCTGGAACATACCTGGGAGGAGTCCCTCCACAGGTGACTCTCATATCACTTCCAACCTCAGCCAGCTGCTGCACTAACCTTTCTTCTGTAGGTGCAACCAGCTCACCAAGAGAGCCCACGGTGTTGTAGCAGTGCTTGTCCAAACCCAGAGACAGCCTTGGGCATGTGACATGAGCCACAGCACCCACAGCTCCTGTATATATCTGCCTGCTGACTCCAGCCTTCACTTTAGCACCGGGGGGGCCACTTCTGCTCTCCCACACCCTCCCAGCCACTGCTGTCACCCCTTGCTGTGCATCACAGCCCCCCTCCCGTTGCTTATGAAGAGCTGGATGTCAAAACAACGGGAATAGAAGATTTTACTCTGAAGTCAATTTAAACGACATCATTGTGCAACGTCACCCTGTGAGCAGGTGCTTTATCACAGGTGGCTGAACTACACCACATGCCCCTGCCTGTGTGCAGGCACCAGGAGGCATGTTACCCCCCACGCTGTCCCCAGACTGCCCTCCCCGTGGTGGCACCGGGACATCCATTGGTATGCCTAGTGCTGGGCTGAGGTACCACCCCACACCCCGGGGGCCGGGCCAGCCCTGTGCCTGAACACATCCCAGCCTTGGTGGCAACCCACACGCCACCAGCAGATTTGCTGCCCACAGGAGGCAGCTACACCGGATAATTGGTCGCCTCCCTGACAGCTCCAGTCTTATTGCTCACGCTCCTTTACATAACCTGGGTGATATGAAGCTTGCTATGGCTGGTTTGGGACTGCTAGGGAGCTGGTGCAAGTGCTGGTGGAGTTTTATTATTACTGTTATTTATCATTATTTGCATTGCAATAGTGCCCTGGGGCCTCTGTTAGGATTAGGATGCAGTTGTCCTGGGTGCGGGGAATATTTAGCTGGAGACTCGCAGCTGGAAACAAGGTGTGTGCTTAAACTCCCTTGGAAAAGCGCTGTTGTGAATACAAAGGAGTCTTGAGCCCAGTGGGTTTTAGTCTTTCCTACTGCCTTAACACTACCACTTCTGAACACGGCTCCCTCTGAGTTCCACCAGCCTTAGCAGGGGCTTAGAGGCCAAGCAGGAGTGGGTTTATTTCTGATTAATGCAGAATTCCCTCACCACCCACAAGATCAGAAGGCAGTCCAGAAACCAAGGAGACACATCATAAAGCCCCCCAGGACCCCCAAGCTCAAAGAAGCTGCGTTTGAGTTGGTAGCACCCTCTGCCTTGGCACCCCCTTAGGAAAGTGGGGGGCATGACTCTTGCAGGTCAGCCTGTGAGCTCCCAGACAAACTGCTGAGCTCTCAGCATGGCCGTGGGGAAGGAGAACAGCATGGAGAGAACCTGCTCTGCCTCAGCTGCCACCCGTCTCCTGAGCCCCTCTGTGTGAGTTGTACGGACAAAACTGAAGCCAGAAGAGCTTGGCAGTTGTTCTCATTTCCACAAAACAAACACCCCAAAGACCAGGAGCTCCTAAGACATAATTTAGCAAATACCTAATGGCACACAGCAGCACCAGGCAACAGCTTAAGAAATGCAGTAATGAGTGACCTGTCACATTATGACCACTTTTTGCTATTTATTTAGCCCCGTTAGCATTTGTCAGAGCAAATGGAAGCCGGTTACTGTCCCAAGGAATTCAATCTCTTGCAATTGTCGGGCCATAAAAATTCAAAGTGTGGGATGTGGGGATAAGAGCTGAAGTCTCAGCTGAGGGGGTGAGGAGATTTGGTGTAGCATGGTTGTCACCACAGACATTAGATCTGACCAGGACATCAGTCTGAACACCACCGTGCTTCAGGCATGGACAGGACCATCTCTGGTGACCAGGTCTCATTCAGTTCACGGTTTCTTTGCACCATTACACCCCTCATTTAGTCAGCAGCACCATCACTTCTCACAGGGGACAGGGCCTCAGCTGGGTACCCAGCAGGAGAAAGAAGCCTGTAGCTGTGGGACACCACAGCAACAAGCAACTCAGTGTTTGCCTCCCACCCAAATGCTGTGCCTGGCCAACCCCTGTGACCTATTACATAATCTGCTGAAAAAGATAAGAAACCAAATCTGGCAAAGGGTTTCCAGATCGGTCCCAGGTCGAAGTCAGACCAATATTTGCATTGTGAACATCCTATAGCTGTCCCCAAGCAGACTGAAGTGGTCAGGGGTATAGCTAGTGGGGTTGGACATCTTGCTTCCTTCTGCACCAAAGCACTTTGTCCCCTGGCTCTGAAAGTAATCTTCCATGACATCTGCCACAGGCAGTGCTTTCAGAGGGCTTTTTCTCTTCCACCTGGTAGGTCTCTTTCCTGCCTTTAGGACCAGCAAGGGAACACTCCCCACAAAAGAGAAGCTGCACCCAGATACCCCACACTGCACTCCCAGACACATAGTACCAAGTCTGACGTAAATCTATGGCTCTGGACAAAAGATCATTTAACATGCTTGGTGCTGAAGGGTAGCCAAGTAAAAAGCTTCCTCACTGAGCTCACTCTGCAGTAAGTTTATTAGCAATAGGACCTCCTAGATAACATAGGTGAAAGAGGGCAACCTGGGGGTATACTGGGAGAGACAGATTTCCACTGCTCGATCAGCTGGCAAACCTCAGTGGGATCCTGCCTCCAGCATTCAACAAACCTGCCTCAGCATGGAGTAAGTGAATCTTGCTGTATTTAAAGAGACAGTCCCAAGGGTTCCCTTTTAATCTCATCTCTGTTTGCAATTCCCCCTTCTGAGCCTATGAGCAACATTTCTTTCCCCTTCAAGTGCTAGTCTGCTCTGTTCAATTTTCTCTTCATCCCTCCCTGCCCTCTCCTTCCCTCTGCTATCCCCATGTTTCTTTAATGGAGCTTGAAATTATAATACAGTGATTCAGCTTCCTTTCATGTCTGCCAACAGTCAGTGGAACAAGCCTGGAAATGGGGCTTGCTGGTTTCCTCAGCCCCTCAAAGGGGCTGCTGCAGCAACCCCTTTGCTCAGACCATGAAGCTGTGGATCTTCTTCCTGTCGCAGGTGGCAAGGAGAGGAACTTCCCCAGGAGCTCCTGGTGCTGGTCATGGACCACTGTGAAGCCATGGGACACCTTGCACCAGATCCAGAGCATGCTACTCCTTGCCAGGCATTTGCTGGGGGTGTTTGAAATAAAAGGCCTGGAAGGTGCCAAGGGGTGTGCCACCTGGAGCCACTGTGCTGCCTTGCCTTGCCCCTCATACACTGGCTGTTTTGGGGGTGGGACTCACACAAAGCTGATGTCTAGGCCTGTTTCCTGAAAAGATCTTCCCTCCTGAAAACAGAGTCTCTGCAGGTTACACACAGGTTACAGCCCCCATATCCTTAGTAGTGTAACGGCAGAGCTCAAAGGCATAAGGAAATTTCCTTCTTGATACCCTGAAGCCCATGGCTGCTCTCTGACACCTCTCACCCTCTGCCCTGCCCTGGTTCCCTTTCTTTTGGCTTTCACTCCAACAGATGTTGGAGTAGCCCCATATTTCCTCTTCTCACTTCTGCTCCCTGCTGCACGGACCTCACACTCTTATCCCCAGCTTGCCTCAATCTCCAGTAAACAGTATCCCCTCTCCCACCACCTCAGCATGCTCTATGGAAGAAATACCTGCCAAACACCTTCTCTGCCACCAGCCCAGTCTTGTCCTACTCCTCTTTTTTCTTTCATTCCTTCCTTCCTAGCAATGTTCCTCCTCCTGAACAGAAAAATTCTTGTGCCACCAGCTTTTTGTTTCTTTCATTCGCCAGCTTTGGAGTCACAGTGTTGACACTCCTGGATAAAGCGCATGCAGCCCGGCTCCTACCAATAATCTCTGCTTGTCTTCATCCTTTCTAGATGAGCATTTTGTCTTGGTTTCATTTTGTCACCTTCTATCCCTCCTGCTTCTCTGCTCAGCCCTCTGTTGCCCTTCCACTCAGCGCCTGTACCTTCTTACTGCCCATCTGTCCCTACCCATGCTCCAAACTCCCGCAATATCTCCTTCCTTTGTACTTCACACCACTTACCAGTCCATTTTCTCTCTTGCATCTTCTTCATCTGCAGTCTGTTTGCATTTCTCAACCCCTTCCACCTCAGCATCCGTGCTCCCTCTCTCCCCCTCCCGCAGGATGACCCTCAGGGGACAATTGTGCTGCATCCTGCCCCATTTCTTCTGGAAGCACAGAGATGTTGTCTTGGCTCTGCCTGTGCTCAGTGCTGGCTTGCTGACAGGCAGCACTACATTCAGGTGTGCCCCCCTGCAGCCCAACACCCCTGTCTCACCCCGGGATAATGTCAGTAATTAGCACTAATGACTCCTGCCCGATTCCCCTTTACTTCCAATGGCAGTGACGTCTGTCAGCACACAGTGAGCAGGAACAAAGAGGCATTGTATGGATACCTGTGTGCATGAGGTGACCATTACCCTTGAGGACTTTTGGAGTCAAAGAACGGGAATTTTTATGGCTCCAGCCTGAAAGCTGGGCTGCCTCGCTGGAGGACAGGCACACGTTCCCTGTGGGAACCAGCTGCTGCTGAGCTGTGAGTTACGAGTGCACGTGCAGCAGTGGGGATGAATGTATTGCAGCAGGAAGTGTCATTCAGCAGCCTGTCAGCATGGCTGGGACCACACAAGCGTGTCTGTGGGTGCCGTGCCACTACCCACAGCAGAGACCACTGTGGTGTGCGAACACGAGCACGTGGCGAGAGCAGCGTGGACGTGTCTTCTGGCCTTTCAGATTAATTGATTTAGGAAGTAGTTATGCTTTTCCTCCATTAGTGAGGCTACTGTTCCTCCCTAGAGCTTTCCCAGGAACACTTTCCAGTAACTGTTCAGATAACAATAAATGATGCATAAGCTGAAGATACTACGCCAATAAGGAGAGGTTGTGCAATAAACAAGAATTACATGAAGGGAAGGGAAATTAAAATCCCTACTTCAATTCATAAAAGTGAAGTCCTCTGTATAAAAAGTAGAAAGCTGGACCCTTTTGAAGAACTGGCCGCTTTTAAGAACCATTAGTAATGCATCTCTTCTATCATTTCTTAAAAATACTACATCACAGTAGCTCAGCCAAGGCAAGTCTTTGCAATTGGCAACATACCAGAATGTGAGCAGTATCACTTTGGATAGACTCTGAGCATCTTAATATCTCCTGTTCAAAAACCTCACTTCAGATGATTTTAATTGCAGGTAGAATTCTTCTTTTAAGAGAGAGCACTAAATGACTGCTGGACACCAAAATTATGTTTACGTGAGACTGGTGCTCTGATTCGGCTTACTTGCCTTGTTGCAACGTTCAAGTTGCTTCACAAAAAAAGTGTCAGCTTCAGCAATCTTGGTGTAATCCAGGGATGGAATGACAATGGGAGGAGAGAGTGTCCCTGTCCCTCAGAAAGCCTGCAGGACCCGAGACTGAAGAATCCATTCAGCCTCAGAGAGATGCTCCTTTCCCATGGAAGCTCTGCCAGCCAGCAAAACTAAAGGAACTTCCTCTGACACTTACTTCTTACACCACTTCTTTGCAGCTGCTAAGAACACAGCCCTGCTCCTGCAGACCTGTGGACATCTGCCAGAGCAAAGTCAAGAAGGAATTAATTATGGTGACAATGATTCTTTCTGCCATATGGCGGTCAGACCTGCTCAGGAAGGGAGAACACCTCTGTTTTCTCACCTCTCCGGGAGAAGCTTCATTCCTGGATAGTTCATGACAGGGTAGAGCCTGTCCTTGCACACAGCCCTCCCCCTTCACTCTTTAACACTAAGCTGCTGCTTTCTGGCCCTCTAGATGTTAAAATTTCTCAACACCTCACTCAGGGGAAGACTGAGATCACAGGTTGGCCAGTGGCTTATTCCCTCTAGCAATCCTTGTCTAGGAGGAATTTGCCTTACCATTGCACTGGTTGCCTTCTTCTTCCTCTCTCCTATGCTGTTGTATAAACACTCTCTCCTGCTCTCCTCTCCCAGAAGGAAGTGGGGGAACCTGGATGGCTTGAACTTCATTTTCTCAGCAAGCCTGCAAAAAATCATCTCTGTGGGCAGGAATGTTCTCCCAGGTCTGTGGTGATGGACTAGCCCCCGATAGCCTGGCTGGTCTTTGCTGAGCAAGCCACCTCAGGGAGTGGGAGAGAAATTTCTGGCTGCTTTAGTTGTAGAGTTCCATTTTCTCCTTAAAATCAGCCTAAAATTTGGATGAGCAGGAAACTTGTTCTACTATGTCACCTTCTACCACACACTAAAGGGCCCTCACTGGTTTTTCTATCGTGCTTTTCTGTGCTCTATCTGGCCCAAGAAGCCCCCTTTAATGTACTCCTCCCCAGTTTCCCATAACCTGCAGCTCAGAAAGCCTCGATCTGAAATACTTTTGTTCTTGTGTTTAATAGTCCTAGGAGAATTTTTTCCACAAGTTTGTCCAAATGCTTTTTGAAACATGTAAACATAAACCCATAGCACCCTGTGGCATGGAGTTCCCCAGATGAACAGTGCCTTGTGTTGGGAATCTCTCCCTGTTGTTTTGAACCTCCAGCCTGCTGGCTTCAGCTGGTGCCCCTTTATTCTTCTAGGAAAACACCTAAGCAATGGATGTTCCTTCCTTGCCCTTTTGCTTGTGCTGTTTCTGATTTTCTAGACCCCTATCAAAATCCAAATTGTCAGCTGAAGAATTCAGTCCTTCTCAGGCAAGCTGCATTAATTTATGCCAGCTGAGGTCCTGGTCCTCTATCCTTGCTGAAGATGCAGATGACCTCTAAAGACTAGGTAAAAGCACTTTATGTAGTGAAGGTCAGTGTGCATCTCAGGTATTTTCTGTTCCTGCAACACATACACTGCTACAATTTTCAGCTTTAAAATTTCCTTTCAAGGCAAGAACAATCAGACAAAGCAGGCATGAATCCACTGACCAACAGCTTGTTGCAGAGAATTTTGTTCCATGGCATTGGAGGGAGGTTTTGAATGAGATGATCAGAGTAGCTCAAGCTTAATACAGCTTTACATCATTAACAGTTAATGTTGAACCAGAACAGTAGAGTAAGCTGTACTTATTGCTAGTCAGATAGTCTGCAATGGTCAAGGAGAAAATAATCACTAAAGGCAAGAGGAGATTAAAGTGAGGTGGTAATATCTGGGTGCTCCTTTTTCTAAAAATTGTAGATTTTCCTGGCAGTGCTCACAGCCCATTTATTCACAAATGCTCACAAGAGGAAGGATAACACTTTTTTTCCTTCACCAACTTGTTTATAGCAAGCTATCTCCCTTCTTTTACCTCATCTTGAGTTACTGTGGGCACAAGAAGCATCAGACACATTCAGGAAGGGACTATCCTGCTTCACAGGTCCAGGACACAGAGGTTCATTTCCCTCAAGGGCACAACTTCCCAGTCTTCTGCACCCCAAAGGAGAGTGAGCCACAGTAAAAACATAAGAAAAGCAAGGAGGAAGCTCCCTCCTAGTGCTGCAAGCTTGTTGGACACGCTGCCACAAGCCCCTCACCAGGGAGGCCCTTTCCAGGCAGGCATTTGTGAGAAAGGGTGTCCCTGTGTTCCTGCCCTGAGGCACTCATCCTAATACAAACCTGCACACAGATGCTGTCGTTTGGCCCCGAGGTGTCACGGCAGGAATAAGAGATGCTGTGTCATGGGTGCTGCAGCTTGACTTTGCTCTCCAGAGTGAGACCGGGAGGCCACATTCTGCCCTTGTCCTGCCCCAAGACCACAGCAGAGAAAATCAAGCTCCTGAGGCTTGTGAGAGAAAGGTCTGCTTCCAGTGCTACTGGGTGCTTTGCCACGTGGACACCTAAACTGATGGAGAACAGGTTACCTGGGGTACCAGGCTGGAGTTAATTTGCAGTGCTGGCAACAGACGGAGGGTCCCTAACCTGGGGTGAAACCTGACGTGTGTTCTGACTAAAGCAGCCTCTGAGCATGGCAGGTTTTTGTGCTAATGATGACAGCCACACACTTGAGAAACTGCCACCCCCTCTTCTTGCAACAATCCTTAATTAGAGAACAAAAAGGAAACCCAAAGAGCTCAAAGCCTGCTGATTGTTAGTGCTCGTGCTTCTCTCCCACCTCCACAAGCCATCACTTCTCTCCCACCTCCACAAGCCATCACGTCTGACCTCCACGGTAACTGGCTCTGCTGTGCCTAACCACGTGTGGTCAAGCAACACTTTTTTTTTGTGCCAGAAGAGTGATTCAGAAGGGGAAACAGCCCTTCTGTTGCATTTGCAAGCACAGCTTAGCCATCAAACTACGCAAACCTGGGTTTAAGAAATAGCAGTGGCATCCTGCAGCATGGCTCGCAGCAGGGAATACAGCCAGAGCATCCAGGATGCAGCTGGGGTTTTATCCCTCCAAGCTGGTGAACTCAGGGGTGTACTGAAACCAAAGAAGATGCTTACAACAGAGAGCAGAAAAAAAGAAATCCAACCTGTGAGAGTGGCCGGGGAGGGAGAGGAGAATGGACTTTCTCCACCTGGCTCTGTTCACAAAGAGAGATCTGTGTTCCCAGGTTCCCTGCATATAGACCCTTGCTTATAAATTACAGGCTATTCACATTTCCTGACACTGCCCAGTGTTTGCAAAGGCAGTCTCTGGGTCAGGGCAATTCATCTACAAGGGATGCAGATGAATTTTCTGAGAGCTAACAAGCAGCTCTCTCTCCTGTCTCAGGAACTAAAAGAACTCAGCTCTTCAGTGCGCTTCAGGGTGGCCCTAGAGAGACAGAGCTCACCTTTTGAAATGTGGGCTGTGTTGCCAACAAAGACTGAAGCTCTTCACAGGGGTGCAAGGAGACACGTGCTCTCCTAGGCAGGTGGATATTTGGGCTGAATTGGCACCATCCATTTGGCACTAGAAATAGAAACTCTTGCTTAGTGCCTGCAGTCAAAACATCTGCTTCACACCTCTTGGCCCTGGGACCTTGAGCCAAAATTCAAGTGCAGCTCTCAAGGGCAACATAGACCCAAGTGCCTCTAAAAGCAGTAGACAGAATTAGGATTTCTGCACATACAGGACATATGCCATGATAATTTTTATTTCAAAGGCACAAAGCTCTCAGAATACCTTAAAAGTGAGATATCCAGCAACAGGACATTCGTATGTCCATGTTTCTGGGACAGTAGTTTGCTCTCCAGCTCTACCTGTTAGGTGATCCTCACATGTAACACACCACTGGGCTACAAAGGTCACACATAAGGGGTCTCCTTTACATATAAAAAGAGTTAATATTGAGGCCTCCTTTACCACTTCACCGATGTAAATGGTGAAACTAAAGTAGTGCTTTTATGTCTTTCAGCTTCTATCCCTTACTGAAGAGACACTAATTCTGGTATTAGAGTACCTTTTCCTTTGTCCTTTATCTTATGCAGCTTGTGAAGGGATTTTTGCTGAACTGAAGAAACCCAAGCCCTCAGTCACTGGCACCTCAGGGTGTAAGAGCTCAAAGTGGAAGGTGGGTTGCAGCAGGTAAAACCCTACCTGAGTAGCTACACCTTAGTATCTGGTAAAACTACTGCATAGAGCCAAGGCCTTAGTTTCAGCACAGGCTTATCCTCTCCAGTTGCATGGTCTCCCATGCCACACTTAGCCTCCAGTTTGACATTCATAAAACTGTCTGCAGGCTTACCTCTTCCAGCTCACCTTCCCCTCCCTGTTTCCCTCTGCCTCCTTCACACGTAAGTGTCCTCTGATCCGGTCCTTGCTGTTCTGACAGGCTGCCTGATGTCTGCTGCTGCTCACAGAAGTATCTGGCCTGTTTCATTGACTGTCCTAACACTTCAACACCCCAAAATATATTCCTCACATGAGACTATTCTTTCTTTTCCCTTCCTGGGGACTTCAACCTACAGAGACACAGGTGAAGTGAGAGATGCCATATGCACTGGAACACTGGGAAGCACACAGTGCCCTTGAAGGGTCAGAGAACCAAGAATTCCCGGGCTCCAGCCCCCTCTCCACACAAACCCCCCTTTAGTTTTTTGTACCTTCGGGCCGAACACTCAGATCCCCGACCGGATGCCAACGCAGCGATTGAAAGCTGCTTGGCGTTATTGCTGTCATTGTTTCCCTCTTTGATGGAGCATTAGATCCCGCGCTGAACAAATGCCTCGGTGCCTGCTGAAGCCTGCTTTCCCTCCCCTGCAGCCCCCTGCCAGCGCTGGCTTTCAGGGTGCCAGCTGTCACTCGCTCTGCATCCTTCCTGCCGAGGCACGGGCGCACCAGCCAGCGCGGCAGCGAAGGCACACGGGCAGGGAGACAGGGAAAGGCGTTTGGAGAGCTGGAGCGGCACCAAGGGAGCGAGGAATAGCGAGCGAGGAGAGCTCTTCAAAGAGGAACATCAAAGCGTCAGAGACGGGGAGAGAGAGCCGCGAATGACAGATCTGGTTTAAAGAGCCATCTATCTCCCGGCTCTCGCTATGTAAATGACTCCTGCGCGCTGGCTGCCGCTGCTGCGGAGGTAATTGCTAATATTTTTTGGAAGCACTTCCTCTGTGCCGAGGCACCAGGCCTCCTGCCCGCCTCCCGCAGAGGTGTTAGTGGCAGGGATGTCCCCCGTGGTGTGGGAGCCACGCTGTCCCCTGCCTGCCAGAGCAGCGGGCTCCTCCTCGGGATGGGGGAGCTGCACTGGTAAGGGTGCAAGGCTGGCAATGTGCTCTTTGGTTGCCCCATTCTCCCTCTGCCCTCCCTGGCTTCCAAGTTTCTCCATAGGCTTCTCACTGTGCTGTTACCCTTCAGACCTCCCATCCCGTCTGTCCACACTATTGCATTCTCTCTTTCCTTTTCTGCTCCATCCTGCTCCTCCTCTCACTTCCTGCTCCCCATTGTCTTCTTCTGGGGGCTCCCTGACATCCTGGCCCCTTTCTGCCTCCCTAGCTGAGTACAGGTCTGCTAGAAAGGTACCTTCTTCCACTGCCTCCTCAGCATAATGGGGGGAGAGGGATGCTGGCCAAGGCCGGAGCCAGCAACATTAAAACTGAGAGACTGAGAAAACCCTCTGTGCTGTCTCTTGTCAGCACTTGAATCTCCCACTTGAAATGAAGACAGAACATAGCATCCAGCCCAGGACCAAGAAGGAGAGTATTGCCTTTTGGAGTCTCTCAGACAGCCTGTTCCCCAAAGTTAGAGTTTCTTTCTTTGGAGGAGAGCTGAGCACTTTGCCAATATGACTGCTTTGAAGTGAGCCAAGCCAAAGCCAAACCAGAGACCTCCCCTTTCCCTCTCCAGAAGACCTGATTCCAAGGCCAACTACACATGCCCTCAGCGAGTCCTTCCTTTCTCTCCACCCACCCATTTTCTCTCTTTCAGCTCCAGCGCCTTTAATGAAAACTAAATACCTTCTCCCTTCCTCACAAGGGTATGTCCCTGTGGTCCCTTTGCCCCCTTCCACATCTCAAGCACCCCCAGACTCAGCATGAACACTTCTGCTCATCCCTCCTCCTCCAGTTGCCCTTCGTTGTTTGCCAGCCTGGGGAGGGCTAAGTACAACTATAATTTAGAGAAGAAAAGCAAATTAATATCTGGGGAGGGTGGAAGCCAGGGGGTTACTGCAGGAGGAAGTCAAAGGACACAAGTCTACTTGTCTCTGGCAGTCTTCCCCTCCCTTGATAAAAAGTCAGGAATAATGACTCACCCCAGTCCCTATGGAGAGCAGTGAGTTTGGAAGCACTGCCCTCCCAAGGGTTAAGATGTAACACATTTCCTTCCCTGGCTTCATCTAACTCCTCGGAGGGAATGAGGTCCTGAAATTCACCTTATGGGCTGGAAACAAGCATGAGAAATTGCAGCCCAAAGGGTCAATTTTCCAGAAATATCTAAGTACCCAGGAACAGGGGCTCGAAATGAAAGTGTCTCTTGAGCCATCTCTTTCCTTCACTGCTGTGGTGTGATAATAAGGTGCTTTTTATGTAAGTGACCTATTTTCCAGGGAAGCCAGTTCTCCAAGTGGGGAATTGGAAAATGACTAGTGCAGCAGTTTTGTACTTTAATATGTTTTCATTCTCTGTGAGCAACAAGCAGCCTCTGTACCCAGAGGACAGAGGAACTGTCTGCTCCCATCAGGGATGCTCCCTGGTGCCCAGCCCAGACAGGAGGTGGGAGGCAAGCCCACAGCGTGTGCTGCACGAGCCCCTGGCAAGCAGAGCTTTCCCCTTGTACCTGCTGACAGAAAAGCCTTTCCTCCCTTCCCAGCCCATCCCAGTTATTTTTCTGTGAAAGCCACTGAGGTGAGGCTGGGGGGAAGAAACTGAAGAGCCAGAAAGTTGCATGGAAGGGGAATGGTGAGCTGGCTGTGGGCTTTGGGATGAGTTGGGAAAGAGAGGTCATGGCGCGTGGTGAGCCCTAGCTGCCCACTGTCAGTAGAGCCACGCAGCAGGGAGGGTGGCCAGGAATGTAAAACAGGGGGGCAGAGGGGCTGTAAGAAGGAGGGAGGTATGGACACCTCTGTGTGAGCACCAAAAAGACAGCACCCCCTGGGAGACAGGTGGGTGTGCTTTGACTTTGGTATAAGTCCAAAGCATGGCTTTAAAGCACAAAAAGGCTTGCTTTTCTGGCTCAAGGAGAGTGATTCCCCAGGAATCAAACCCAACTCACTGCCCTCATCTCCCAGAATTGTTGTGTGATGTGAGGGCCACCGAACACCAGAAATCAGCACCCCCATGTCCCATCTCCTAACTAAAAATGTCTATAGTCAGAACGCTGCCCATGAACCAGCTGTGTGGCACAAACAGATGATGCTCACAGGGAAGAGGAAACCAGACTTCCAAGACATGAGAAGTCCTGTTAAGGCTTGGGTCCATCCCATAACTGCTGGCAAGAAAGGAAGTATAAAGAGGAGGGATGGGCACAAAGCCTCTGTGCTGAACACCTGCAGTTCACTCCCACAGCAGCTCTGGCTGTGATCGTGTTCTCGCACTTCTCCATGTGGTGCCTCTGATGCTTTGGCATCAGCACACAGTGGATGCCCTCCACTTAGGAGGGGCCTCACACAAAGGAAGAGGTATTTGTGGTCCCCCAGCATCATCCCCTACAGCTGTTGGAGAGGTGTGAAGCCCCCTGAGATGAGACTTGACCTTTCTTCTTGCTGCCTTGTGCAACCCCTGCGGTCAGTGCTCGTTGCTGGCAGGTGAGCGTGGGAGCAGCAGGACTCAGGGCACTGCGCTCCCTCCTTCCACATCAGCCGGCAGGAAGGAGCAATAGATTTTGTCCAGCAGTGAAATAGTGCCAGCACTGTAATTCAGTGCACCCCCAAGGAGAAGGGGGAGACGCATGTGTGTCCGTCCCAGAGGAGCGCCCTTCACATCCAGGCACGTGGCAGTTAAACCCCGCTCGCATGCTGAGGGTTCTCCCTTTGCTGAAAACTTACATTTTTAAAAATTAAAAGCCGTGATTCTGGCATGAGAGATGCATTCACCAGGGACGAGTTTCAGCTCACCAAGCTGCTGTGAATCAGTAGACCCCTTCGCCCCCAGGCATCAAGAGAGATTAAAAACCATTAGTACACTAGAAAGACAACTGCGGTTTAATCAAAACATCTTGGGAGCAGCTTATGAATACTGTTAGCAGGCAATATTTTCTAGTGTATTTGTCTCTCATTAAGAAGAGCCTAACTTAAGCAGCTTCCTTTTGAGTTTTTGCTTTCTTAGGCTTGAATTTGGTTTAATTGCTAGCACACAAGCCTGGCTGACCACTCACCACCTCCTGTTCCTCCTGTATCCATCACAGCAGTTCCTCACTCCTGATTTTTAGCCAGGATTCTGATTGCGGCCTCTTTTGTTTACTGGTTTCCTTCTCCTGGTATTTGCAATTCTAAATAAATTGAATATTTATTACCAGCTCGTCATTTTATACCAAGGACTGAGCTCCCCCCAACATGCACACCCAGACAGGCTTCCTGGAGTGAAGGGCGACTTCCCCTGCTCTGCCATGTCCCCACGGGAAGTCCCTGGGATGGTAGCTGGGATTCAGAAGAAGGAAAAGGAATTTGTCCAAAAGAGAGGGCCAAAACTTCACTGACCCTCCTTCCTGAGCAGCTGCCACCCCAGAGGTCTGACACCAGCTGGTAGCACCATGCACAGGCTGGGAAAAGCCATGCTGGTGCTGCCTGAGAAACAGGGACGGGTAGGAAGGCTGAGGCTGATGTGATCAGGGACAGCTTCACAGGGGAACATGGCTGGGAAATCCTAACCCACGCCGTTGTTGCTTCCCTCATCCTGCAGCTGTGCACAGCTGCAGAAAACAGCCTTGCTGTTGTGCTGCAGCTTTCCTGGACATCCAGGCGTGGAGGAAACCGGGCAGCCCAAAAGGAAGCTGCCAGAGCAGCATCCAGCAAAGTGGTATTCACCCTTGTGCCGTGCAACAGCTGATGGGTATCCAATATATGCCTGTCTCCCCCTCCCATTCCCTGCATTTTGACAACCACAACAGCATCCTTTTGTACAACTGGCACAGAGCATGTCTAAAGCTGTGCTGTGGGAGGTTGCCCTAGCGGGGTGCAAGTTACCTTCCTCCAGTCCCTCTTGAATCCACAGGAAAGTGCACAAGCTAAAAACTTCAGAATGAAAATATCTCTTTTTCTACAGGATTGACAACTAAATAAACAACCTTCCTCCTAAGTCTCCAAAGAAAAGTAACCAACATTCAGAGTAAAGTTGTTGAAAATGGAATAGCATACCCTTCTGTCATCCTTTTTCTGACAAAATTGCCATGATTTTCACACCACTAGGCTAATGCACCCCATCTAGCATTTGTCCAATTTTTTTTATTTATTTTTTTTTTAAATAACCCAATCCTGGAGAAGTTTCCATCAGTTCCCCGAGAAGCTATTTTACAACCCTGATCTCACCACTGAGAAATTCTCCCATTCTTCAGTCTACATGTTGTTATGCTTTATTTCATTGCTCTAGTTAGTCCCCTGCCTGACATCCAACACGCCATCAGAGGGCTGCTCACTTATAGCACCTTGACATGCCACCGTGCGACTTCTGTGAAATATAGGACTGAAATTTAATCTATGTGCCTGTAGCCCAAAGCTATTAAGAGCAGGTTGTAGATTTATAACGACACACTTTTTCTCCTTGTCGCTGGCCCAAGGACTTGGTGGCTGCAGCTGCACTGGTGTGACCCCCGGGTTGCTGCTGTT
This sequence comes from Lepidothrix coronata, assembly GCF_001604755.1. Lineage (NCBI taxonomy): Eukaryota > Metazoa > Chordata > Aves > Passeriformes > Pipridae > Lepidothrix > Lepidothrix coronata. The sequence continues at coordinate 1,158,753 of NW_016690363.1, forward strand.
GCCCGTTCCATCTGTCTGCCTGCTGAGTGCTGGCCAGAAGGGCTTTGGGTTCACTCAGCTGGGATGCAGGAGGAGCAGCAAGGGTGGAGGAACCCTTGTAGGTGCCACCTAAGCTCCAGCAGGCCTGTCCTGTCTCCCCACACATCAGCATCAGAGCAGCAGGTCAGCCTGGAGTCCTGGCAGGCAGCAGGCACAGAGGAATTTGGGGTCAGGCTGCCCCAACTGGCAATGGCACAGTAGTTCTGTCTTGGATCACACCAGGACCAAGTCTGTCAGTATAATGGTGCAGATGTTTGCATGCTTTTGGTGTCTAACAGCCCAAAGAGCTCACTCTGGCCTTCCTTCCCTGCTAAGGGATTCACCAAGCTGAGCACTTATGTCTCCAGACAGGTCCCAGCTGCACGTCTCTGTCCCCCTTAAAGTCACAAGACCATGAGAGGTTTGACAGGTGCTGCAGCAGCATTTTGAAACACCCCAGTAAAATGGTGAATGTAGAAGGAAAATAAGCTTCTCCCATCACCTGAGCCACAAAAGCCCTTTTCCTGCACCTCCCAGCCTGGCATGCTGTGGGAGAAGTTGATCATCACACACAGAACCCAAGTTATCATATTCATCAAGTTGTAACATACATTCCAGCTGCTTCATTGGATCCCATTTTAGAAAGTCCTCAAAATCCAGAGGAGAATGAGTTCCCTGGGAAGTAATAGTGCTCCTGAGGTCTTTGTACTTTCAGCCAGCAGAAGAATGGACAAACTCTTCTCTTAAGGAAACTACCTTTGTGCCAGTTTGCTTTTTCCCATCTCCCAGTGCAGCATGTGATGGGCAGGGATTCAATCATCTAGAACTTCAGTATCCTGGGGGTGTGAGTCAGGGCACATGGAGGTTATTGTATAGTAGAAAAGAGAGGATGTCACATGTGTCCAAAACACTTCTAATTAATGCCAATATGGAAAACCAGGATGCAGCAGTGTTGGATCCCAAATTACACCGTTGCATGCCTTGGAACTCACAAGACCCACTCAGGCTTGTAGGACACAGCGTGGCATTGCCCTGCCTGTACGTCCCAGACCTGCTGTGCAAGGTAGCACTGGCTTTGCAGATGAGCCTGAACTGCTTGGAAACCTCTGGTGGCCTTGAAGGCTGGGATTAGCCACCCCTGCCTCACAGCACAAAGCACTTTGTCTAAGAATTAGGGAATTTCCAAACACATGAAACACATGAACTCCTTGGAGGCACCATCTAATCTGCGTGCTTGGCTGCAGCTCTGGCACTGGTGGGGCAACTCCACCCTGCAGACCTCTTCTAATGAGGAAAACCTTCTGCTCATTTCACAGATCTGCCACATGCAAACAAGTAGGTCATTCCTGTAATCTCTTCATCTGGGTATTAAAAAGCTTGTCCAAATTTAAGCTTTGGGTGTGTCAGCCTTATTACTCTCGAGGGCTTCTGTTGAGTCTGGCAGGAGCAACACCAAGGCTGCCAAGGGCAATGAGAGCATTCCCAGTGGTGAATGAGTGTCCTGCATCATGCTTTCCGAGACTCTCCATCCAAAATACAGTTAAAACAGAGCTCAACTCCCCCAGCCCCAAACTGGGGAGCTGGGGACTGGACAAGGAGGCTGCCTTTTTCCCCAAGCACAGAGCGCTCCAATTCCACAACAAGGGATCCCAGGCTGCTGCCAGGAAGCCAGAGAATTTTCTGAAGGAAATACTGCCTGGCATTTAGCTGCAGAGACCCTGATTTTATCAGAGAATATAGATGCGTGTGAACGTGCGGTGAGTGATGGCGTGTGAAAGCAAGAGGGCACTTTGTTAGCAGCCCAGCCTCTGGAAACCGGAGCCTGTAAGGGAGCTGACTCCAGCTCAATATTGCACAGCAAATTGAGGGTGCTTGTTGCACACAAAGCAATAATTGTATCTGGTCTAAATGAACTCAGCAATCACTCCAGGATATAGTTATTATTACTGTTAACGGGAAGCTAACACCAGTTACTGCTCCAAAATGAACTCTTTCCTTGTCTCCTGATTGGATACCATCACTCTCCTGCTCCTAACAGTGATTGCTTTCTGCAGCCTCCATCCATTTTCCTTGAAACAAATACAGCTGCCTTGGTTTTTTGACTCCTTCCTCTTTGCACTGATCTAGCTCACATTTCTCTCCCTCCATACCACAGGCACCCATAGCCTCCAAAATGTGAAGCCCAGGTCTAAAATCAAAGTAGTAGATTTTCACCAGGCAAATGTGATCCAGATGCTGTCACTCAAACACGGGGAACATCAAATCAGAGTGAAAACCTGTTTACAAGCCAGTAAGGGCTTATATCCAAAGAACGAGCTCAGAACAGTTTTTCCAACATAATTTTCCTTGTTCTAGTGTTTGAAATTATACTGCCATAACACTGCCTATTGTGGTCTACTTCACAGACTCCAGAGATTTGCCTGCTCTACCATTCTCCCCCAGCACCTAGGTCAGTATTGACATCACCTCTTACTGAAGAGGAGAGCAGAGCCTCAGAGCTCAGTGGCTTTCTGAGGGATGCAGAATGAGTTGGTGTTGCAAACCCTGGGCTTGTTTTCCCCAGACGCCAAGACTCGCTTTCTCCTTTTGAACATTCACTTTCAAATCCAGCATCTCTTTTAAGGAAAAGTTAAAGATTCCAGAAATCAACACAAAATCCTTTTCATGCTCTGGCTGAGATTCTCCTCTGAGGTACACACTGACCTTGGCTTCACCTTAAATAATGTATACATTTCCATAAATGTTGCTGTTCATCTCAGCAGTGCAGATAGCTGCTTAAAAAGCAGCTGGCTGGTCTGCTCAATCAGGGAGGAACACCATCGTGGCTGATGCAAGCCTAGAAGGTGGATGGGCACTTTGGCTGGTGTCAGCCCCTGCCCTCCCCCTTGAAGGTGCAGTTGGAGTTGGTGTGAGGTTCACCTCCGCAAAGGAAGCTGGTTTGGGCATTCATTGCCATGGCTCACAATCAGTGGGCAATTAGGACATGGACATCCCCTGTCTCTGAGGCTGGAGGAGAGAAAGGCAAGGAGAGCCCTGCCCTGTCATCATTGACCTACACACTGGGTCTGCTGTCCCTGGACCCCACTCCAGCATCTCCCTGCAAGGGCTGGAAAGCACCAAGGAGCACAGAATACGGAGGGATAACCACTCTTCCTGCCCCTCCACCAGCATCCTGCTCCACACGCACATGGAGGGAGTACCCAAATACGTTTGGGATGTATGAAGAAACAGAGCACATGCTTCCCCACTGTTCCAGGCACAGGTAGGCAGGTGCCCAGGTGGGTCCTCTCATGGCCCTCACGGGTGGGATGCTGCAGCAGACCAGGCTGTGTAGCCACGGCAGCCGCAAAGCATTGCTGAGCCCTTCACAAAAGCTTCAGCTCTTTCTCCGTGTCTCCAAGCAGGAATGAGAGGCCAGAACCGAGTCCCACGCGTCGGAACAGCTCAGCCCCTGTGCTGCCGGCGGAGGCCCCGAGGCTTGTCCCCAGCCTCGCCAGTGACAGTGCCTCTGCGCCATCTCTTGGCAGCTGCATTTGCATTCCCACAGTCTCACTCCTCTGACTGCTGCAGCCACCGGCTCCCGCCGTGAGAGACGGGCAGGGATGCTCGCCGGGAGCAGCAGCGAGGATCGCAGACAGGCAGAGAAACAAGCACGAAACCGACCAGTCAGAAGGTGGCAAGATGTGGGGGCCTCTTCTGGCAGCTGATGGATGTGCCAGCAACAAAGAGAAGTGGACGTGGAGCTGCATCTTCCCCTGCCGCGTGCGTGGGGCAGGACATCTGCACTTGTACAGCGTGCAGGACATCAGACACCCACCCCTACAGGCTGAGCAGTGAGTGCTTCACAGCAAAGGATGACACCCTCACAGCTGGCTCGGGAGCCTCCTAGGGAAACATGGAGAAAGGGGGAGGACTTCTCATTCCAAAATCAGGGAAGGGTTTCCCAAGCTGCTTCCCCTGTAAAGCAGAGCTTCACGGCAGGGTGGTACTGGCTGACACAGAGCCCACTGGAACAGTCTGTATGCTACAGCTAAAACCATGGGCTGCCCAACCAACACCCTGCTACTGCTTAGGCTAGGACACGCCAGCCCCTGGCTCAAGAGCTGCACAGCAGCTCACTGCTGCCTGGGTTTTGTCTGAGGTTTTTCCTGGGCAGTCCTCCCCAGGGTTACCCCAGGCTCGCAAGGGATACAACAAATGGAAGTACCTTGTGTCATCGGCTCCCTCTGTCAGCTGGCAAGACAGCCCCGCGGTGCCAGCCAAGCAAGTTAATCAAGCGGTGCTTAGGGGACCATAAATAGTTTGCACCAGTGTGATCTGTCTGACTGCATGGCATAGATATGCCATCAGCCAATTTGCCCACAGAGTCAGAAAGGAGCCAGGCAGCGACGGCTGGAAAAGCCCAAGTGCAAAATGAGGCTGAGAGAGAGAAAAAAAAACGAGAAAAAGCTGCACGTTGACAGATGAGGACTTTGGCAACGGGGAACACAGTCACGGTGTGTGCTGTGTGTACCTCACAGCATCATTGCAAGGCTTAATTAACAATAAGGCCATGGGAAGTTCGGGTGCCATGGAAGAACAAGGTGATGGCACTGATCCTGTGACCACCACCACCTGCAATATGAGCTGCCCTGGGGGGAATGAGGGAGACAAACATCCATCTTATTTAGATAAGAGCGATGCCAATGGGCTTGACTGACACAGGAAGAGGAATTGCATCCCTGCTTCAAGAATCTTCTTTATCCATCCGTTTTGGGTACAAATAAGAGCAGAGAGATCATTTTGACAGAGGCAATGAGATTTCTCAGAAAATGAACCTGTGAAAATTGATTTCTGAGCTCTCTGTTAGGAGTGGAAAAGAAGAATAATTTCAGGTTGTCCAGAAATGTAGATTTTCCAGTTTGCTTGCTGACACCTACCATGGAAAAAAAATAAACACTGTGGGTTGGCTAAATCCTTACTTTTGACACAAAAATTCAGTGACATTTAATTCATTTTTGGGGCTTGTGTTTTGTTTTATGCCTTTTTTTTTTAATCATATTTCAAAGCAGAACATTCTTTCAAAATGAAAAAGTGAAATGTTTTGTTCAGGAACTGTGGGAATAAAACATTTAGATTGAAAAAAAGTCCCGCCCTCCTTTATTTAAGCCCAAACTATTTGTCGAACTTGACATGCATTTGCAAATGGATTCAGTTGCCCTGAAAATTGAGGGGTTCTTTTCCCTGCTGATAGCTGCTTCTGGGGGGTGGAGGGAAAATAGCCTATTTCTGCCTTGCAGTTCATTTGTTCTTGAAGCTCTTTAACTCAGCTGGAGTCAGAAATGTTCGTCTTCCCAGTGGGAATGACCAGGCTGCACAAACAGCCTGGAGGTGAGGGGGAAGGCAAAGGTGTATGGCTCTACTCTGTGGCAGCAGGAGGGCTGCACCCTTTTGTTAGGGTGTCCTAACATCCCAGGACATTAAAAAACTTGGGACTGTACATGGAGACCCCTTGGGAAAGCCTCTGGCAGCCTGGAAATGCTGTTTTGCCACAAGGGATGCAAAAGCATATTGTTCCCAAATGGAATATCTGATCAGAGTTCCCCTTGGCACAGGCCCCCAGACAATGCCATTGCTGGGTGGCTTTTGTTAGGAGAAGCAGCAGCAAGGTGTGAATCCAGGCTGCAGGGCACAGAGGTGCAATCCCCCTGCCCTAACACCTCTTCCTGTTGGGAGGGCGGCAGGGCAGCATCTCTCTTTATGGTCTTCAGCATTTATCCGACATTTCTGCTGTTTATTCTACTTTTGCACTTCTAATTAAGCTCCTTATTAAAGCAATTAATTCTCCAAACACAAAACTGCAGTGAGTGAAAATTATTACCAACCAAAGGCTGTTTGGTGGAGTGTGGTAAATGAGTTGCAGAGTACTGTAGCTTAATCCTGGTCCCCATGGATAAGGATTGTTGCAAGAAAGCCTTCCCCCACTGCTGGAGGCTTTTTCTGCTGGGCCCCAGCAGATGACAAGGGCAAAGAAAAGCACAGAGACACCCCTCCCCTGGGAGCAGCACTACAGGAGCCTCCAAAACTCATTCCTGACAACACAGCACAGGCATCCTCTTATTTTGTGAAGAGCTGTGTACATTAGGTTTTAATAACAAGCTCAAGATTTAGGACTCCAAGGCCTGAGGGCTGCTCTTCTACATTAGCATAACAGCCATGCAAAAGTAGATAGGAGGCCATTCCTCCCTCCAGGAGCCATGTCTTCCTCTCCACACCTTTCTCTCCCCAGGCTGTCAGCTCTCCTAGACTTCACCCTGCCAATAGCTGGGAAGAACTAAAGCCTCTTTCTTTTGCTATTTACATGTGATTACCTTTTACAACATAGGGAATCCTGTCCCTACAAATCTACCATTCCCAAAAGCAGGCTGTGATAAACCCTGCTTTTAATTCTGGTCTCCTTCAAAAGAATAGAGGTGGGGAAAAAATAGCAACAGAAGAAGGATGAGAAGTAGCTGGGGCTGACAGGCAACCCCCCCTATCACAAGGAGGGCAGGCAGTACACTGGTTGCCCTGCTTAGAGCATCCCATGATTTGCCTGAACTGCAGGGCAGTAAGAAATATTTATAATACCTGAGTGACAAATGTAATAAAAGTCACTTTCCCATCCTCACCCTGCTGACACCTGTTCTGTGGTATTCAAAGAGTACCTCTCTGTTTTCAGGGCAGACCAACTTGACCAGCTAAAGCTTTCTTTCTCTCCTTCAAGCATCTTCCTCCCCACTCCAGACCTACAGGTGTGAGCAAGGCACCTCTCCAGGCACCCACAGCAAGCACTTGGCAACCACAGTGCCTATCAACAGAACTGGGAGAGGAGGAGCTCCAGCACCAGCCAGCCAAAAGCAGTGCCAGCAGCTCTGCCACCCTTTAGCTTTATCCATCTCTTCCCCAAAGCTTTTGTTCTCTGTCTCTACCAAAGTGTAACCTCCAGCTGGCAAATACTCCTTTCCCACCAGACAGCCTCATTTCCCAGGGGGACGCTCCCTGCTGTGGTTTGGCAGGGAAGGCAGTCCCTGAATGGGGAGCTGCCTTAAGGCTGGTTTGTCGTTAGTCCAGGGCAGGGTTTCCTGTCCCTGTCTCCAAGTTTCCTCTCCAGCATCTGAACCTTTAACAGCCTGTAAAGGCAGCATCACCCACACAACTTACCTTGTCACAGCCCTGCTTCTGCACCAGCTCCAGCTCAGGTGGTGTCCCACAGAGAGGAGTGAAGGCCTTGTGGATGACCAGTGAGCAAGCCCTTTTACCAGCTCAGGGGTGCTATTTTAATTATCAGGCACACAGGGAGCCCTCCATGACCACTGCAGATGTGTGCCTTCTACCAGGAGGGAGCCACTGCTCTCTCTCAGTGCATGAGCACATTAGGATAGAATATTTCAGTTGTAATGGACATACAGTGTTCATCTAACCCAACTGCCTGACCACTTCGGGGCTCATCAAAGGTTAAAGCATGTTATTATGGCATTGTCTACATGCCTCTTAAACACTGACAGGGTTGGGGCATCAACCATCACTCTAAGAAGCTTATTCAAGTTTTGACTGCCCTCTCTCTAAATAAATGCTTCCCAATACCCAGCCTAAACTTTCTCTGGCACAGCTTTAAACCACTAAAAACCATGTACTTCACCTCCCCATCAAGCTACAAGCCCACATGGCCTTTATATTGATTAGATCCATTTATATTGATTGGTTGCCTCACTTGTGGGCACTGCCACACCCAGCACCCACAGGTGAGGTAGAGATTCATTTGCCCTGCCTACCTATCCTTGAGCAGTCAGTATTTCATGAGAGCTGGGGTTTTCCCTCTTCTGCTTTTACCTCAGATGCAAACACCAAGTACTGCCTTTCCAGTCATTCAGGGGCCAACCAGGCTGACACGTGGCTAACACAGCAGAGCCAGAGAGCCACGTGTGACAGACTGTGCTGTGTGTTCCCTGAAAATGGCCCTGCCTCTTGCTCCAAGCAGAGAAACAACACATCTTATCCATTCTTACGGCCATTTCTGCCTGCCAGCCATGGAGCAGTAGTGCAAGGGAAAGGCTGCAGAGGAGCAGGCTGCACCAGGATCAAGCTGGTGTCCAACCTCCAGCATTCCTCACTGGAGACTCCTCTCATTCATCAGCTGGAGGGTTACGAGGGGGAACTAAGCCACAGAAAGTCTGCCTACTGCTAATAGTGTTACTGCTTTTCACTCGCATTTGAGAGCAAAAACACTCTGTTCTGCTTCTTCTGGTCACGTGTTTTGGGCTCCTCAGGTGAACACAAGATGGGCAGGTCTCTGTGGAACTGTAGAAGGGAAGCCTGTCAGGCAGCTGTGGCTACAGCACAGTGAAGGGGAGGATTTGTGAAGCATTAAAAACACATGTTGCAACCTGTCCAGTCTGTGGCCGTTTGGATCAACTTGTCACACGCCTGATATCATCTTCCATCCACTGCAAGCAAAAGCAGGAGGGAGGTGCCAAGCTCTGGAGCCGTGCAGCCCCCCTCCCACCCCCCCCCCCCATCCCCAGTGCCTTGAGGCTGAGGTGGCACAAGGCAGCTCATGGGCACAGTCAGATCCTACAGGCACCCCATGCAGCAGCAGGGTGCCCTGCCAGGACCCCCACCATGCACCACCGATGTTATCAGCTCTTCCTTGACTTGCAGGGGCCCCTTTCCCCCAAGGGCACATTTCATGGGGCCAGCAATGAGGAGCACGGTCCCTGCCAGTTCTGTACGTGCAGGAAAAGGACTTTGCCCTCCTTCCATGCCTGCAGATACCACAGTTACTACACTTGTAGACAGAATAGAATGAACCCTGCCTAAAATGCTCCCAAAACCACACAGACATTCTCTCCTGTCTCTTAGGTTTAACAGCAGCAGTTGCAGCTCCAGATTTCCATACATGGCTCTAGCCAAAGCCAGACCTCCAAACTTTTTCTTTGTATGGTACCAAACAGAGGAATTTCTCAGAAATGGTTTGTGAGTGTTAAATTCCTCCACAGTTGATTCTGTCATGTTTGGGACCCCTTTTTCACCGGGGTTTGAGTGATCCTTGCTTTCTCACCCCAGGCAGAGCCAGAGCACGGCAGCAGGGACCTGCCTCTCCCAGATGCCCTGGAAGTTCTGGGTTCCAGCTGCCCCTGGATGCATGGGCTTCTCCACGTGTGTCCTTGAGCAGAAAGGTGGCAGCTCCCAAGCTGACATCAGTCCAAGGGTCTCTCCAATTTTGGTGTAATTCTGGAGGTTGATCCCAGCCCAGGGACTGCCCTGTTGGATATATCAGTGCTAGGGAAGGCGGTGCCTTTCTTTCACTGCCAAGTGGATGACCTCTTACTAAGGCTGCCACCAGAGAGGCTGGTGCTGGGAAAAACCTCCTTCAGCCAAATAATCCCACTCATCTGTCTGTCAGTAGAGGATGAGAAAGCAGCAAAACACTTTGGGATGTCAGCCAGGCACTGTCATACAGCAAACAGCTGCCTGGCTCTCCCCCAGTGACAAAAAATGCAGCAGCCTTGGCACAGGGAGCAGGAGGATGCAGCGTAAGCTGAGATACAAGCATTGCTTAGTCCTTGGTGTCTGGAAGGGGGGACTGTGCTTTTCCAGGTGCTGCTGTACCCCAGCACAGGAGGTAGATCAGAGACATGCCCAGCTGAATGTCCAGTAGCAGAGTCACATCAGCACAGGATCATGCCCTTTAGGACATGCTGCTACACAGGGGATGGGGTGGAGGAAAGGTAGCCAACCAAACAGCTGCCACCCTTCTGTCTTCCTTTAGGAGGAGATCTAGCCAGCTGGTTGCCTCCTTACCCTGAGGAAGAGGCAGGAGGAGACGAGTTCTTCACATGACTCCCAAGTAAGTGCTTTACTATAACCCAGAAAACAAAAAATCACTACTTCGGGAGGCAAGACAATAGCAAGGCACTCATTTTTCATCAACCTCTGATCTCCCATAGCTCTAATTGACCTCAGCAGAAAACACAGATGCGCTGCACTTTAAAGTAAAAGAAAAGTCATGCCTCAATGTTATCTCAGATATTCCCAGGAGAGGTAATAGCCAGAGAAACTTAGTTGTTCACGTCTATCCACAGGAGATTTGTGTCCACAAAGACATTTCTGTTGCTTTTCTGGCTGATACCAAATGCATCATCTTTGATGTGCATTTTTGGGTCAATGCACACCAACACCCTCCCGGTCCCCTTTCATCCTGCATGAGTCGGAGAACCATTTCTGATGGGAGAACTCATTTAAAAATGACTCCAGAAAGCTGATGTCTGCCTATACTGTGTACTCCCTGGGAAAGTGGGACCCAGCAGACATCCCAAGAGGTTTGCTGCTGCCCTGTGAGCTTGATGCTCTGGAGGGACAAGAGTGGTGCCAGTGAACACCAGGGAGTTCGGAGAGTGGATGTCTTGCACGTTCTCTTGCACGTAAGACCTACCCTGGGTCTTCATGGGTTGCCACTTGCACAGAGGCTGTAGCGAGGCCCCCTGGCTCTTATTCCTTGCTTGGTATTTCTTCCCACTGCCTAAGACCTCCCTGTTGCAGAGGAGGTTCGAAGCCCTTCAGCTTTGAGCAATGCCAGATGAATATTGAGGCTGATTTTCTTTATATAGATGCTGTTTTTCTCTTTCTATTAGTGGTCTCTGGAAACTCCCAGGCCAGTTGTGTGAGAGCACATTTTATAGCTGCATGTGACAGTAAGGAGAGAAAATATGCTAATACATTCCCAACACAGGAAGAGAAATGCCAGCTCAGACTGTGGGAAAGGCAGAATCTTCCCAGAGGCAGCAGCCCTGCAAGGAGAGGCAGCTTTGTACAGGCAAGGAGAGCAGGTCACCAGGCATGACAGTGGCACACCTGGCTAGGAAGGGGCCAGGCTTTCTAAGCTTTCAAGAAAAGCATGGCTTTCCCTCATGAAAAGAGCAGATTTACCATGGAATGAGGCACTGGGGAGGCATGAGGGGAAAACAGGCCCTCCTGGTGAGCTTGCTTGGTCTCCATCCCTCCTGCCCCTGGTTGTAGGCACTGGAGTGAGACACAGCCAGTGACAAGACAGTGTGAACACCTTATGTGCAAAGCTGGGGATGGACCTGGCATCATTACAGGCTCAAAGGAGAGAAATGCTTATTCCCTGCACCTCAGAAAGGCAGCACTGAGGTGAAGGTCAGCTGCTGGGGGAGGATGAAATCTGGCAAGAGGTTTCTGGACAGCTTTGGGGGTCAGATGGCTGTTGGGAGAAGGAAATCATAGGCTGAACTTCCTTCACACATACTGGCTGCACGTAATTCAGACAAGCCCAAATCTTTGCATGCTTCCTAATCAGATAACCCATGGGTTACGTGCATGGAGGGACACCAACTTCTCCTCTGATTTCAAAGAATTCAAAAGGTGAGATTGATCCTGCATATATATTAGGGAGGATGTCATATTTTTCAATCACTGCTTACGTCTTGTTTACTGTTCCAGCCCTGGGAAGCACTCAGCCTCCTCATTGAAAAGCTCTTCTTCCCTCACATCTTCATTCATTAAGCAAGCTGTCTACAGAAGCCTGTAAGCACAAAGCCCAACCACAGCAGTGGGCTTGGGAGATTGCTTTATTTTTAGAAAAAAAAACAAAAAACAATTTAAAACAACCATATTCCTCTGGAGAACTAACTCGAGAACCATTACTAGTAAAAGCTGCCTTGAAATAAAACCGTTTTTAATGATGGCATTTAGCAGCAGTTTCAAGAGCCTGGTGCTCTTATGATTTTATCAGAGGGGAATACATTTTGGGGAAGGCACCTAGGGCCAGTGAAGGACTCCAGGGTAGGCAAGAAAACTGGCCTTAACTTGCCTGTCACTGCTCGGAGCAATCTGTGATGCCTTTGCTCACAGGACCCAGCATTTCCCCTCTGGCTTTGCGTAATGTACCGAGATCTCTGATTCCTAAGTGGTTTGCAGTGCACAGTCCTTTTTTTCTCAGTAACTCTCTCATTATAGGCCAATTTTAACTTATAAATTCATTTATAAGCCAGTCCATTTGTGCAGACTGTCTTGCTGGAGGCAGACTTCTGCCTTTCTCCATCTCCTTCCCTCCCTCCCTCCCTCCCTCCCCTGTAAGGACAAGCGCATGCGAATCCGGGACATCTCTTGTCTGCTGCTTGTGTGGGGCACGGCTTCATCCAGCAGCTTTGGACAAAATTGGAAAGAGGCAGGCAGTGTAGCTGCAACCAGGAGCTGCTCTTGCTGCCCAGCTACCTCATGGTAAAGGCAGCAGAGATGCTGGTGGATTCTCCAGATCACCCAGGCAGAGATGTGTTCCTCAAGGTGTGCTTGCCTTCCTGCTGCTCCTTCCCAGCCCTCTCTGAAGGAGCAATGCAAGGCCCAGCAGGGGCCCATCTGGAAGAAGAAACACTTGTGTCAGGGCATCTCCATCTATCCTAGGACTCTCCCCATCCCAGCAGCCCTGGGATACCTTCCCATTGCTTGGAGCACAGATCAAGAGTGCTTGGGCAGCAAAACAGGTACTGGAACAGGAGTGACCACCACCTTTGGGCAAGGAGGGACAGGAGAAAGGGAAGGGATGTGAGGGAAACTCAGCAGCAAGAAAGCTGACCTTGCCAGGCCCAAGAAAAGGGAGACACCTTCTCCAAAGCCAAGGGTCTGTGCGTGGCCAGGCCCCAGCCCCTTGGCTAAACCAGGTGAACCAGTGGTGACCTGAGCTGGAAGCTGGCCCTGGGCCTGTAAAGATGGGACCTTTGGCACTGTGCTACTGAGGACACACTGACTGCAAAGCAGTGACCAGGAGAAGGAGGAGAGCGTGAAGTAACAAGCAATAGGACAAGAGGAAATGGCCTCAAGTTGTACAGGGGGGGAGCTTTAGTGAGAGAGTCAGGAAGACTAAAAATACTTACCCAAGTGGAAGGGAAAAACCCGGTTTACACGGGTGAATTCCTGCTATGGAGAAAGCCAGGCAAAACCCCAAGTCCCAGGTAAGGTGTCTGTGCGAGGCCAACGCCGTACCCATCACACCTTTTCCCTGGAAGGGTTGCCAGGCATCGGAATGGGCTGTCCCGGGAATCCTGGATCGCCATCGCTGGAGGCGTTCGGGGGCACGGATTAGCGGCTGGACTCGGTGACCGTATCGGTCTTTTCCGATCAGTGATTCCGGCGTCTCCATCCCGCCGGCAGAGCCAGCGCGGAGCTGCCCCGGGAGCCGCCGCTGCCCCAGCGCGCTTCTGTCCCGGGGCGCTGCCGCCTCCCGCAGCCCGCTCCGTGTCCCGGGAAACCCCAGCAGATGGTGCCAGACTGCCAAAAACCCTCCGGGAGCCGGGCCGGGCTCCACCGGGAGCCGCCTCCTGCCTCTACTGCCTGGCAGCCTGGGGTGGCGCGGGCAAGGAGCGATGCGAGATTTTGGGAAGCCCTGAATCAAGCGCTAGTAAATCCCCGGAGGCTGTGAGAAGGTCAGCATCCACCCCTTTTAGTTCAGCCAGCGCTCCTTGGCCAGCGTCTCCTCGCTTTCAGCATTTTTATTTTCCACTGCGATATTTGGTCCTCAGAGTGACCAGAGCAATAGAGTTCCCCCCTCCCTTCTCTTGGCTGACTTTGCTCTGGGCAATTTATCTCGATCCTCAGTGTAAAATTTTCCTTTGCACCATTTCATCCTATTATTCCAGAATAAATCAGGACCATTTCCATGTCGAATGCTGGCAGAGGAGCACAAGAGCAAGGAGGGGAAGAGTTTCACTGCTGTGGCAGTTCGGGAGGTTTGGAGACTTTCCCCCATGCTCAGGCACAGGGACAACAGGCCCTTCCTTCTGACCACAGGGCTCCCCAGGCTTTCCATACATGCCTGAGGCTCCCACAGCAGTGATGCTCTCCCAAACCTCTCTGTGAGCAGGACAGCCAGAGGATGATGAAGACACAGGAGGCTGCATCACCTCGAGGACCAGCTGCCTGGGAAGCCACACAGGGCTGTTTCAGGGACAGCCAGAGGGGACAGCTCAATAGCCAGCACTGCTTCAGCAGGACTGTCAGCAGATGGGGGACTCACATGCCTCAGACCCAAAGATCAGGACAGGTGTCTCCATGGAAATACAAAGCAAGGACAGAGAACTGCTGAGCTAGAAGCATCCACGGGGGCTTTGGTGCTCCCAGACGGTGGTGATGCAGCCACAGCTAAACAGAAGTCAGCCTTTAAATTACAGAGCAGGGAGCCCACCCGTTCCTCATCTACGCCTAACAGCTGAGCTCACCCTCATGTTATTAAAACCATGACACCACTGTTCCAGGCACGCCTCCTGGAGCCTGGGAGAGCTGAGCAAGCAGAGCCCCCCTGGAAAACAGGGCTCAGACCAACAGCCCAATGCTCCAGGAGGAGACTTAGTGCTGGAACCCGAACATGTGAGCTGTCTGTCTGCCCAGCTTTGCTTTTCCTGGCAAGTGCCCTCACCTTCCCCTCCAATCCAGGGGCTCATGCAGGGAATTGCATCACCAAGCCCTGCTCTCTACTCTAAGGGATTTTCCCTAGCCTGGCAGCTGGACCAGCTAGCTTTGCATGCTGAAGACCTTTCCCAATCTGACAACCAAGCTGCTGCTGTTGCTGGAATGCCAGGGAGCACGCAGCCCCAGCCCTCTCAGACACATGGGAGCCGTGCCCCACTCTCCTCCCTGTACACAATCCAAGCAGCACCATCCCAACCCTCTCCTCCACCAGGCAACTCAGCTCTGTGTCACCAGCCACTCCAGCCTTGATCTCCAGATGTGGCTGCCTTACCTCTCCCCTGCCTCGCAATCTGCAGGCATGAGCATCCGTAAGTCTTTCCTGCTTATTTGGAGATTGCACGTGCTTCAGCCATGCTTTATAAACAAACATGTCTCTCTGCTGAGGCTGGGCCAATGGTGCCTCTGACTGCTGGGGCTCTCTGCTCCATGGAGGGAGTTTCTCCTTCCCCTCCAGCACCTCCTGGCCGACACATCTGACCGAGGGCTTGGCAGCTGCAGCCTGCGTGCGTTCGTGTGCCAGTGGAGTCACCAGCCTGCCTGGCAGCAGGCAGGCAGTGCCACCCCAGCATGGCTGGGCGGTGTCAGCAGTCACACTGCAGCTGCCAGCCTCAAAAGCAGCCCTGGCTGAAGACTCACTCCGGGCGAGGTTCTATTTCCAGGCTGGTTTTGTCAGTAAGGAGGCCTGAGAGAATGTTTTGCCCACCCCCACGGATGTGTTCTCACTGCCCTTTCTTCAAGTTGCAATGAAATTTGATTGAGAGGGTTGCAGTCTCAGCTATATTAAGGTCTCCCTGACTTATATCCTATATTTCCACAAATGTGGGTAAGCAGAGAGAGGATTGAGACCCCCGTTGCCACGCTGGCCTTTGCTCAGCTGCCACCAGGCAGTTACAGCTCTCCAGGGCACGGTTAAGCAAGTCCTCCCTCCCCACAGGGGCATTTTTAATCAGAGGCTTCAGCTTGTTCATTTCTCTCTGGGTCACTGCCACCAGTGGGGCCCTCGACCACAAACCATGGCCTCCGTTTTGCAGTGGGAAAAGATGAGGCATCACCCAGCAGGACACGCTCAATCTTAAACGTTGCCACAGCGGAGAAATCGGGAGCAGAAAGATTGAGGACACCAGTGTGATTTCACATGTTTAACCTCCTGATAATTCCCTCTGTCTGTATTACCTCTCAGCTTCCAAATCCTCGGTTTTGTTCAGAGAGAGGGAGATTTCTCTCAAGGTTTTAATTCTTGGGATTAGATTCCTAGGAAATGCCTGTGCAGGTCACACTGATGGGCTTTCTAGCCTGATACCCCACCGTGGCCATGAGAAAGAGTACACAGAGTCGACCACTCCTAGGGTCTGTCCCCACCATCCTCCCACAGCTCCCATCCTCTCACAATTAGGACTGTGAGAGGGCACTTCCCATCCCTTTGAATATCCCAGTCCTGAGCCTGTTGTCCTGAAATGCCTCTCACCCTGCCTGAGCCTGTTTTCCTGAAATGCCTCTCACCCTGCCTGAGCCTGCTGGGGCTGCCTGCCTCCCTGGGGGTCAGAGAAGGCCAGGTATCCAGGACCTGCTGCGTGAAGAAGACCTGCTTCCTCCTGCAGCTTTTTTCCAAAGAGGTGTAGGAGTTTCAGTGAGTGTCACACAGTGGCCACGTTGCAGGGTTGGGAGAATAACAATTCCCTGTTTGCTGCCTCTGTGGTTTAGCAAACCTCATTCGTATTCCTTGCCAGCCTCTTCCTCTCCAAAAACTGAAGTATTTTCACATGCCTCAGACATCAAAGGACACAGTTAGGGTTATGGGAGCCTAACCTGCATCCCTGAAGGAGCCAACATAACCAGATTCAATCCCATACTTGTGTGTTGGTATTCAGGTGACTGCCCCAGGCTGAAGGGAAGAACACCTCCAAGGTGACCAGGGAGCTGTGAGAGGATTCAACCTGAAGATCACTGCATAAAACGGTGTGGGTCTGGCATGCACCCATCAACGTCAACCAGGTGACAGCTACGGGTGTAGCACGTGAGTCTGACTGTGGGGACGCAGAAGGTGTTAAGGGAAGTGAAAGGAAGCCGTTCTGAACATTGCTGCAGGACTGGAAGTGTCACATGGTCAACCTGTGCTGGTGTCGCGTGGTTTCAGTTGCTCGCACTTCGTGTGGAGGTCTCACATCACACCCCAGGACTCTCACCGCATGCAGCCTGACATTTCTAGAGCAGGCAGATGTAACAATGAACATCAGTGCATATGTAATGTGCTGGAGATACTGTTTGGGTCTCCAGGTGGGTTACGTGAGGCAATTATGAGTCTCTAAGCTGGCTAGACTTCTACAACAATGAAAGGCAAGAAAAAAAAATAATCAGTAGCTCACTGGCTTTCCCCCATACCTCGGGCCTTTGAAGGGACAGAGGTCACTTCACAGGGATCCTTTCCTGGACAGTCTTCAAAAGTTTGTGTTCCTCCTTGATGAGTTCAGCCCTGCTGCGGTGATGTCCTTGATATGGAGACAATTCTATCACTAGGAAACCTCTTTTTCCAGGATGTTTAAACAAAGGTGTTTCAAGTGTATGCAGGGCATGGAAGAGAAGGGAAAGGAGAGGAGTTTATGCAGGGATGGTATGAGAGATTTACCCTGGCAGTGAAAGTAAATGTGCATGACACAGCTGAGGGCAAGCATGTGTGCTAACAGACAAACAGCCCCAGGAACACAAAATGAGATGAAAAGGGAGCTAAAGAATATAAACACCAGGGAGTTCACAGCTCTCAAAGACATGATGTGATCCCATTGCAACCGCTCCACCAGCTGCCCCTCGGTGGCCCTGCCGTGGGCTGCTGTGCACAGCCCTTCCTGGGACAGTTTACAGAGGGGGAAAACACAGGTGGGACAAGGGACAGGACATGGACCAAGCAGTACAACTGTGTTAACTCCTTTAGAGGTAACTGGGGCGAGACACAAACACGCAGAATGACTATCAGCCTTGTCAGCTGCCCCCACGACATTCACCTCCTTCCCCCGCGAAAGTTAAAAGGACAGGTCTGAACATAGGCAGTGCTGAGACCAGAACACCCTCCCAAAGATGGGGAGCAAGGCTGAGAATACGGCTCCCACTTCCCTGGTCCCTGGCCATCCTGCCCAGACTCCCACAGCACTGTTACTCAGGAGCCAGCCCGTCCCTTTCTCTTCCACTCCCCATTACGCGAAGCAACTCGTTACTACTCTGACCATCTCTGCTTCCCAGCACAGTCAGTGAGCCATCACAGTCCCTTTTGAAGGCCAGGCAGCTCTCACAGCAGTAAATATCAGTGTAGAAAACAACAGGAAGTTTATTCTTCGCCCCCAAGAAACATCCACACAGTTTCTGTGCTGCCCCTGCAATAACAAGGAACACCTGTTTATGCTTTTCTCTGTGTGAATTGAAGAGGCTGCAGTACCCGGGGCTCAGCACCAGATCCCAAGAGCTGTGATCAGCAGAACCCCCCTAGGTCTGCTGGCACCAGGCTGGCAGATTCAGGCCTCCCTGGGAACTCACAAGTGCCTGACCCCAAGGATCTCAGTGGCTCCAACAGTGAAAGGTCTTAAAAACACTTGCAATCAGACCTATGGCCAGGATGCTGCACTTGGGAAAGCTTAGGAAAGAAACCAACCTAGAGGCATGTCCAAACTATGCTAAAAACCCCAAAACTTTTGTAATGCGTCAAGCTCTAAATTAGCTATCTCTCCAGCTCAAAGCCCATGAAATCCTCTCCTGTCCTTGGAAGGGGAGCACCCTGGGGAGAAGCAGATCAAGAAACCCTTAGAAGCAGTAAGGAAGCCTCAGCAGGCTGCCAGCAGCAGGGATCTAGCTTCAAGGGCACAAAACTTTACCGCCTGGGGTAAAACAGCGAGCCTCAGCCTGGGGGCAGTGGTCAAAACGAGTGATGTTCTCCTATGCCTAGCTGCTAGATCAGAAGTGGGATGGGAGCTGTCAGAGTGTGTGCTACGCTTGCAATGACTATCAACCTGTCCAGGATGAGCCCAGGCTGCTCTAAAGGTTTTGGACAAAGGACACCACTAAGCTAATGAGCTGCTGGCCCAGCTGCCAGCATCTTCAGTGGAGAGAGGTTTTCAGTATAGACACACAGCACTCCCAGTTCATAACCATAAGGACACACGCCCTTTTCCTTGACATAGTTTTTTATCCTGAAGCTGAGGAGATTTGCAAACCAAAACAACCCCGGCACTTTTGCCTGCCTCCATGAAGCACGTGGCTGATGGCCAGCAGCATATCAGACTGGCAGAGCAGGGAAAGCTGTCATTACCTGGTGTTCAAACAACTCATGATCTAACCTGCTTGTGCTCGCCAGGATTCGGGCTGCTGCAAAATGCAAGCCCACAACCCCAGCCAAAACTGAGGAACTTGAAGCAACTTGGGAAACTCAGGAGCGGCAGAAAACCTGGGGCCAGAGCAGAAACATTAACTACAGTTCACCTTGCCCACGTGCAGAATCACTCACACCCCAAGTGTCCCTGCTGAAACCCAGGGGCCCCAATGAGCAGCTCAAGGGAGGCAGAACCATGCATTCACGTGCAGATGCAGTTCCAAGAGAGACACCACCACCACAGAGGAGATGGCAGGAATAAGGCAGAAAAAACATTTTTCATGGCCTTGACAGTGACCCAGAGTCCCACCATGGGAGAAATTGCTTTGAAAAGCACTCTTGTTGGGGATTTATGGGTGAACATGGCTGTATATTTTATAGTACATTCTTATGGCCTCATCGGTCAATAATCTGCATTTAACTCAGTCCCTTCAGAGTGTGATGGGCCATAACGCTTGTGAAGCAGCTGCTACATGCTGAAATAATAATCAAGGAAGCAGAGGGCAGAGCTGATAATTGACTCTGCTAATGTGCAAGTCGGGACTTTGAGTTATTGATCAGATGTGCTTCGGTGGCTCAGCAAGAGCCCAATCCTCTATGCCTGGAGGTATCGACTCAGATGTTACCAAGAAGGGGGTACTCTCTTCTCCCCACATACTGATTTTCTGGATCATCTCCTATTCTGAATTTCCTTCAGCATTTCATCTGGGACTGGTCTAGGATAGACCCCTGAAATTGCCTGACAAAGCAGCTTTGTCCCTGCTGCCAGCCTGCTTGTGTCCCACACACCCAGATCTTCAGTATCAGGGACATAAACACACAACGCTGAGGAGACAACGATTTTCACCCCTCAGTACCTCTTTATGGCACCATCCTTGGCACAGGAACCCCTTCCTGTCAGCTCCTTTTCTTTCTACCCTCCAGCTGAATCCCTTGCTTCCTCCTTCAGGTCTTCCACCTGCCTCTCCTCCTTCTTGAGCTTCACTGCAGCTTCAGCACATTTCTCCCTGTCCCCAGAGGTTACCGTGGCAGATCAAGGCACGTCACTGGCACCTCATCCCATGCCACCGCTAACCACCTGCTCACCCACATCCTAGTGGGTGTCAGAGCCACAGAGATAAGCCACTTCCTCCACTGTTAGCCGGATGCCTGCAGCCACGTCTTGAACGTGAACTTGCACAAAGCCTGCCAAAAAAGGTAAATAAATTATGTCAGAGGAGTCTTCCTTTTCAGCTAATTCACTGGTTTCTTCAAAGACTTGCAAGAATTCGGGAGATGTGGGTTCCTTCTGCAGAATCTCTGCAGGTTGCACGTCTGAGCAGTGTTACCCATGTAAGCTTTGTGGCCAATTCTAATTTGCTAGGCACTGCATTCATTTGCATGCATGTCAAACAGGCCTGTAATTCTCCACATCATCCCAAGAGCTGTTAAAAATGTGAGTAAGACATTCTCCATCCTTATCAGACACTGCTTTTTCTTTTTAATTTTTCCTTTTTTTTTTCTCAATTTTTTTTTTGGGGGGGGCTCTTTTTTCTTCAATGAGAGAAATATTTCTTTCAGAGATGTGGCCCTTTCATCCCCATCTTCCCCAAGACCTCTTGTCTGTAAACCATCATGACCTGGAAGCTTAATGAGACTTACACAGTCTGGTTGTCCCAGCTGCTCCTCTCTCAGTCTCTGATGCTATTTTCTCTTGGTCCAGAAAAGGGCAAGATCTGCGTGAGCCCCTCCAGAGCCATCTTTGTAGTAAAAACAGATGTGAAGGAATTATTCAGCCCTTCAAGAACATATTTAGTTTCCTTAATTGCTCTCTTTTAAGTACAGGTGACTCAGTGCTCAAATATTTAAGCAGACCTCGCAATGTGGGTTACTTGGAAAATCAGTGCTTTTACACCTCTAGGCTCCTGCATGCTTAAACCCATTTTGATCTTCTAAGACTGGGAAAAATGTTGTCCAGTGAAGAGCACCAAGAGCTTAGTCTGTGTTGTCTAAAAAACAGTTGTGAGATGCTTTGAGCAACTACTAATTTCATGACAGTCTTTAAAAGAAGTAAAAAATCTAGCTGCAGAGTCCAAAAGTTGTTTCCATCAGGCAATAGATGTTCAGTGGTTTCTGCTTCCCCTCTGTCTTGCAGGAGAGGAGAAGGATAGCTTCACATTCAACCACAACCTGCCAGATGCTGTGGGACGTGCAAGTGTTCCCACAGCACTATGTGGCCCTTCTCATTTTCCAGGTTGTCTTTCTGGCCAAATGTATCTATTGCCAGATGTTGCTCACCTTGCTGAGTCTGCAGCTCCTGCAGCTGCCAGATCTTCACAGGGGCTCAGGGTTTTTATCAAGAGTAGCAAAAAGTTGACGAGACACTTGCAGGTTCGCCGTGGCTGAAAGGGTGCTGAGTTGCAGCAAGGGAAACAGGAAGGTTTGTGTTCAGCTCACTCCCAGGATGCATGAAAAGCTAAGAAATGGCCAGGCAGGCAGGCAAGTGATGGTTTTATAAGGAGACTCGGGATGCAACTCAGAGATGGGGAAGATTTTGAAAAGAAAATTAAAATGGCATTTTACAAGAATCAAGGAAAATGCTTTCCAAATGTTTCTGCCAGCTGGACAGAACCTTGCCTGGAAGATGTGTACTCACAGGGCCTGCCGTGGCAGGCAGCACATCTGCAAGGCAGGAGCCACAGTGTGGGTGTTGTTGGCCTCCCCCAGCCCCAGGCCTCAGCACTTCCCACCAGAAAGGAGAAGCTGCTTCTCTGCAAGGGTGGGAGGTGACACGTCACAGCACCTTGGGGTTCCTGTTGCATCACAGACTTCCTGACCCCCACTGCAATAGCTTTGCCCTCCCTCAGCGTGCAAACAACCCCTGCCGCCTGGGCTGGCTCCCCTGTCCCTGTGGGGATGTGCAGGCCCTGCAGCGTGGCAGGCAGCCAAGCTGAGCAGTGCCCCCACAGTAACACAGACCCAGCAGACAAACCATCTGCTCCCTGGGGCTCTCCTGACTTTGGCTGCACGGAGGGACTCAAGGACCAGGGGGTCCCGATGGACAGGCTGGCAGTGCCCCACTGCAGTGACAAAGGCAAATTGGATCAGGGGCTGCATCCACAGGGACACTGCTAGCAAAAATAGAAATGTGATCATGCCATTCTGCTCAGTGCTTTTCAGGCCACATCCAGCCATGCTGTATCCAGTTCTGGTCCCCATGACTCAAAAAAAGACATGAACAGACTGGAAAGGGACCAAAGGAGGGCCACAAAGATGATCAAAGTGCTGGAGATCCTACCATATGAGGAAAATACAAAGTAATTAGATCTTTTCCCCCTGGAAAAGGCTCAGGAGGGGACTTCATCACAGTTTTCCAGTACCTAAAGGGTTGCTCCAAATTAGACAGAGATTCTCTCTTCACAAGGAGCCACATGGAGAGGACAGGGGCAATAGTACAAGTTGCACAAGGTGAGATTTCATTTTGATATAATAAATACATTTTTTGCGGTGAGAGCAGTCAATCACTGGAACAACCTCTCCAGGGATGTAGTGGAGCCCGCACCACTGGAAGTTTCCCAGACATGACTGGACAGGGTGCTAGATAATCTCATCTACTCTCTCTTTCCCATGAAATGTTGAACCAGATGATCTTTCAAGGTCTCTTCCAACCTGGGCTGTCCTGTGCTTCTGAGACTAGCTCTATCTCCAGATCCCAGCTTCCCTCCAGGTCCTCACCCCTCCTGGCCCCTGTAAATTGCATTTACAGGCAATTCCCCTGCTACCCAGGGAATGTGCCTCCAGCCATCCCTTCCAGGATCCCCTCTCCTGCCTCTTACCAGAAGGAATCATGACTCTACCATGACCAGACAGCACATGCCCTTGACAGGAGCATTGTCTCTGTTTGCATACCCCTTGCT
Organism: Lepidothrix coronata; assembly: GCF_001604755.1. Taxonomy (NCBI): domain Eukaryota; kingdom Metazoa; phylum Chordata; class Aves; order Passeriformes; family Pipridae; genus Lepidothrix; species Lepidothrix coronata. The sequence goes on from NW_016690363.1 coordinate 1,181,520, forward strand.
GCTTTTCTTTTGCAGAAGGATTTGTTCCCTTGCTTCTCCTCCCATCTCCTCCTGAAAAAGCAGAGAATAAAAAGGGAGACAACCCTGCCACTTTGTTGTCACTAGTCAGAAGGGTGGAGGGAATGGAAGAGGATGTATTTAAGAACATACCTGAAGGATTTGGGATATTACACTCACATACCCATTCACCTCTTGGATACAGACTCTGTGTCATTTATCCTAATCTGTCCCTTTGCACTTCACAGTAATCACCTTTCACCACGAGATCACACAGCTCTGATACCCACAGCAGCACACAAATCACCAGACCCAACCCTGTCCCAAAGAAATCACAGCTAATCTACTTATTGTAGAGTAACACAATGACCCTTTGACCAAACAGAGCCAGGGAAGTGCTTTAGAAAGAGAGCTGCAAAACATGCACAACATGGAAACATGGGCTCCAGCTACAGGGCAGCTCCCAGTGTTGGAGTGATGGTGTTGGTAGTTATCCAGAGGTTTCACCATATGTGTGTGCACACATTTCTATTGCCCACAATGCCCTGCCTGAATTCGGAAATAGCTCCCCTACAGCTCAGCAAGGAACATTTCTATGCTGGAGCTTCTGACCTCCATGATATCAACAGGGACCGGATCTAGGGATATTGTTCTGGATCCTTCATCCCTTGCCATGGCTTCTGCAAACGGGATGGAGGTGGAAATGTCTAATCCAAACCCGAACCAATTGCCACGAAGTTTTTGGTCCTAATCCATTACTAAATGCTGGAAAGTTCAGAGTGCCTCACAAGCCTGCTAATGAAGAAAGTAGAGTAGGGAGAGAAGTACGAACCCCATTTCTGTGCCAAAAGTGAATTCAGTTTTGTAGAGAAACTGCATATTCAATACAGCGCGTCCAGTGATCATCAGTTCCAGTCTGCTCTTTTCCTTCCCTTAACAGGATTTTCCCAGCACTACTTACCTCATCAGCCTTTCATTGCTACTAAGCCAGGAATCCCAGACAATCTGTCCCACTGCCTCCAAACAACTTTCTGTCTATCACTAACAGGCCTGCAGCATCCATATGTCCTGCAGCCTTCACTGCTATCAACAGCCTTAATCTTCCTTATCACCAGTTATCCAAATATCCAAGGCAGAAATAGATGCTAAATTTCAGATCATTAGCAGAAAACAGAACCAATTATGGAAAAAATAGCCAAGAGTAAGAGATCTCACACTGGATTAAAAATAGATTGTTTTTATCCATTCTCATGACTTCAAGTGGGCGTGCAGAACAGCAGGCTTTGCAAGCTCAGAGGGGAAATGTGCCTGGCTGGGGGGCCAGAAGAGCTGATTTGGGTGGGGATGTACCCCTCTGGTTCAGTTCTGAAATGTGGAGGAAGGTTTGCACAGCACCACAGCTTGTCCCAGAGGCCTGGGGTGTCTCTTGGGGGCACCAGGGCAAGCCTGGCTGGAGAGTGGGCAGGGTGAGCCTCTGCGCTGGGTGGCCACCACCACTGAGCATGCAGGAGCAGAGGTCTCAGGAGGCAGCAAAAGGGTGTTGAAAGTTGCTTTCCCCATGCAAATCTGTTCAACACTTTGTACTCTGACATAGGTCACGGCCTCCTCAGGGACTTGAAATCCTCTGAGGAGAAAGGCTGTCTGTCAGGCTCCCCTCGCTGGTTTTGCTGAAGGAATGTAATTTCCTTTGACAGCATCCTTTCCTCACACCGTAAAGAGCTTGGAGCTGGAAGGATAGACATAACTTCTGCCATCACTGGTGTGCACCTTTGATGGTACCAGCGTGGAAGGCACTGACAAAACAAAAAATCTGCCCCAAAGCAGGGAGGAGGAGATGCCTGCAAAGCGAGTGTGGCTCTCAGCAAGCACTGAGGAACAACCAAATCTCCGGGAGATGAAGCGTGTCTTCCAGAGGAAATTTTGAGAAAGAACATCTTCCAGCTGTAAGGGAAAACTGAAGCCCAGCAGTGTTAGGGGACAGTTTCAGCTCCTGCTGCCCCCCCTCCTAAAGACTTGGGCTCCAGCAGCAGCTTCACCATCAGTGACCATCAGCACCCCAGTGCATCCAAGAACCCCCTGCAGCCACGGCACTGGTGGGAGACAAGCAGGGGAAGATTGTTCATCTGGACTCAAGCAAGTCAATAGATTCCATGTTTGAACACTACATTAAGATGGATGGTTTAAATGCTTTGAGAGTTTATTTTGGCTGGGACAAGCACAAGGGCTGAGAGAAAGGGAACAAAAAAACTAGATACAATTTCCATGAGGATTATTTGTTCTTCACCATCTCAAGAGAGTCCCAAAGCACTATTATCACTAGGCTTAAGTTCATTTTTGGGGCTCTATAGTGCTGCTGGGAAATGCTTGGGAGGGGTCAACAAATACACACCTCCTCAAATAAAGAGCAGGAAGACAATGTGAAATAAAGAGGGAATAAGAACATGGAAAGTTTGCATAAAGAAGAGTAGCCACAGCTTGGCTACACAAGAGATTCATCTATTCCAAGTACAGTAAATGGAAATAAAACTTTGAGTCGAACCTTATTTGTCCTATTAATTCAGCTGAGCATAAAGTCACAACAGAGAGGGGGGAAAAAAAGATATTCAAAATAATCTTAAATAGCTTAAACTAAAACCAATCATTTACCAGCACACAGTCACAATAAAAGCAATTAGCATGCAAAATATTAAGAACCTATCCTGTCTTTAAAATATCTATGGGCCACAAATAGAGGTGCACAAAAGACAGATTATGAGCAAATCTCAACTTCTTATGCCATCAATTCTCAAGTTAATTATCTGATAATCACCATGGCATTCATTTACAGAATAAATATCCCATTTAAAATTAAATCTGCACGTAAATAGAAAAAAAGTTAATTAACAAAACAATAAAGTATCCAGCAATGTAAATGCTCTGCTGACTCCACTCCCTGGTAGTAGCAAGAGTCTGACGGAACTTTGTGCTGAACTCTCAGATTGAGGCACTGAGGCCTATACTTTTGGCAGCAGTGCAACACATGCTGTCATAAAAAAATAAGTTGCAAGTTTGTCAGTGACAAGGAAGAAGCACAGGAAAGCCCAGATCCCACTTCAGCACAGCTTATCCTTATTTCTACCTCCATCAAATAAAGCACATAAGCCTCCATGAAAATCATATGCTTGCATCCTGAGCTGAATAGGGATAAGCAAAGAACATGCTTAAATATTTTGCAGAATTAGATCCACAATCTTAATTTCATACTGTAGTTATTCATTCTCAGAAAAATCTGTTTCTATGGAAACTTATTTGGGATCCAGCAGAGAGATTCTCCCTTTGATTCTCACTTTTAGAGTCAGTGTTTCCTCCTGTCTCTTTCTCTAGAGGTGTTCTAAAAAAGCAGATTTCTGATTTCTTTGCCTGTTTCGCAGCAAACCGCTATGTCCAAGTTCTCTCACTTGTTAGGCAGAGAAAATTCCCAACTATGCTATTGTGATAGTGTGAAGTCCTTGAATGGAAGATGCTGTAGAGAAAGAAAGGATAATGGATAATCTAAAAGCTTCATCTTGCCTAGTAGCCTACAGATTAACATGATTTACTGTGCTGAAAGGAGATTCTAATGCTTTTATAAGCATTTTTAGGAAAAAAAAAAAAGCTCTGTTAGGTGGTGTAAAATAAAGAGAAAATGTGAATGTTTAAATGGGTATGAGCCCTTTTTTTTATTTTGGTATTGAAGTAAACGTGGAATAAGGACATTAAAAAAGGCTGCATGGTTGGACTATCTACCTCCTCTCCTCGTCTGAGCAATGGCCAAATGCACAGGCCTGAAGCAGAAGACAAAAGCAGAGCAGGCATATGTGATACTTCCCCAAACCTCTACCAACCCACTGCTCTGGGACTTACCAAAAGGCCTCCTTCATGGTCAGCAATGCTCAGTAGGTTCCTTCATGGATTGTTTTCTCCTGGGAAACACGAAATTACAGCACAACATCCCATAACAAGGAGCTTTCCCACAACTTTACGTTGTGTGAAGACCATGCTCCTCCTCCTTTCCTTTCATTTTGAGGCTGCTGCCAGCTGGCTTTGTCAGCATCCCGCTGCTCTTAGGCAGGGAGAGAAGGAAAGCCCAGCCACTGCCAATCCTTTCCTTGCCATTTGAGGCTTCTCTCATTTTACGTGTGAAGCTGAGGCTGATCTATTTTTGCCACCGTGCCTCTCTTCACAGTCACCTACACAAATGTCATCTGTTGTTTCATCACACAGTCTCATAATGCCCTGTGCATTTCATCAGAGCTAGCCCTTGTTACTAATATCTTGACTAACTTCATGTCACCTTTCTTTGCTTCCCAGTCATCCTCTTTTCCAGACCATTTTTGTGTTCATTGAGCAGCACAGGTCTCAGAGCTGGTGACCTCCCTTTTCTGTCAGAACCATTTACTTTCTTTTCTTCCTGGTATTTTTAACAAATAGCTTATCTGTGCAAGGACCTACCAGTTTTATCCTATGGTTACTTAGTTTCTGTAATAACAATGGACATTGTGGAGTCTCTTTTGGCTCCACATAGACTACATCCATGAGATTTTTCTCATCCACATGCTGACTTCTTCAAAAACGTAATAGATTTGTGAGTTATGCCTGCTGTTTTCAATAGCCAGACCGTTACTTTTTTTCCTTGCTTAGTGCAGAGGTCAATCCTTCCAGGTACCTGCAGGTCCCTCAGCCTTCTCATGTCTGGCCGGTCAAGCACAGCAGCTTGCAGAGACATCCAAGTCTCTGAATACCCATAAATACAAGATATACAACAAACTCCAGCCTCATCCTAGGACCCAAAAGCCTTGTGTTAGTGAAGAGTATAGTAAACATCCCTTCAGACATCATTCTTCAAGACAGGTCAGATCTTTGACCAAAAGAGTCTCAATAAGATGCAGTTGTCCAGTATGAGCTACCAGGCTCCCAGATCACTGCTTCTGGATTAATGACTCTATCCCCGGGAGCCTTTGGGTCTGTCCCAGAACAGCTTTGTCAGTTGTCTTGCTCAAGTTCAACTAAACACCCAAATAATAGCACAAAATCAGCTACCTAGCCCCCCATACCTGGGGAACCCACCAAGTTGATGTTCACGCTCTGAGACCAAAGAGTGGGATGACCTTGCATTGCCTGTACAGGACGTGTGCCTTAAAACATGGGCGTGCGACAGCAGGATGATGTGTCCACAGCTTTCTCTCCAGGCACAGAGGGGTTGGGGGCTTGGCCTTGGGCACGGCTTCCCAAGGACAGAAAGCAGGGGACGCTGTGCCGCGCTGACAGAGCTGAGAGTTAGCCCGTGACATCCTCCCATCCTTCCTCCCTGTCCCTTTAGACCTTCAGTAATTCCTCTCTGAATTGCCTGCCTCTCTTAACATTACCAGGCAGCAGCGTACGTCCCACTTCATTAAGCCTGTAAGCCACTGGCTGGATGATATCTGACTTGCATCCGTTTGCAATTTAAAACGGGCATTTGCTTCAGATCAAAGCAGCAGCGGCAGCAGGAACAGAAATTAGCATCTCGCAGCCTCTCTCTCCCCGGTTTCGTTGCCACAGTGTGTCTCCCTCATTACCAGGGAAATGAAATGTCTTTACAGTTCAGGCTGCCTCTGCCTTTTATCCCGCGGCCACTGCATGAGGCGTTACTGCCACATTTAACAGCGATTGGTCATGGCCCTTCTCTTTCAAATGGGACAGCGGACCTCTCCTCACTATTACCATCCCACGAGGGTTCTGTGAGGAGTCACAGCCCCTCCTGGTATGTTATACCAGTCCCAGCATTCACCCATTCATTCCCTCACGCTTAAAATAATGATAAAACCAGTGTTTTCCCTCTTGCCGGTGAATTTTCGCATTTAGTTGGCAGTCCCAGGAAAAAATGTTCCTCCCTCTCCTACAGAGAGCAGGTACAGCATGAGCAAGGCCAGAGATCAGGTCACTCTCTGCTTCACAGCCACCCTCAACAGGCTTTGCCTTCACAATGGTCCCCAGGGAGGTCTGAGGACAGCACCCACTGCGAGGACAGGATTTGGGGGTGCCAGAGGAGCATCTCCCTCCCTGTGCCCCCTTGCTTTGCCCAACAGCCCAGACTTGTACCCACTGCCTGCAGAGCTCAGTGTCAATTAAAAGACAAAATACCCCCTGTAGGGATTATTCTGTTTCAATAATGCCACTGCTGGAGGTGAGTGCTTTGCCATGGCAGGAGCAAGCTTGTGCCCACACACCCCTGGAGAGCTCACTGGCACTGGCTGTAGTGGAAGGCTCAGCTCCCTGCCAGCATCACTTATATAACTTTCCTTAGAAACACACAGGAGAAAAACTGTAATAAATGAATGAAAGCGAGGAAGCCCAGATGAGCACATGCTTGAACCTGTGGCTTGCAGTATTCTGCTTCCTGTCCAGGTCCCAGAAGCAAGTAGTGTTTGGATCTTGCTTTACAGTTTGCGTTTCTAAACTGGAGCTGCTAGAGAAACATGCCTGTGTTTGGTTTAAACCATGTCCATTAGAGGGTTTTTATTTGGCTTTTTTAAATGCCCAGGCAGGTAGGGGAATTAATCTTGTATTAATCTTGTCAGTCCCACAGCACCACAACCAGCCTCTTTGCTGGTGACTAAAAGGAGGCTGAGCTGGTCCCTCCTGCTGCTGAGGCAGCAAAGCCAGCCAGATGCCACGTTACCTCACACATCCTTCCCACCTCGAGCCTCGCAGCTGTACTGCTTCTCCCATGAAAAGCATCACTCTAGGGCAAGAGCTGCCTTTTCCTGCCCTCTGCAACTGCAATTATGTGCAACTGCAACTATAACAATAATTATGACTGTAATGCCATATTATCTGTTGAAAGAAAAGAGGGAGGGGTAGATGATTGGAGAAGGACAAAAAAAACCCCAGCACTAGGCAGATATGATGCAGCAGTTTCTTAATTATTAAGGAAGGTTCAGAATCCTAGCAGTGGTTCTGCTTTGTCTAAGGTGCCAAAGACCAAGGCCAAAGGACACATAAAACAAGCAGGGGCTGCAGGAACCAGCTGGAATGCTCAAGGGAGACCAAAGCACGTATGAAAACTGCTTCTTTTATTTCCAGTTTTTAAATATTTTATTACGGGAAGAAAACTGAATGTCAAATATCAAAACCAACTCAGAGTTAATAGGAACTAATGAAGAGATGCTGCTTGAGAGGGGACATCCCAGGAGAACTCCAAGCCATTCGTTTGGAATAATTTATTGGAAGTTTGGCAACCTTCCTCAGCAGCCTTGCCCTGGCAGTACAGGACAGCACACTGCTGCTGTGCCCTCTGCTCCAAGGAAACAGGGCAGGCCAGGAAACCCTGAGCCATCAGCCACAAACTGTCTCCTTGCTTGCAAACCACTTCCTGCACTCCTGCACAGCAACCAGCTCCTCACTCAGCCATCCTCCCTCCTTGCAGAATAGAGGAGCCTTGCAGAGAAAGGCCTCAGTGCACCCACCTGCAGGTGAGAGCCACTGCCACGATCCTTTGTCCCAATGCACGTTTGAGGAGTGACTGAGCACTGGCCTGGCTCCTGCCCAAAGGCAGGTGCCATAAAAGCATTCCAGGGAGGCAATGCAATGCAGGGGTTATACTCCCATCCATCCTGCCCTCACATCATCCCTCTTATGAACAGTGAGGGCCTGCCAAGCCATAGGGGTGGGCTGCCTTGCCTGGCAGGCACTGCCTGTGCTGCTCTCCCCTTGCCTTACAGTTCCCACACCTTCCTGTGGAAACCTTCCAGTGGATTAATTCATAATGGACCGAGCTCTGCATTGCCCTGTAGCCCCTTCAAACTGCCTTAAAACTGTGAAAGGACCCTGGGCCTTCCTGCCACAAGCTGCTCTCACACAGGGCATTCCCTGGGCAAGGGCACATCTAGGGGACGGGGTGCAATGGGGCAGTGCTCTGCTGCTGCAATGTCTATGCTGTTTTCTCCCAAGGGGCTATGACAGCTAGTTATATATTTTATCAGCTGTTCTACTTTATATCATGGGCTGGATTTGAACAAAAGGCTGGCAACAGGGCTGGGTGAAGGTGGCCAAGAGCCCCAGCAGCAAAATCAACACCATCCCCCTGATCTAGCAAGCACACACATCTCTCTCCCTCTCATACATTTACCTCAGCTGACTGAAATGTCCTCTTTGGAAACAGGACTCTTTTGGAGATTTTACTGTGATAAGCTACAACTACTTCTAAGCTCACTCATGGAAAAAAATACACCTTAAAAATAAAGCTGAAAGGTATGGTGGTGACACAGCAAAGCCAGGAAAAAAAAAAAAAAAGATGAAAAAACCTCACCACTGCAAAACCACACATTCTTCTTCCAGACCCTTTCATCAAGACCATGGGCACACTTACAAACTTAAAAACCTCTAAACCTGCGTGAATATAAAGTTGATACTTACAAAGGCCTCTTGATTAAGTAAACCAAAACAGGACAGGAGAAGAAACGGCCCTGTTGAAAGAGAAACTTCTCTCTCTCTGACCACCTTTTTCCCCCCCAGTTCACCAGACACAAAAATCTCACGTTGCAGCAGAGCCTGCAGCTTTTTACCTGAAGATCAGATGGCAGAATGGTAGAGGCTGTCCCCAGCACTCCTGTAATGAGCAGTAACCTCAGTAAGTCAGATTTTTTACTAGATAGATAGTCTTGATGAGGTTCATCCTAAACCACACAAAGGATGGGCTGTCAAGCTACCTGTTAGTGGTTCTCTGTGATAACACCTGAGGAGATGTGAGACAACAGGTGACAAGAAAAGGGCAAAATTATATTTAAGAGTAAGGGGAACCTGAACACCCTCATCTTCTTAACTGCAATCCTTAGGGAGGTACATGGACAAAGTACTTACAAGCACCTAGAGGAACACAAAGAAAGAAAAAAGCTTTTTGTTTGTCTGTTTTAAACAAAACCAGAGCACGTCAGACCTACCTACCTCCTTTGCAAGAAGACTGCAAGCCTTGTGGGAAGAGGTAAGCAGTAGGCATCATATATTCTTGATTTTACCAAGGTTTGTGAAGCATGCTCCCAAGGCACTCTTGGGCAAGCTGAGGAAACAACCCAAACGAAAACACGGAGGAGGAGCAGCACAAAATTGGCAGATAAACTATGTGCATAGATTTATTGTTAATAATTGTTCGTCAAAAGCGGTTCCTTCTTTCCTTTCCTGTGCCCTAACACACCTACTTCTCCTTTTTGTACCCCCCAAATATGAGCCAGGCACCAGGCAGCCAACTCACACTGCTGCCCCTTGCTGTGACAACTTGCCTGCCTCCTCTCCTTCACCCACTTTTCATGAAACTTGCAGGAGTTTCATGTCTTGGGAGCATCTGCTTCTCTGCGGAAGAGACCAAAACTGGTCCATGAGTTAAAGCATTACCAAGACAGGGCTGAGACAAACAGACAGCAGGATTTTTCACAAAACGGTGTGGAAAACTGTTTGACAGACCCACGCAAACAGTGCTTCAATTAGATAGGAAAAACCAACAGCCTGAACATACAGTGAAGAAACAACTTGCTAGACAGCAAATCTGCAGGAGAGGAGCCCGACGACTGCGAGCCAAGCACAAACAGCGCCGCGCTGTCACACACACACAGAAAATCAAACGCCCCACTGGGAAGTGTAAACGGGACATAACCCCCAAGGCAGGGGGGAAACCTCTACAGAGAGTCCCACGTGCAGCTCTGAGCGCTCACACTGTGGCAGAGACGGCTGGGGTCAGGGCAGCAAAGGGAAAAGCTGCACCGGGTCCAGAAAACACATCCCACGGGGAAAGACTGAACAAGCTGGAACCAGCCAGTACAGACAGAGGGGGCTGAACAGCAGAATGGGAGCAGTACTATTCAAAAGTGTGGAAAACATGCATTTTCAATGGACTGAAGCACCTACCAGTTCTTCAGGATAAAGGACAGGCAGCTTTTCTATTTGTAAAGAAAGCAAAGGACATGAACAGATCATCTAGAGGGGTTGTGGTGTCTCCAAACCTCTCTCTGGTCAAAGGAAGCAGGTTCATAAATGTCTGCTGTGATTTCTACGCAGCTACTTTTGTCTCAGGACAGTGCTTTGAGTGTTACCCTGACACTCGACCTTCCAACTCACTGAGACCACAACTCACTTTGCACAATTAGAGGTTCAATATCCCCTGGCTTACATGGACTGGATAGAAATCTCCATTCCTCTAATGCATCAGCCAGACAATCTTCAGGTAGCAGAGCTCCTCAGCCTTGAAAAGGTGAGCCTGAGCTGGATTCCAGAGCACAGAGGAGCTGTCCCACAAACATACACATGGGTTTTTTATTACATGGAACAAACTGGACATGTCCAGTACCAGGTCCCAGGTGTGCAGCTTCCTGACCCACAGACAGCCCAGGCATGAGGGCCTGGATGCTGTCTTCTCCTACAGCAGTCCCAGCAAAGGAAGGAGCTGGAAAGTTTGTGCACTTATCTCCAAGATGGCTTGGTGTCCCCTTCTTCCCTCTGGGATGCAAGACTCCATGAGAGTCCTTTATTGGGTCAACAGGTTTTGGTTTTTTTGCAGATGGCTGTGGTGCCCCTGCTCTGTACTTTCTTCAGACCCAGCCAGCCTTGCTCTGTCCCCATGTTCCAGTGACAGGTTTTGTGATGAAGACCCATTTCCTTTTGGAGAAGATGCTCTTTGGGCACAGGTGCTCTCAAGAACGTGAAAAGAACTTCCTGAGCAAAGGGTGGCCAAAGGCAAATGCAGTGACTTAAATGGGACGCCAATACTCCATTACCAGCTCTGCCACCGCTTTTTTAGCCTGCATACCACATAGATTTTGTCAAGATGTCTAAAACAAGTAGTAATTTGATACTTTTGTGTCACAGTGCAAAAAGAATTGTTTTTTTTTCCTTATTCCTGCAGAGGAATAACACCACTTCCACCCACAGTGGGAGATGTGTACTTCAAGGACCTCAAATATGTCACAATGAAGAGAGTGTGAAATGGGTGGGTATCTAACCCGAGAGACAGGAACACTTGTTATGAAAACCCTAAAACCCTTGTTTAGTAATTCAAAGCTGCTTCATTCCATCGAAAGCAAACATACAATTTCAAGGATTCATTGCAAGAGCTACTACAGAACAGTAAAAAGCCCCTCTGCAAGTACTCAGTCCTCCTTAAGTGTCCAGCTCCACTCCTTCAAGTTACATCTGCCTCTATAGACCAGCTAAGTTGTCTTGACCTCTCCATTCCCATCCAGTTCCATCAGCTGGTTTCCTGTGATGTTGCCCTTCTTGCCTTTTCTGTATTTGCAGTACCAGCAGGAGACAGCAAGGGCCAGGAGAAGGATCAGAACCAGTGGCAAGCATAGGATGAAGTTCAGCAGTGATGGGGATGAGCAGATCCTAGACATAACAGTTGACTCTGGGGGAAAAAGAAGAAAGAAAAAGTAAGTGAGGCCCCAAGCTAGCCTGAGTTTCTCTCTCCTGCTGCTTCTGTAAGTTATCTTCTTAAACACTTTCCCTCAGTCTTCAATATCCACTGATTTTTAAGAATTCATACAGGCTACCTGAGGAGATGGGGGAGAGAAACCAGGTAATCTGCCTCAGTTTCCTGTCTGGGGAGGTCAGATAAGGCCCCATCTTGTTCATCTGAAACATCCCAACAAAAACAGCATGGTTCTTCAGCCAACCCATTCAATACTTATCTCAGCAAGGAAAAGCCACACACCCTTCACCGCACCGGGTCCCTGCCTGACACCAGTGACAGCGGGGTGAGGTAGAGGTCTGTCAGAGGCTGCACCACCAAACAAGAAGAGACAAGAGGAAAGCAAAAGAAACCAGATCAAGAGGTCCCTGTCCCACCCAGAGACCTGCCCCTGTCTCTGCTATTATATTTTAGCCACACTGGGCTGCAGGCAGCTGTGAGCACCATCCTCGTCCTTGGCAGCTCCTGCAAAACAGCTCCCCAGTAAAGTGGAGGTTGCCTGTACTGCTGGTGGACCTCTTGGGTGCTTCAAAAAAACATTTTTAATTAGTCCCATACTGGCTGAAAAGCTTTTATTTGCAGCATCTCCATTTTTGTGCTGGGCCCCTTACAGCCACCCATTAATCCTTGCTCCTCACTTGACACAGAGCTCCAACACCACGGACTGACCTCAGATCCATCTGGCCTGTCCTGAAGGGTCATGCCAACTCCTTTGGGCCTGTTTTATCCATCTCAAAGTGTTGTTCCTCAATTCTCTTTACCCAAGACCCACGTGCAGATGTTTTACTTTTGTTCTGCTTAGCATGTGGCTCTGCTGATTTGAAGCTGTCCATGGGGGACCCACACAGCCTGGCGGGCTGGGTGGGAACCAACCTGGAGACTACTTCTTGCTGTGAAACTGGCTTTTACCCCTCTACCTCTGAAGTTCTGTGCCCCATCCATATAGGCAGAAGCAGCATTTACTCTCCCATAGGACAGGGAGAAGTCTCCACTACATGAATGCCTCTATAGCATAGGGAAATATCCTAAATGGCACCATCAGGGATCAGACCTGAACTTACTCTTGGTTACACATGGCTGTCATTACCACTTGTAAAATTCCAAAACATTTAAATTCATGAGCCAGAGGGGCACATCAAGATACCTGCATCACTAGAGGAATGCACAAGCACACACACACGGCCACCCTGCCAAAAAAAAAAGAATAACATAAAAAGAGAGGGAGAAAGAAAAAAACATCCACATAATCTCTTTCATTTTGTGAAAACTGTGAAAACCATGAAAACCACTTGGCAAAAACACTCATGTGAAAACTGGGGGAGAATTTACCAGCAGCTACTGAGCAATTTTAGCAATGGTTACTCCACTAGTAATGGGTAACAAGAGGCAGAGGGAACTGATAAAGGAGAAATCTGAGTGCTAGAGGGAGCCGTGATGGACAACAGCACTAACTCAACAGTGGGGGGATGAAGTGCTGTCAGTCCCTCTCTGTGCAATTAAATTTGGATTAGCTCTGCTGTAGGTGCAGTCACGAGAGTAGGCTCCATGCCTGCCTGTGCCAGGAGCAGGCACAAGGGAGGGCTCCACAGGATCACCCTTTCCACGCTGGTCGGCACTGGGAATTGCTGCAGAAGCTATAACCCCATGAAGGCAGCCAGGCTGGCTTCAGGCATGGCAAATCCAGAGCTGAAGGCACGAGAAGAACTGCAGGATCCTCTCAGCTGGGTACAGCATGATTGATTTCACAGTTTATATTTTTTCCTCCACTTGGGTCATCCAAGCCTCCTATTTCCCCAAAGAGCAACATGAGTACTTTTTTCCTGCCTGTTACCTCCCTAAAAACACTGTGTGCACCTGACTGAAACCTTTGCTTTCATTTATTTAAACTTCTGTATGCAGAATTCATCTCCATCTTTGCACCCAGCACGCACTCCAGCTCACCCCAGAGGGAAGAGAGGCTACTTTTAGAGACCTCACTGGAGACAGGCTTGCCAGAAAACTCAAACCCAGGCTTTTTTCCCCAGAACAGTTAGTGTTCTGGCCCCAATGGCTCAGCTGAGAGCAGGGATTTGTGACCATGGTCCTGTAGACAGCCCACAAGCCATAAAAATTGCAGACAAAAAGTGCACTCGGTGGCAACCTCTGGACTCACATGTTTCACAGTCAGAGCTCTTGATATCTCACCTGATCACCACTTCCAACGTTTACAAAGCCAAACACCTTGGTTTCAGCCCTGGCAAAACAGCAGGACTGGGATGTCGTTGCCTCCCCTACCAGGCCCATAGCACGTGTCACTTGAGGGGCTCCCAACCCAACTCTGGTGATCTCCCCAGCACTGAGCCCCTCAGCAATCCCTTAGCAAGCCCTCCTGGCTTTGCTGCATGTCTGCCACAGCAGCCAGCAGAGAGCTGACATCACCCTCCCCACACACCCCAGCGTGGCTACGGGAACACGCACAGCGCCGGGCGAGCAGCCCCTGTCACCCAGCAGCGTTACCTGGCGGGATGGTGCTGAGCTGGGTGTACCCTGAGCGTGCCGAGGCTTGCAGAGTCCAGTCCTGCCCCTCGCCCTGCTGCTGCCACTCCTGCACCTGGCAGCAATAGAGCCCAGCATCGCTGCTCTCCACGCGGGTCAGCGTCAGGCTGAAGTCACCGGGCGCGGGGCGGCGGAGGTACAGCCTCCTGGCCTGGCCCTCCTGGGGGAGCTGGATGGTGCCATCATGGTGGAGGGCGAGCAGGGGACTGTCGAGGCCGCTCTTCTTCACCTGGAACCAGGTGGCTGAGAGGTGGGTGCCGGGCAGCCGGGCCCCCTGCAGCAGGCAGGGCAGTGTCACCTCCTCGCCCTCCCTCGCTGAGAGGCTGTGGTTGGTTTTGTCCGCCTGCAGCTCACGCTCTGCGGGAGGGTGCAAGCAGAAAGATGTTGTGGTGTTGCACACTGCCATAGAAATACTTCTGCCTGTGCCCACAGGCTGATGGAAACCTTCTGGAGCAAAGCATGGGGGATTGGGATGGCCTCTTGCAAGGGCCTCTGCAGGACACCCCCAGGCTCCTGTGACTCCTTCTCCCTGGGGTGTCACCCTCCCTGTCGTCTCTGCCCCCCATCCTGTTCACAACCCTCTGCTGTAATTCTTCCCACCCGCTCCAAATAAGTGATAAGGCATCCTTTGGACCAAAAGCTTTTTAGGAAGCTGGAATTCTGATCCACTCTATCTATGGCTGCAACCCATAAACAAAGTGAGGCTGAGAGAAGGAAGAACTGAGCAGGGAGACCCACCATGTACTCCAGCAGTGCAGTGATTAAGGTGGGAGCAGCTAAACCCTCAGACTTGTTTCTCAGTAGCAATGTGCTGCAGGGTGAGTAAAATCCAGTGTCTTCCTTCAGGATGCTTCAGGAGCACCAGGAAAGGGCAGATTCTCTATTCACAGTGTTGTACAACCAATCAACTGCATCATACATTGGAGGGAAAAGAAAATGCTACAGCTCGCTCTGTTATAAAGCATTTGACTTCATCTGCCAGTGGCAAAAATAGCAGCTGGGTTGGTTTGGGAGGACGTGGTAAATCTTCCTAATTCCCTATTTCCCTCTGAGAGGCACTGACAACTCCTGAATCCCTGAGTCTCAGATCCAAAGCAGGAGCCGCTGCTTCTAAGCCCTGCCAGCTTAGGAGAGTCCTGTCAAGGGGCCTGTCATAAGTTGATCCAGCCTTCTCCAGGAGCACCTATACAAGAGATAACCACCTGCTCACCTGGGAGCTTGAACTCCAGTGTGGTCCTTCCTGATGTTCCCTCTCCGAGTTTGTACCAGCCATCCACCAGCCAGAGCCACTCCTCTACCACACAGTAGTACCTGCCCCGGTCCCCGAGGTTCGCAGACAGAATCTGGAGCCAGAAGACGTTGCTGGACACCCTCTGGCTCAGGAACCGGGACTTTTGGGCAGGAGAGCTGAATTCAGGCCCATATTCCAGGACACCGCCGTAGTTGGCCCTGATGATTTGCAGGGGGGTCCCATCTGCCAGAGGAGGCAGGAGGTACCAGGTAACAGCGAGCTGTGAATTATTCTGGGCAAACACAATCCGGCACTCAACGGCTGTGTCAGCACTGCTGGCAACCTCCACAGAACTGTCTTCCGTGGAAACCCGAAGCTTGCTTTCTAAAATGGAGAAACAAAATAATAGTAATGCTGGCTGCAGCTGCCGACACAGGGATGCTGTCAAGGAGAGGAACAGGGCTGTCCTGAGAAAAACACACCAAAAGAGGAGGGAGGAAGAGGGTGTGCAGAGGACAAAGACTCATTAGGGGATGCTGGAGCAGAGGGTGGGGGAAGGAGGGAAAGAGCAAATCCACACACCCTTGCTTGAACAATGGCAGGGAATCACAGCTGGGTGTAACTGGGCAGGAGAGTAGCAGATGAGGTGCCTTGGAGACCACAGAGCGGGAATGGGGGATGGAGGCAGCCACTGTGTTGGAGCTTGGAGGCAAAGCCTCTGTCTGAAGCAAATGTGTCTGTCTACCACTGCTTCCATCAGCAGGCTCATATATACGTGACAAAACCAGCCCACAGCTTTGGAGAATGTGAACAAGTGTCTTTCATCACAGAGAGACAACAGAGCCTGTGTGGGTTTCACATGTTTGCTGTGGTTATTAATCCAGAACCACATGACAGAGTCCTGCACATCCGCTGTGATTATACCCAGCGATCATTCAGCTGAGCACTGCTCAGTTCAGGAGAGCAGAGCTGTGGTGCTGCCTGCAGCTCTGCTCCCAGGCAGCCTGCACTGTTGTTCCCTATGTGCCTGTACTGCTCCTGGTCTGAGGGACCCTCTTCCCACAGCACATCACCTGTTGCTGGTACCTTTCCATCTCCTCCAGCAGTGGAAAGGTTGCAAACTGGTATCTTTAAAGATCCTCCAACCTCCTGCATTTCCCCTCAACCCTGCCCCAGCTGTCGGGGGAAGGAGTATACAGAGCTATCTGCCTTGGATAGGTAGAAATTACTCAGCATGAGACACCATCAGGGCTTTAAGAGACTGTAGGCTGAGTTTCCATTCTCAGGGCTTACCTTGCATACAAGCTGAGCAGTTGGCCGTGGAGGCTGGGGACAACTGAGCTCCCTTAAGCTCAGCCCCTGGGTACTGGTTTGGGGACAGGCTGCAGAGGACACACTGAGATGCTCCCTCAGAGTGTCTCAGACCCCTACCCTTGGCCACAGGCTCAGCAGGGTGCTCTCCTCCACAGCATCTTCCCAAGGGATGCAACAGCAGCAGGTTATGGAGAGGGCTTTGGACCAGGAGGGAGTTGTGGCTTCTCCTACAGGGGCCGATGGAGAAAAGGGGCACCACAGGAGAAAGCTTGAGCATTTCCCCTTCCTTCAAGCATTTCTTCTCAAAACTCAAGCAATCCACTTCAGAGGCCTTCACTGCCTCTCGAGACTTGTTGGGATATCTCAACACAAGATATCCCAACTGATGGCTCTTGACATTCCTGTAAATTGCCTCTGCCTCTATGTCAAATTTGCCAGCAAAATTTTCCTGTTCATATCCACTTATGCTGCTCTTTTTCTTTGTACTCTATTGCTCTTCTTTATCTCTACAGACAGGCACATTGGCACCAAAAGGTTGACAGTTTCCTCCACAGAGGGACTTGCACAAGTCCCACAGCAACACTCACAAGGAGGTCAGGGCTGCTCCCAAGGGAGCACATATTTGCTGCTGTAAAGAAACAGGTATGGGCAAGAAGCAGAAGAGAGGGGAAAGCAATCACTCTAATTAGGAAGCTGTGCAAATTCATCGGATCCGCCACACAGAGATCACACAGACTTGAGCTCACTTAGGAACTATATGCAAGTTGATGTCTTCCAACCTCAGTACTTAAAAGCATACCCATCCCAGAGCCAGCTCTGTGGAAGCACAAATCTTCAGAGGGGAACACTGGACATACTCAAAAGCTGCTTGGAGACACTCTCGGGCAGCCTGGTCTAGGTGGCCCTGCTTGAGCAGGGGGTCGGACCAGGTGACCTCTAGAGGTCCCTGCCAAGCTCTGCCATCCTCTGTTTCTGTGACAGGTGAACTGATCACACTGGAAAAAATAAGACACTTAACTTCAGCTGCTCAGTACCAAGGCATACTACTCAGCCAGTCAGCAAAGTGCCAGGGGAGGAGGGGGTAGGGGGGCTCTTGCTGGAGTATGGCCCAGCCTGACACCTGCTGGGGCAGAAAATGCTCCAGAAAAGGAAAAGCTACTAGAGCTTGGAGAGGAGCCACGGGAACTGCTGCCTTGAGCACTTGATTTTGATGAGTAAAATTGTTGTTACGCTCTCAGAGATCACCTCAAGAGGAATCAGAGCACTTGCTGCAAAGCCCCTTCTTTTCAGCTCCAGGTCTCCTCTCTCTGCTGCTGAAGATCAATTACCAAAAGGGCAGAGCAGCTGCCTGCCTCTTCCTTTCCCACACAAAGCCATGGTGCTGTTTTCCCTTTCATTTTCAATCTAATTAACCAAGCTGAGCATCTCGCTGCCCGTCTCCCTATGAACCCTGCCTGCTGACACCACGCTTCCTGCCCAGCCCAGGAGCAGTGGAGCATGCAGAAGGGCATGGACACTGCAGTGACCCATGTGGGCAGCTGGCTGGAGGGACAGAAGGTGGAAAGGCCCCTGCAGCTCACTCCAGAGACAGGGGAACCTACCGCAGGCAGCTGCACTGAGAGGCTGATGGGAGCATCTGCCTGCCCAGGGAACTAATTATGGGACCCACACAAAAAATCAGAAATGGAAAAGACCTGTTCTTCTTCCCTGCCTATTGTAACACTTCATGTACATCCCTCCTGTCTGAAGCTGACCCACAGACCAGATCCACAGGGGCATGTAAACTCCTAAAGCACTAAGTGACACCAAGCACTAAATGAAGTGTAGAAGCAGAAGTCAAGACCTCCAGTATCTCTGCAGGCTCCAGCTATAAGATTTTGTATGTGAAGAAACAGGCTGGTGATTTTCATGATTTGCAGCTTAATTTTCTGCAGCTCTGCCTCACCCTATTGTTGCTAGAGTCGGCTTCCTTCCCAGACTTCTCTCCCTTCCCAAATATCCTTCACTGGCTCATTGCTGCTTTCTGAGAGAGACAGTACTAGACCCAGCAGCCACCTCCCACTGTGCACCACCCTCTCCCAGTTCCCACCACCTTCACAGTGTTGCAGCATCCAGCAACAGCTGCAATACATTTGGAGCCAAATGTTGTAATATCTTCACGGTGTTGCTGCTACCATCTCCTCTGTGTAGATGCTCCACAATTACACCTGCTCATCTTAATGCCATTTACACCAGAGGTGTATGCTCGTACATGCTGTTTATTCTCATCCTTAGCCTGCAGCCCCCACCCTGCCCCAGATGGCTGTGGCTCAGCCAGCTGAGCACCCCAGCACCCAGCTCCACAGGGGGCAAGGAAAGAGCTCCACAGGGGGCAAGGAAAGAGCAGCAGTGGAGCAGGAGGGAGAACACCACAGAAATGAGTCTGAACAGGGAAGGAAATGTGTTAGCTTATGCTACAGCAAACCCATCAGTTAAAAAACATGGAAAGCACATAATTTCAGTTCACTGGGTTGTGATTCCAAAAATCCAAGGATTTAGAAGG
The DNA here is from genome assembly GCF_001604755.1 of Lepidothrix coronata. NCBI lineage: Eukaryota > Metazoa > Chordata > Aves > Passeriformes > Pipridae > Lepidothrix > Lepidothrix coronata. Next base: position 1,200,594 of record NW_016690363.1, read on the forward strand.
AGGAGCACTTGATGCGTGAAAAAAGAGCAAGAACACCCCCCCCCTTTTGCTGGCAGAACAGAAGTGAGTGAAAAAAAATAAACCAAGCTGTATTCTCACACCTGTCCCCTCAGGCTAAGAGTTTTTGGCCAGGACAAACCCTTCAATTCCTCCAGCAGCCCCATCCATGAGCAGAGCAAGCTGACAGCGTGGTGCTGCCAGGGGTGGCAGGGAGCAGGCACGTGGCAGGCTGAGGTCTGTCTGCAGCATCTCTCTTCCACAAGAGGATGAGGCTCCCAAAGTGATGCTGGCAGGCACCGTGGCAGCACAGGCCCTGCCTGCAGTGGTGGCCTTAAAAGAGAACCCTGGGCAGGGCCTCTCAGCTGCGCAGCCCACCCGTGCTCGGGAGGAGACACCTCCCCACAGAGCCCCTGGCACCTTGTGGCTCAGTGCTGGCTCCCAGCCCATCAGAGAGCCCTGGTGCTTTCTCAGCACACTTCAAATACACTGGGGGAAGCCCGGGGAACACAGACACCCCAGCAGCTTTGGGGGCCAGTCTCTCTTCACTGTCCTTCAGAAGCCCAGACCATGGGGGGGTACCTCATACCCTCCAACATTCAACTGGGCTTCTCTGGGGGCACTACTTCTTTCCAGAAACAAGGCTTAAAATCCTAGTGGCAGGGCTGATCCCTAGATGCTTGGCATAATCTGCAAATAAATAGATTTTGCCATTTGCCAATGGCAAATTTGCCTCCGAGGTTGCTGTCAGGTGCTGAGCAAGCAAGAGAGCAGGCAGCACCACCTCTTGCAGCCCTGGGAGGTGACCCCGCTGGGGACACCCCAGACGTCACTGGTCCTGATTGCCCTGGCCATGTTTGTTCATTCAAAATTGCAGAAGGAGAGACCTCTGATGAAGACACTGCTTACCTGGCAGCACCACCTTTATCCCCACAGGATTGGAGCTGGTGGTGGCCGCTGGCTGCCCCAGGGGCAGGACGTTCCTCCTCCAGACCTCCACCTCACACTGGTACGTCCCCTCGTCGGCAGCCACGGCACTGTGGATGTGCAGCCTGAAGGAGGTGTCAGCCTTCATCAGCTGGGCTTTCTCCTTGAAGCGTGACTGTGCTGCCACCCAGGCCACAGTGCCATTGGGAAAGACCTGGACCAGCTCATGGTAGGGGCTGGTGGGTGGGTTGGGCTGGAAGAGCCACCGCACGGATGCTGGCACCTCCTCAAGGGGGTAGTTGGCGCTCACTTGGCAGACGAGTTCAAAACTTTGCCCATACCTGACTGTGGCAATTCGGCTCGTCAGCGTGGCACGCAGACCGAGACCTGCTCGGGAGGAGAGAGCCCTTGGCACCAGGACAGAAATCCTGCCCTGTGCCATCTTCCCGCCACCCTTCCCACGCTGCCCCAGGCACCACAACCCCAAAGAGGCCAGCAGTCCTGCTGCTGCTGCTCTCCCAGTGCCACTCTCACTTAGGTGCACTCTGCTCTTCCAGCCCTGTGTGGCCCTCTCCTATCCAACCCCCACTCTCCCAGTCCCTTGGACAACCCTGAGTACCCTCTTTTCCAGGGTGCCCGGTCCCACACTGTGGCAAGGAGCCAGGGATCCTCCATTGATGGTACTGTCCTGTTTGCTGCTTCCTTACACCTTCCACAAAACCTGAACAACTCCTGTGGCCCGACCCATCCTCCCAGGCACCCAAGCCCAGCAACAAGAAAGGGAAAACAGCCTAAACCACAGCCAAAATCTGTCTCTCCATAAAGGCACCCATTCCAGCAATGCATGGGCATTGCACACCAGGGAGGTTAGCAGCTCTGCACTCAGACAAGAGGGCAGGAGAAGCAATCAGATGCCAGCACCAGGGGTGTGTCTCTGACAAAGGCCACCAGACAACTCAGCAAGTGCCTTTGTTGAGCTTAATTACTGTAAGTAATTATGCTGTTAGAACAGGTATTTTTTTATTTTAAGGTAAGGAGACAGTCAGAAAGACCTGCTGAACAAGCCACTGCCATTCGGGTCTCCAGGCATTTTGGCTGCAGTGTCCCACTTGTCTCCCCCAAAACACTTCATGGAAGACTCCAGCATCCTGGCAGAAATGGGGAATCTGAAGGACTCCAGGGCCAAGTGATCAGCCCTGCAGCAGCAACAGACCTCAGGGCACAGCAGGCCTATGTCCTACTGATGTGTCCACCTGCTTCTCCAGCCTTGCCTCCAATCCAGAAACAGGGGTGACCCAACTTACCCATGGAGCTGATTGTCACTGCTGCCTCCCCTTGCTCCGTCCAGCTTTGGCCTCGGGACCACTCTGTTGCTTCACATCTGTACTTCCCACCATCGTCCTCATCCAGTGTGCTGGGGATCACCAGGGTGAAGGTGCCAGAGCTCGCTTTCTCCAGTCGGAGGCTCCCCCGAGTCCTGCCGTCCCGGTAGGCGCTCCCCAGCCTCAGGCTGCCATCCTGCTCCATGGTGGCCACCAGCACCCCGGGACCCGGGCGCTGTGGGGGCAGGTGCCACCACTGCACAGACACGGGGCTGGTGGCTCCTTGCACCTCACAGTGGAGGATCAGGGAGTCTCCTGCCGTGACCTGCGGCGTGCTGGTGGACACGGAGAGGCGCATGCGGCTCTCTGCAAACAACAGTCAGCGCGTTGGAGGGGATGTTGTTGTGCTCCTCAGAGAAAGCCAGAGGTACTGTGGCATTAAATTGAAAGACTAGCAAAGCCTTGACATTGGAAAAGGAAAGGAATTGAGGAATTGAAATTTTCAACCAGCCTTTCCTTACGAATTTGGAGAAATCCTTGTGTGGCTTGGGGTTTTTTATTTGTTTGTTTTTTCCCAGTTTAACATCGTTCTTGGGACATGAATGCATAAAGAAATACTTAAGAAATGGAGTCCCAGCAGGCAGCTCTTGCTACATGACAATAATCATCATCTAGCTATGACAAGGAAACCATGAGTCTCCTACACATCTTTCTCTGAGTGGTCTCTCACAAGTCATCCTTCCACAACAGGGAGAGAACCCTGACGGAAATGGCAGCGAACCCCCTCTCCAGAGGCACCTGCTCTGCAGGGTCATCCTCTGATACTAAGGAGTAGCAACAGGTATTGCTTACAATTTTCTGTAGCAAAGACACAGGAGGACCCAGACTGCCCAGGATTCTACTTATTTGCCCAAAAAATTACTGCAAAGAGACTGAGCTAAAGGTTTGTTGACAGCTGCTGCATCTGTCATGCTAATGTTTGCCAGAGCAAATGCTTTTCCCATTATCTACCAAAAACTATTGCATATTTGGACTCTTGCTGCCCCTGCCAAGATTAGCCCAGACTTAGAGCGTTCCCCAGCCAAGGATCCTACAGACTTTACCCAGAAGAGCAGCCATTAGGATTTACTGACCTATCGGCTTCACATTGACTTGGATGCCTGATGACAGGTTGGTCTGGATGCCGTGCAAGTCTCCAGGAGTCTTCATTTCTGACACAGAGCAGCGATATGTACCATTGTCCCTCAGCCCCACCTCATAGATGGTGAGAGCATAAATTGTGTTGCTTGGCTTGAGTGCTCGGAGCTGCCCCAGCTTGGCTCTCTCCTCATATTCTTCCTCCCAAGTCAATACTCCATGGGGGTCAACCCTGGCCACTTCCATGTTATTGAGGAGCCAAATCACTTGGAAGTGCCTGCTGTCGCTCTTCTGAGCTTCCACCATGCAATTCAGCTGCAAAGTATCCCCTTCAGAAAGGGAGTTTTCAGCAGCAGCAATGTCCACAGAGAGGTCTCTGCCTGTTGACAGCCAAAAGCAAAGAGAGTGATGAGTGGCTCTTCCCATGCTTCCCTCCCACCCGGCAGCACCAACGACCTTGCAGAGAGCAGCAGGAGGGAATTCTCCATTGAAACATTTTCTTTCATTAGAAAAATGATCAGAATGGAAAACGTTGTCCACGGGGAGATTACAACCCTGGAGATGGTTGCCAGTTCCAGGCACTAAGCAGCAGTTGCAGGTGGAAGGAGTGCCAGAGCTCTGAGGAGCTGAGTTCCCCCCTTCAGAGTGTCACTGTGGTGCCCTGCAAGTCTAAAAGCAAGGGCAAGGCTGTAGTTTGGAAGCAGAACAGAGCACCTCCCAGACCACAGTTGGAAGGGCTCAAATAGCGTATTGAAAGCAGAGTACCCAGAATGAATTTAAACACTGGTTCTTAAACAGTTTGCAAACACGAATCCCAGCTGCTGGAGATATGTTTGGCATTCCTAAATATTTGCTGGAGAGTTTATAGAAACCAATGAAGCTGTTAACTGCGGTCAGAGTGGTTGCTGGCTCCCAGCGTGATGGGGTGCTCAGTCCTGCAGCCTGGGCTCCCCCACTGGGTGCTAGAGAGCCCTGCAGAGCTGATGGAAGGCTTGAACACCTGCTGCAGTTCCTCCATGGCAATACCAGCAGGTCCAATAGAGCCACCATAATGCCCTCTTACCGCTATCGCCTCCCTTCTACCCTGAACAGACACCACGTGATAAATACCAAGCTCTGACAAGGTTTCTCTAAATGATCCTGTGACACTGGTACCTGAAGCCACAACCTACCAGTGTGCCTCTTCGACAAGCAGATGCAGGGAAGCTCACTGACTGCCATAGCTCCCCAGGCAGCAGCAGACCCGGAAAGCCTTTGCTGCAAACACTGTGCAATAAGAGGAATAAAACTTTGCTAGTCAGCCAGGTCTCAGGAAACAGACTCTGACAAGGGGAGACCACACTTCCCTCCCCCAGTACCTTGCTCCCCTGAGCCCCATACAGGGTGCTTAGTTCTTACCCAGCCGTTTCTTTGGTTTCCTGCTCTGACTCACCACCTTCCCACGAGACACAGGTTCCCCTCACCACCCTGGCTCTGTAGCCTTCTCCATCTGCCCTGAGCCACGGGGACAGGGTACACCACCTCCCCAGGCACCTTTTCAGTGGGAGACTTGCTCCTATTTTACTGCCTACTGTTGCATGTGTTGAAGGACATCAACTAGACACAGTCTTGTCTTGGCTGCTTTGAAGTAAAACTTACTGGTGGGGAAGAGATTTTCCCTTCCTCTGGGTGCAGCTACTCACACACTCCCGGGGGTAAAGCAGGGTGAGGGACCTCAGACAACAAAGGGCTTGTGGCAGGAGGGATGTCAGGCAGGGTGCTCAGAGGAATGGCCTAATAAACAGCAGCACCAGTTACTCTGGAAACTGGCAAACTGGTGCCTGCACGGACAGACAAGCCACGCCCAACAGACACCGGAGCTGTGCAGCACATGCAGTACATCCCCACGTCCCTCTGCCTCTGTGGCTGATGAGCAGCTCGCTGTGGTGTACTTTAAGGCCACAAGACCCTGGAGGCAGTCTAACAACACAGTTTTTTGCACCCTGGAGTTTAACACTGCCAAGGAGCCAGGCTGCTGCAGGCACACTCTGCTCTCTCTGCTAACACCTCACATGGCTCTGCGAGACTGCGTGATTTGTTTGAGATTTGGCTGCATGAACATCCAAAGTGTGAAGCACCAACAGCTCCTGAACCAGGGGCTGCCGTGGCCCTGAGCCAAGCCCAGCCCACTCCCTCAGAGCCCAGCAAAGGCGACCAGACCTACCAGCTTGTCCCTGGGCTGTGACAGAGGCAGCAAGTGAAGGGCACTGAAGCTGCTGCAGTAGAGCCTTGAATGCACGAGGGAGTTGGAGCCAACACGTGAGTTTGCAAGAGCCTTACCCTGGCTCATGACTGTCAGCGATGTCCTCTCTGTCTGCTTGCGGGAGATATCCTTCCAAGTCTTGTCAGGATCCTCAATCCACTCGGCTGCCTCACAGTACAGCTGCCCTTGGTCAGATGGCTTCACTCCCCCAAGGAAGAGCTTGTACGTGGTGTTCCCAACCTTGTTCAGCCTCACGTCCCCCACCAGAAACCTCTGCACGTAAGAGGGCCCTGGTTTCAGGATGAAGTCCTTGGAGAGGGTGAGGACCTCCTCAGCTTGGTGCTCTCCTGCTCCCCGAAGGTGGTACCAGCCAACTGAGAGATGCGTGTGCTGGGTGGTGGACTTGGACACCTCACAGGTGAGCTCCACCACATCCCCTTCAGTGAGGGTGAGGACCTGGGGTGCCATGGAAGCTGAGAGGGTGTCTGCAATCACTGAGCATGGGGGAGAAATACACAACCATAGAATATCCTGAGTTGAAAGTGACCCATGAGAATTGCTGAGTCCAGCTCCTGGCCCTGCATAGGACAACCCCCAAAAAACCACAGCCAGGCCCTAAGGGATCTGACAGCACATGAGAGACATTTTTTGTAGCTGACTGACAAGGCTTCCGTCAGCTTATGTTGAGGTGTGACAAGCTAAAACCTCAGCAGGGAAGAAAGAAAAGTAAATCTTTTGCAGTACACTCTACAGTCAAACTACAGCTAGCATTAATTAGGCGACCCCAAAGAGAGTAAAGTCTATGCCCTCACTATCCCAAATGCAGACTGGTGCAACACTAAGATAAAGGAGAAAATAGGGCTGAACACCAAGTGGAAGTATCATATAGACTTGGTGGGCTCACAGTAGGGCCTTTCCTTTTGCCTCTCCACCCCATTGCCTTCCCTCACCCAGTGCTATGCAAGAGCTGCTACCTTCCTCCCTCTGTGGGTATCTCACTTGGGTCAATTCCCATAATCTGACCTAGGAGGACACCAACACATAACACACAGAACCTGAAAACTCCTGCCCTCCTAAATGTTTAGCTGTGAAATGCCGAGTCTGCATCAGGAGCTGAAGTTAAAAGTCAGGCCATGGGAGAGCAGAGGCTTCCTCTCCCTTCCCTTGCCCTGGCTGGGAGGCAAGAGCCAGAGAACTTGCAAGGGGATATCTGGGCATCCCTCCCTTAGCAATCCCACAGTGGAGAGAAAAGGAAAATTTGTGTCCACGCTAATCACCCCTTCCCCCAGCTGCCCCTCTGACAGAGATGCAGAGGCAAGCACTTCTCACCAGTGCAAACGTGGGGGCACAGCAGGAACCCACCAGTACCCCTGCCCAGCAGGGAGCAGGGGCTCTCCTCCGGGACTCACCTGAGAGGTTCATCTTGGCGCTGTAGCTCCCGAAGTACCTCTCGTCGGTGTTGGGCGTGTGGCACTCGTACTCCCCGGCGTCGCGGTCCTGCAGCTCCGTGATGTGCAGCAGGACGGCGTCCCCCTGCACCCGCTCCACGTAGATCCCGCGGCCGCGCACGCGCTGGGTGTAGATGGCGTAGGGGAACGAGGGGTCGACGGTGCTGACGATCTGCACCTCCCGCTCGGGGGCCGAGGGCAGGTAGATGGACCACTGGAAGTTCTGCTCCGCCGGGCCCTGGTAGCCGCTCACCTTGCACCACAGCGTGACGTGGGAGCCCCTGACGCGGTGGAGGGGCCCCTGCTGCACGGTCACCACGCGCTGGGCAGGGGTCAGACCTGCGGTCAGCAAGCAGGCAGCACACACGGTGTTTGCAGGGGTACATGCCACCCGAGGGGGGCTGCACACCCAAAATGACACAAGGTTCTGGGCACACAAGGGACCATAGCACCGAAAAGAATTGCTGTGCAGCCTCGTTCTTTGAAGCACAAAGTCTGAGGGACTTCACACCCCTTGTGACTTCAACAGACCCCGAACTTCTCTCCTAGCACGCTGGGGGTCACACAACAGAGACCAGGGGATCGTGGCCAGAGGGCTGCCAGGCCTGTTCGTGCCTGAAGAGCATTTCTCAGCCAGCATTGCAGAGGGAGCAGTAACCAGGCTGAGATCACTGGAGGAAGCTTGTGGTGTGTTAAAGTTAAAAGGGCCAGGCGCTCAGGTCCTGCACAAACCGTGAGGGAAAGGGAGCAAGTGCCAGAGCTGACCATTGCCAGAGAAGGAGTTGCAATGCAGAAGCCAAGGGACATGGAACAGTGGAGGTAAGCAGCAGGCTGGATACTGCAGAGGTGCTCCACAGGCAGAAACTGGGGAGAGCACAGGAGAGGGGGCCAGCAAGAGCTCCACTGAAGGCAGGGAACACTGGGGGACATCAAGAGCTCCCTTCATTTCTGCTTGCAAAGGGTTTGGAGAGGTGGTGGCCACACATGGACCCTCCCCTTATGCATAGCTCCTGGAGGTGACACTCATTCTATTCTGATTCTCGGCATGCACACTAAGCAAAATGCCCATTGGATGTGGATACAAAGTCAAAACACAACTGTGGCAGCCTGAGAAGAGAGCTGGTGATGGCACAGCCTTCAGAAATTCTTTCCCAAGGCAAGAGGGGGTGAGGTAACCCCCCCCCCCACCTCCAGCAGCCACTCAACAGGGATGTGTATGTCCCTCACCGAAACCCTGCTGGGGTTGGGGCTGTCATTTTGGAGCGAAACTGCAGCGCAAAAGGGAGCACAGGCTGATGAGCCTCTTCCCACGGCCACCGAGCCAGAGCAGCGCTGGCTGAGCCACCCGCCTGCACCAAGGGGGTGCTCTGCTTTCCCCACAACTGCCCCAAGAAAGCTCCTACCACCGGGCAGGGCACTCACCCAGGATGAGGAGGAAGAGGAAGGCAGCTGCCAGGCACTGTGCCAGCCCCATTGGAATCATCTCTGCTTGGATCCTTTGCCAGAGGGGCGGTGGTGGGTTCTCACGGGCGATGGCGACAGCCACCCTGCTATTCTGAAAGTGGCTGGGAGGAAACTGCCTGTCAGTAGTGGTTTCCTCTACTTAGTGTGGCAGAGAGAGCTTAGGGAGTGCGGTGACACGGCAAAGTGACACCCTCTGGGAGGTGACAGCCAGCACCCCATCCCCAAGATGCCCAAAGCCCCTTCTGCCACTGTGTCTGTGCCAGGTGCCCACTGGCTGTGGGTTTGCTGTCTGACAGCAGCCCCCCTGCCAGCAACGGGGGCAAGGAGCTGGATTCCAGGGAGGCATGGAGGCAGATTTCTGGGGCTGAAGCTTCTTGCAGCTACTTCCCATAGCTGCAAGACAGCAGCATGATGCCTTATGTACAGGTTGGGGTGGCACAGTGCTCCTTGGAGATGGCTGATGCAGCTCTGCCTCAGGGTGCAGTAGGGCACCCCAGGTGGGGTGTCTCTCCCACAGCACCCCCACCAGCCCATCAGCTGCATGGTCAGGAGACCCTCCACCATAACAGACAGTCCAGCCAGCTTATTGGTTCCTGAAGGATCA
>NW_016690363.1:1209744-1288111 GCF_001604755.1 Lepidothrix coronata
AAGCCCCTTCTGCCACTGTGTCTGTGCCAGGTGCCCACTGGCTGTGGGTTTGCTGTCTGACAGCAGCCCCCCTGCCAGCAACGGGGGCAAGGAGCTGGATTCCAGGGAGGCATGGAGGCAGATTTCTGGGGCTGAAGCTTCTTGCAGCTATTTCCCATGGTCCAGCAATGCTCACATGGGTGATGAGGCTACAGAGGAGCTGCTCTGGAGGGGTAAGACCAGGAGGCTCCAGCACAATCCCAGAGGCAAGTGCTGTGGCATCAGCACCACATGGTCTGGGACACGCTGCTGCTCCTCTTGGCAGGTGCCAGGGACATGGTGTGAGGCTGGCAGGGGCATATCCTGGGCAGGGAAAACCCAGTCTCTCAGGTATGCAGCCAAACACTGGAGATGAGTTCAATTCAGAGATACTCTCTGAAGTTATTTGTTTGGGGGGGGGAGTGGGTTTGTTTTTTTGGGGGGAAGGAGGTTGTTTTGTTTGGTTTGGGGTTGTTGGTTTTTTTTTTTTTTCCCAGAAAGGCTGGTGGCACAAAGCATTTACCCCTGAGCCATGCTGCTCCCACTGTGCTGTTGGAGGAATTGACTGAGTGACTAAATTAGCTCAGGGATTCACAAGCAAAAACCAACTGTAAAACAACTCCTCTTGCTTGATCCCAGGGGGCTCCTAGAGGGAGTGAGATTGGTGTAACGAACCAAAATAAACACAAAGTCCCTCCTTTCCCCATTAAAAAAAATCAACTCGTGTGACATCCTGAAGGGCCAGGAGATGGAGGTAGAGGCCCCTCCCTAGCTGCAAGGCTCAACCCTCCAGTAGCCAACTCCTCATCAGCCTGGGCACACAGCTCCCATAGCACCACACAGCTCTCCAGAAAGCCAAAACCAGACTGGGGGATGGCCTGCCTGCTGCAGCAGGCAGAGAGATCCCTGCAGGATCCCACCAGTCCCCTGCCACCCAACCTCATTGCAATGAAATGGAGCAGAGAAGCACCTGTTGGGGGGGAAGAAGGGGCAATGCAGGGCTGAAACCCATGCACTGACTCCTCAGAGAAGGTGAGCAGATACAGCAAAGGCTGGCAAGTGGTGGAGTGCCCCAGCACACCTGTTGGTGAGGAGGGCCCAGGCCCTAAGGCAGCAGGACACAGCCAGGCACACAACTGCATGGTAGGCTTCCATTCCCTGCTGCAGGATGGAACCTTTCCACCTCAGAAGGAAAGGGATGAAGAGGTTTGCTTTCCAAGAGCAACCCACTGCCAGGAGTGCCCTGGGGAATGATCCTGCTGACAGTAAGCCAACCCACTCACTGCTTTGGAGGAGGGAAAGCATCAAAAGCATCTCTGCTGCAGCGACAGAGTAAATGGAAAGGAAACTTGGAGTTCAACCTCAGTGAGCTCCCGACAGTCAGTGTGCAGATAAATACACACTCGGGGACTGTTTAACTCCAAGCTTGCAACTCTAATGATGCATGAGTCGCTGTTTACATTTGCAGTAGAGAAACCAGGGAGAATAGGATTGCCTAGCCCAGCCCTGCCCCTGGCAATGATGATGCTCTGTGGACAAAACCAACAGCTCCCTCTTCCTGGGACTGCACGGTGTAAAACTCACCCTCTTCCTCCCTGTGAAATCAGTGCAAGCAGACATACAGCAGGGCTGTTAACCACATGAGGCAGAGTTAAGGAGGGGGATCAGAGAATCTTTTACAAAGACAGCATTGCCATTAGAAACCACATCAGTGAATCCAAATCCATGGGGAGAAAGACTCCCTTGTCCTGCTTTCCTGGGAATGACACCAGGGAGGAAGTGAGGGGGAAATATGGTTCTTAGGTAGTACAGAGGGTCCCTGCCCATATCTACATGGAGCAGAGGGCTTGCCTCCTCTGAGCCAGGTGGTGCCTGTGCCCGTGCACCTCACTTGGGGAACTGGAGTGCTGCACCAGGCCCATGGGGATTAAACACTACTGACCTCTAGCCTTTGGAAAAGCCTGGCTACTGCCACCACTGCAGCAGCAGGGCTGCTTCTCAGCACACCCCAGCATGGCAGCACCATCTCCCAGTCCAGAGCATAAAACCATAAGACTGGAGATGAGCTTGCCCACAGAACTGGCTTTGCCTTCCACACTGGTGATGACCATCTTTAATAACTCACATATCCATTCTCCTTCTTCCTGCCTCCCTGGATTCCTTTGAAGGCACCCTTTTTGGATACTGCTCGGCCACTTTGGGCCAAGGCTTTCCAGAAAAACACCACCAAAAATGCAGTGTGGAAAGTTTTACCAAGCCCAGTGCAGCCATCAGCAACATCCATGGTGGCTTGGAAACCTCCTGGATAGACAAGTACTGACCAGATACTCATCTTACACACTACAAGGAGGAGCCTGGGGAGGGATAGAACAGGGATCACTCCCACATCAGGGTAGAAATGCTATAAAGGAAGCTGTTGAGGATGAAGAGTGTGACCCCATACTCAATGTTGATTTTTAGAGGGAAGAGCCAGCTGAGACCCAAAAACACTTAGGCAACCATAGGGGAAAGGCTACAGACTGGATCCCTGGCTATATGGTTCCCACGAGCTCCCTCACCCCGTCTTGGTGCCTGGGATTAGGGAAGCTGTGGTTTCCTCTGCCTGCAGCCATCACATTCATTGCTGGCTTCCACTGCAAAGTTGCAACAAACCCCACCTTCCAAAGAAATCAAACCATGTTGTGGGCAAATCCAGCTTTTCACAGGAAGGGTTTTCAGCCACTGCCAAGGTTGTTTGGTTTGGGAGATAAAAACAAAAAAAACCAAAACACAGCCCAAAACAGCTCTTAAAAGGGAGGGCTCCCCCATGAGTTTTTGTCATTTCTGGGAGGGGTGTGAGCTCTGGGGTCTCTGCTCAGCCCCCTGGCTCTACCACCTCCTAACCCCCATCCCAGCCAGCCCTCAGCAGTGACCTGCCTGTCACATCTCTATGCACACAGATGGGCACCCCGGGGCACCCAGAGCAGAGAAGAGCAGGTGGCAAAAGGAGACAGAGACTAATCTGAGGCATCAAGGTCCCAGCAGAGAAGCTGAAAGGGAAAAAGACATCACAGGCCTCTCCTCCCAGCCCCCTTCAGCTGGTGCATCCTGCCCAGGAGCAGCGTGGGTGGGAGCCCTGCTCCCCAAAGGCTGTCAGGAAGGGAAAGGCACGTGGTGCCTGCTTGGCCGTAAACACCTCTGTGCCGTGCAAAAGGGCAGCTGCAGAGAGCTCTCTGCATTTCAGGCTGCTCTTGCAACCGAATGGGGAGGGGAAATAGAGCCCAGGGGTGCAGCTGGAGGTAAACTCTCCAAAAACGCCGCCTCCACTTTGCACATCTCAGGAGCCCTGCCCCCCCGCCCTCCACCCCAGCAATGCCATTGCCGTATGCCCACGGTGGCTGCGGAGAGGCAGGAGGGCAGGGAGGGATGGAGGCTGCAGCCTCGAAAGTGAGAGGCTGGCGCCGGGCAGGGTGGGGGGACGCAGGGAAGAGCTCAGCATGAGCTGGGATAATCTGGCAGTCTTGGGGGACGCGCCAGAAGCCTACAGATAATCAGGGGAGCTGGCGCAACAGACTTTGAAGTCTGCCATCAGGTTTTCTCAGCCCGGCTCAGACATCAAAGGCGGCTGGTTGCTGCCCCCAATTACGGAGCGCAAGCCGGCCGGGCTGAGCGGCTTCCCCAAGGCCGGCCGGCTCAGCCGCGATCTCCCGGGCACGCTCCCATGGCCAGAAACCTCCTGACGAAGCACAAATACTTGAATCCCTGTAGCTCCTGCTGGAGCCAGGCTCAGTTTTCCGGGAGCTCGCCTCACCACTACGTGGCTTTCACCTTGGGCTGTCGGAGCCAAGCGAGATCTCGGTGGACACCGATCTCCTCACTGACAGTGCTGCTGAACCAAACCACCCACCAGTTCCGGGGAAACCAGACAGCCACAAAAAAAATAAAAAAAAAAAAAAAGGGAAGACTAACAAAGATGAAGAAAATAACTATCTTTTCCCGTGGTGGCATGAAAGATGGCTTCTTCTAATTCAAATCCTGCACGTCCCTCATGGGACGTGGCTCCCATGCAAGGCAAGGACAGCGAAGACACGAGCAAAACTCACAGCACATCAGAAAAAAATCAATATTGGGATTGTTTTGCACAGAAAAAACACATTACAGTACAGCAACTGAAACAAATAATTAAAAAAAAAAAAAGGCAATTGAAACCTAAAAGCAGAACTATCCAGGAAACAGACAAACATCTTCCTGCACAATTGCAGCTTCCTAGGACTCTGGCCACTCTCAGCAGCGAGCAGCCACAGCTGGCCTATGAGGAGAACACCACAGCTCTTTTTCAATGAACTGGTGTTTGCACCATCATTTGTGTTGAAAAAAAAGTCAAAGAATAACGAAATTGGCCAGGTCACTGCAGACACAAGAGTGGGACTTCAGGAAGGTGGGATGGGTTATTCCTGCTTCACTGCCACGGCAGCAGGCAAAAACAACCTGTTCTGAATCTGCTCTGCCAACAGGACATAGGCAGAGCCTAAACCGCATGCCCCAATCTTGTCCTAAGGAAAAGTGCTTTTCCATTGATTTGTTTCAAAATCTTCCAGCCACACAAAAGGGCTTAAAAGCCTCACTCCTCCATAGCCAACAGCTCCACCAGTCTTTGCAGTTTGCTCTGCTGGCCACAGTGCATTTCTGACATAGATCTGCTGAACGTCTCACCTTCGCTTCAGTCAGTGGGAAGCTCAGGGAGACAACACGCTGCTGGGGGACCAGGAGGGATGCCACACCGAGGGAGTTGATTCATCTCCTCCCTACCAGCTCCTTGCAGCACCACAGCAAAGAGGCATCGCTCAGCAGCTGCACCACATCAGGCCACGCTCCCCTGGCTGCGGGCTTTGGCTCCGAGGCAGCACAGCCTGCCCTCCATGAATCCCGGCAATCCCCCTCTGCAGGGCCCGATCACGTCACTGTGAAGCCTGCGAGTGCAGCCCCCCTGCCCAGCTCAGCTCCTGCGCAGCACCAGGAGCTGCTACACCCGCCCCCGGACCGCGCAGAGCGGCATCAGCATCTTTTACGCAAGCAGCACCATGAAAGGCTCTTTGAAGCGGAGCAGCGGAGGGACGCGCCCGGTCGCTTCTTTTCCCGACGGACACAACCAGAGCAGAGGCCGGGGAAGAGAGGAGGGAGGTTAAGAAGGGGACAGGAGAGCAATTGCAGCGGGCTGTTGTTCAGTAGCAGCTTCTACAGGGGAATACAGGACAGTGTTACATGTTGGGAGAGAAACTAGGTTTTAATTTTAAGCTACTTATTTAGGTCTCTAAGTTATGGAGATTCTGCACTTCAAAACTAATTAGATTGACGGAGCTTGGATTCGATTACAGGATTTCCAGAAGCAAGAGGGTTTAAAAAAAAAAAATTAAATAGCTGCCCTGGAAATGTTAGCAAGAGAATTAAACACCCATTGCTGCAGCCAACTGTTAAATACATCTAAGCTGGGAAAAATGGCAACTCCAGTTGCCAAAACCCACTGCACCAGTGGTGCAGTAGGGAGCTGCTCTCCTAACCAACCTGAGTAGAATATGCACAAAAACGTGTTTCCCAGTCCTAGAGCTGGGCAGAGAGTCTCCAAGGCCCTTCAGGAAGCACATGCCTCCCCTCCAATGGCAGTGGTGTGAATCTGATAGCACATGGATTTTTCTCTGCCCTGAAGCTGCTGCAGTGAGCAGAGCATCCAGGAGCTGTAGGCAGGCAACTGTGGGGCTGGGGCTGAAGAGGAAGAGGCTGGAGGTCCCATGGAGCAGCACAAGGGCTGATGGGGGAAACCCCACCACCTACATAGGCAGAAAGTCCCACTCTCACCAACCAGGACACTAAACCACTGTCTGCACCAGAGGAGCGTGGCCAGCCCAGCACTGCCAACAACATGGGAGCAATACAGAGCTATGCTCCTGAAGTGATAAAGCAAGGTGGCAATGGCAGAACCACACTTACAGCATCAAAGCCTTTGCTCATCTCCCCGAGGGAACTCCCTCTTTCCCACTCCTCTGAGATCATGCAAATAGCAGCAGTTTTGCAAGGTCCAACAGCAGAGCCAGACCAGCCCTTTTCAAAATCCCAGAACTGCCAGCTTCAGTTCCTCTTGAAGCTCCTAATGCATCCTTCATCTGTGAATACAAATTTTCTCTCCAAGCACCCATACGCAGGTGTCTGAACAAAGTCGGCTTGGGGCCTGAGGAGTTGCCAAGAGGAGTCTTGACCCAAAATGTAGTATTAACATGTGATTAGTGGTCTGGGTGTGTTTAGCTACCAGAGAGCTGTACCTGGCCACGCAGTAAATGTTCTATTCCTATATGCCACCTTTTCACCCTCCTTAGGTTTGGGTAGAGCCCTCTGCACAGGACCACCTCACATTGCTCTCATTGCCATACAAGTATCCCAAGAGCAGAACACGGTGTAGACAGTACTGATGCCATTGCTGCTGGTACCCTCCATTTGCACTAAAGAAGGATATCTTGACTACAGTCACAGAAAGGCTAAGTTATATTTACTCTGAGCCAAACAAATTTCCTTCAAACGAAAGGCAGGAGCTGCAGTGAACTCCAGGGAAAGCCTGCGGGGTACACAGCTTTGATTAAACAGAGATGGCAGCAAGAGTTGCAAATGTACACACTAGATCTCACTTCTTTGTGGTCAGATTGTCAGTCTCAGTGTGAAAGCAACTCCTCCTTCAATGTTGTCACTGAAGGGCTTGATAAAGTACGTGCTCAGTGCTGCAACACAGCAGCAGTTATCTTACTTTTGCCTGACACCTTCCACCTGAGAGTGCCTGCAGCACCTCCCCTGCTAATCCCAGAGACTTGGAGAACATCTCTCACCGCTGAAATGTGGGTCTCAGTCGAGCTGGGAAGAGCTGACACTCAGGCAACACGCTGCTGCCACCAGTGACACAAGGTAAGGGAGGGTTTAAACACAGCAATGCCATGCCCAAGGGTCCTGAGAGAAATCTTGTTAGCACTGTGTCAGGTCCAGGAAGGGGAATTTAATGAATAGCAACTTACAAGAGACCTTTATGGACCTTTTCTGAAAAGACCTTTCCTGCATTCATCCATGCAGGGAACCGTGGGAGACAGAAAGAAGAGAGAAAGAAAAAGATAATGGCATAAGGCAAGGACATCTCAGCACAGACCTGAAAGGCTACAGGAAAAGCCATCAACTTCAAAAGGACCTTAACATCTTATTTCTAATGAAATGTATACTTCTGCCAGTCTGAACACTCAGAGATGAAGGGGCTCTCCCTGAAATATCAGAGATGGACATCTCTGAGCTAGAGGAAGAGGCTGTGCTTGTCAGCCTCCAGTGATGGGGGTAGGGGGAGAGAGTGGGCAGTGACACAAAATAGCTGGTAAGGTCTGTCCCTGTGGAAGAAAGACAAAACCACAATAGAGTAGAAAGATACATTATCCTTTTCTTTACCTGATGGCAACGATTTTGTTCTAAATACTCCAAAAAGCCAGGTCACTGACTGTTGGTACAGCTGCCAGAAGAGACACCTTCAGAGAGACTGGACACTGTGGATAACACAGCAGGGACCTCAGCATGAGGCATGGTTGACTCCAACAGGCAGAAAAGCTGCCTGGCTGAAGAGTAGGAGCCTGCACAAGGATAAAGCCACAATTAGAGTAGATTGGATCCATCCTGATAACTCACCTGAGGACTACTCTTATGCAGATATGTTACAGAAGTAACAAAATCGAGGTCAAAATCCATCCTGGAACTCTTTTCACAGAAATATAAGTTATGTTTAGAGGGAACTTGAGGACCCATCGTCTGTCTCTTGGTTAAATGATGACTACAGCTCCCTGCTGTGGCTTCCTCCCTCCTCCCCAGCCCATCACTAGAGGGAGCTGCCATTAGCTCATTTCTCTTAAGCCCCTACCTTGTCTGTCCAGTACTTTCACACATTTATCTTGCCTAATTCCCATATCTTAGGTGAGCTGTGCTTTTCTGTACAGCTAATGGTGAGAAGTGGGTACCTTCAGGTTCTTACTCTAAAATGCATGTCTCCAGTAGCTCAGATAAATTACATTCTTTAATTACCTGTTTCTCAAGTCCAGGTTAGCCAGCCTGGGTGTAAATGATGAATCACATCATTGTCATACTGAAAAATGAAAATGTTCATCACAGTGGTTGCTTGTCTGGAACGCACAGACACGGAGCAGAATTTGTGTTGTGATAGCAAGCAGCTGGAGAAAGAAAGCTAAAACCATCTTTCTTAGAAAGAAAATCTGTCCCTTCCGCTTTGACAAAGGGAATCTGAATGTCTCTTTGGAATCATTTCCCCACCATAAATGCTTACTTTCCTTGCATATTGTCTGGGGTCCTCATGAGGAAAGAGACTTGCGGCTGATCTGCGGTGGGTGTTGGGCTGGAGTTCTGCTGCCTGGGGTCTCAGCAGATGATTCAAAAACATACCACAGCAATGTACCCCCACTCTCCCCCAGAGAGACGACCACAAAAGACCATTGTCATTTAGAGATGCAGAGAGACACAGGCAAGAAGAGAGCCCTGAAGGGAACAACTGGAAACAAAAGAGGGAAGGCAGAGGGAAGAAAACGAAAAGTGATTTGGGCAAACAAGTTTGGGGAGAGAAAGAGGATGTACCTGAACACCAAAAGGGAGGTTAGCACTACTGTACCTGCATTCAGAACCTGCATTTGGCTGTAGCTGCACACAGCTGTCATACATGCAGGCAGATGCTAAGCAGCTTGGATATTTTCCCTGATTACCACATTCCCAGCATCCCAGCTGCTGCACACCATGCCAGGTCTTTGCAGAGCTGAAGTCAGCACAGAGGCAACAAGAGCTACAAAGGCAACACCAGTCCTGCTGTAGGACATCTCTGTGGATTCTGAGATGCCCAGTAACTGGTACATTCATATTGGTAGCTCTGCCAGAAGAGCTCTAGAACCATCCTCTCTTCTCTCTCGCCCTACTCTTCAGAAACTTCTAGGAACTTGGGGTCTTTGGCAATCCTTACCATCCACTGAATATGTCAAATCATTGTCAGGATCATACAAACAAGGAATCAGAGGGCATAAGCCAGGTTAAGTTGCCAAAAAGAAACAGAATTTCACGTCCATCTATCTGCAGCTTCTTTATTCACTTCTGAAGACAGAAGTGTGCTCAGACTAAGTCTGTGGTCTGGTATAAGGCCCAGTGGAGTATAGAAAATGCCACATGAACAAAGTACAATACAACACTAACTTGTTTCACAAAGTCTGCCTTGGAAAGTCCTGCCTTTCTACCCCCTTGGCAGAGGTGGAAGCAGACATGCTCTTACACTTCAGGCACTTTGTGGAATGCAACTCAGCTGCCAGGGAAGAGAACAGCTTGTCTCTATGGCAGCTCTTCTGAAGGACCTGGACATCCACAGAACCTGGTTTCCTCAACAACCCAGGCATTCCCCTGGAGCTCTCACTATCACTCATCTGCTACAGTACAGTGCAATTTTCCTCAGTAACAGAAGGAGGTCCCTGGCAAAGGGCTGTCCAATAGAAGGCTACGCGCTGCATTTAGGGTGTATTTGCCTGGCACAAGAATGAGCAGTAGCTTTGTCTTTAATTAGCACATCCCACAGCTTCAATCAGTTGATAAAGTCTCTTTCTTGAAACAGCATCTGTCCTGATAGCTGCTGTGCAGACCTCAGCCCCCTGCAACCACAGAGGCGTGGAAAGTCCCACAAAGGCAAAAGCCACACATTTCCTTGGAAGATTTGCAAGACCGGGCTTTGCCTTCACAGGACAAAGAAGAGGCATGTCTTCTCATGCATCCCACACGACACCAGTCAGCTTCAGCCCCGGTGAAGGCTTTTGGACTGGCCCTGACCCAAGCAGGGCACTCAGCCAGAGCTATCGCAGCCCTACCAGGCTCTGTCATAGAACGAGTGCAGCCAAGCACATTGCCTGAGCCTGTTGTTACAGAAGCAACTCAACTCTCAGGCTCTGGCACAAAAGTGCTTTTCAGACTGCCCTTATGGCAGCAGGCAGCTGGATGCCTCTACCAGCAGGTAGCTGAGCTGAGCCACAGCAGGTACAAGGTGATGCTAAAGACTTGATAACTTCCATCATTCACTGCAACACCCAGGCAGTTACTTGCCAGTATCCCCTTTTTATCTCCAGAATTCATTTTTTTTGGTTTTCTTTCTTTATGATAAAATCCTAGCACGTTTACAAGAACAGTACCAAGACCCAGGTCATCCCAAGGGGTGGGGGCAAGAGGATTTCACAGAGCTAATCCAAACTTACCAAGTAAGCTGTGACCTGCACAGCTAAAAAACTGCTGTCCCACAAGCATACCAGTCAAAACATCTGCAGCTGACAAAGGCTCTGTTGAGGGACCACAGACCATTTATGACAGTTCTCTAGCTTGGCTGACAGTCCCTGTCACTCCTTAAGGACTTACAGCTTGGTGCCACCTCCCAGCTTCCTGTAACCTCACTCTGCAGAGCACACTTTTCCCTGCCAGCTGTGACACCACCATCTAGAAGGAAGCCAAAGGTACACACTTTGCTGCCAACCACCCTGCACCACTTTGAACACAAACTCACCTTGCCAAAGCCTGGTTTGGCCTCCCAAAAACACTTCTGCCTCAAACAACTTCATGTTGGAAAGCAAGTGTGCTGGTTTTGGATGGAATAAAGTTAATTTTCTTCACAGTAGCTAGTGTGGGGCTGTGTTTTAGATTTGTGCTCAAAACAGTGCTGATAGTGCATGGGTGTTTTTCTTACTGCTGGGCAGGGCTTACACAGAGCCAGTGCCTTTTATGCCTCTCACCCCAGCCCACCAGTGAGTGGGTGAGGGGGGCACAAGGAGTTGGGGGGGGACACAGCCAGGAGAGGTGACTCGAACCGACCCCAGGGGTATCCTATACCAGATGGCATCGTGCTCAGCATATAAAGCTGGGGGAAGAAGGAGGAAGGGGGGGGAAACATTCAGAGCAATGGCATTTGTCTTCCCCAGTCACCGTTACGCGTGACGGAGCCCTGCTCTCCTGGGGATGGCTGAACACCTGCCTGCCCATGGGAAGCAGTTTATGAATTCCTTGCTTTGCTTTGCTTGAGTGCATGGCTTGTGCTTTCCCTGTTAAACTGCCTTTACCTCATCACACATGTATTTTCACTTCCACTTTTCTGATTCCCTCCCCAATCCCGCAGGTGGGGGAACGAGCGAGGGGCTGCCTGGGGCTTGACTGCCAGCTGGGGTTAAACCATGACAGCAAATCACCTCCTTGTTGTATGATCACGGTGTCCTTGCATGGTTGCTGGGGGTTAAAAAAAAAGTAATAATAAAAAAAAATCCTAAATTCAGCCATTGGCAAAGCAAGCAGGAAATTTACTTCCAACAATATTGATTTTGCTCCTGGTACCTTGGAAACCAGAAGCCTCACGAAGGGTTTCAACGAAGACTCAACATCTAATGCCCAGGTTTTACAGCAGATATTAAACATAACACTCCCAACTGTGACTCCTGGCCCTAGCTAATCAAAAGAAAACTCTCACAACAAAAAGGCTGACTTACAGTGGGGAAGAAACACAGTAGACTCAGAAAACAATTCTGCTTCCCAATTCATCGCAGAAGTGTAGGCAAATATTTAAAACTTACTGTAAAATAGGGCTCATGCTTATTTTACAGGGTAAACAGTGCTGGAATCAGGACTGCACGGTTTACATTTTATACCTTCAACAATAGTGTCTGCACACATGCAAGGTACAGGCAAAGAACTGCCCATAGCTCAAACATTCAGACCCACAGCACAGACATAATCAAAAAGGCTCGCTCTTTATTTTAAACATAAAAAGAAACATTTTACACAGCATTGTTAAAACTATTCAGTACCTGCATTCCAGAATTGTGCCCAAAACTTTATTTTGTAACTTTGAAATTAAAACGAAAGAAAGAAAATATCTTGTCCTTCTGCTTTATGATGTTCAAGGTTGTCCTGGATTGAAATTCCAAGTGCCTGGAGGAATTTACCAGCTTAACCAGGAGATGTGGCAATGCAAACAGAGGAAGATCAATGTGAGCCCTTAGGATACTTTGACAATACCACAGGTTGCAGCAGGGAGGATATGGATGCTTGTACTGCACCTCAGGCAGCTTATTCTTCTGATACTCTGCAGGTTTAATACACAACCAGATGCACACACACCTCCACTCACACAAACCCTGGTCACACAGGAAATAATAATAATAATAATAATAATAATAAAAACCATGAAAAGTGGCCTAGATTTTTTTCATTAGAGAGAAGATTCATGCTCTATTTTTAAAAAAGGGGATAATACAAAATTGGCACAAGTAGAAGGAAACCTGGGGACTAGGTCTAGCCCCTCAGCTTCTAGCCTCCCAACTACAGCAAATACAGGGTGGAATGGGATGCAGCATTGCCTTCCAAGGGGCTGTCAGCAACAGAAGTTAGTGGCAAACTTCCTTTACTTGGAGTGACAAAGATGGTTTGTTACAGGCCATGAAGGAAGGTCAGCATAAGGACATGGGGACCTTTCACTAGAGAAGCAGGGAGCCCTGACGAAAATAACCCTGAGTTTTTTCCAGCAGGGAGGAAGTGTGCTATGTTGTGTGTTTGGGAAGAGTTGGTTGTTCCCTGCTCATCTGTTCCCTAATTATTGCATTGCGGTCACGAACCTCTCTCCCTAAGACCTAACCAAGAGCACATACACAAGGAGTCAGTCTATCAGGATAAAAAGTGACTGATGCTGTGCTTGGAACTTCACCACCACTACCACCCCACCCCCCCCAGATGCCCCAATGCCACAGGCCTTCTGTGAAGAAAGCAGATGTTAATGCAGGAAAGAAGCTGCTGGATCAGCCAGCATCCCAAACATCAGAATGGTATTGCATAAGATCCAAGGGAAAAAACCAAGATTTTACTACAGCAGACAAACAGGAGAGGAAGGAAAATTCTTGGTGTCAAAAACAATATCTGAGTGAATCCTTTCCTGAACTCCCTTTTTAAAGCACTGCTACAGATTTCTGGGCTTTCACAGTGGAAGCTTGAGAGTACTTCTGCCCTGTTCTTCAGGAAAGGCAGCTACATCTGCCTGAAACATTGCCCTTTTCAAAGCTCTTCCACAAAGAAAAACATCAGGCCAGAAAGAAAAAGTTGCTATGAATGTTCAGGCCTAAGTCTTTCAGAGGTTCACAGGTTTTGCATATCCCAGTTTTGGAATGCTACGTGAAAAGCCTTA
This sequence comes from Lepidothrix coronata, assembly GCF_001604755.1. Lineage (NCBI taxonomy): Eukaryota > Metazoa > Chordata > Aves > Passeriformes > Pipridae > Lepidothrix > Lepidothrix coronata. The sequence goes on from NW_016690363.1 coordinate 1,223,000, forward strand.
AAGAGTCAAACAGCAAGTTGCAAGCCTCAGCTCTGCAAATCAAGTCCATTTTGAAAATCTTTCACGTTCAGCTTCCAAAAACCACTGGACACCTCTGTGAATACTCTATACACACATATGGGGCTGCATGTGTGTTCACATGCTGGATGCAGAATAGCCTTCTGGAAAACACCCTCACGTCAGCCTCAGAACAAAAGTCACAGTGCTAGACAAGGGAAAAAAACACAAACAAAGAAAACTTACCACAAAAAACCTTCACAGCCCACATACTAGACCTGCAGCTCCCCTGGAATATGCAGTGGGATGAGTTATTAGTGAAGCAGATTGTCTAGTAGTACCCTAATGTCTAGACTGGCAACAGCACACCACAGCCACTACCTTCCATGGATGCTCTTCTTTAGCATCTCTCATCTCAAAAAAATCTGGAAAGGATTGAGCCCGGCCTCAACTGTGCATCTCTCACCCTTCTTGATGCAAGCCCAACCCTAGCTGTGACAGCAGGTTGTGTAGCAGTCCTACTTCCTCGTTTGTTTATACACAGTATCTTTATTCTGACCTTTATTGCTTAAAGCACCAGCTGTGCTGGGAAGACAGAACTGCCTGGAAAAGATATTGCTCCCACTCAGGAGCCAGGTCAGTATATGTGGAAGACCAAAGCAGGACTTCTGCACTGTAGCACCGAGGAATAGGTCTCAAGCCCGTGGGGAAAGCCCTGCTGCAGGCCCACGCTCAAGGCCAGGACTGTTGAAACCTGAAGGATTCTTGCTGCCCTCTTGAGTTTGCTCCTATTCCTACCCTGAGCTGCACTGCAGCTACTGCAGATCTCTGACTGTTCTCACGAGGTTCAAGGGTTACCATCGAGGGACTGGCAGAAGCAGCATTGGGGTCTGGTCTGTGCATTTGGTAATACAATAGTTTACAAGTCTTCTCTAAACATGACCAACTGCAGATAAAGATCCATCTCTTATTTTATTCCCAAGTCATACCATCACCAGTGGGCCAAGGTCTCTCACCTCTCTGCTGAGGCCAGCAGAAGGCTGAGCCTTGTCCCTGGATACCCATGTGCCCCCCTGCCACAAGCAGAACAGGGTCTCAGGCACAATGTGAGCAGCTGTAGTGGGCAGAAGAGAAGGTGGAAGGGTGGGGGAGAAGGTGGCCATAGGCAGACATCCATCAAATGCTTGTCTGAGGATTGACTCTTCAGGATTGCCAAGTTAGCCCCCTATTCACCACAGCTAAGAACTTTGAGCACTGAAAATAAGAGATTTTTAAAAATGCCTCAAAGACCTCCACCAGGCAAGCTATGTTTCAGGATTAACTGAAACCTCTTGGAAAGCCAGGGAAGAGAAGGCAACTGACAACCATAAACCAATTCTTTGCCAAAACAGCCTCACGATGGTTCCAGCACAGGAAACTTCTCCAGCCTTCAACCCAGCACAGAGAAGCCTGTGAGATACCAAGGTGGACAGAGAAAGGGAACAGGATGTTGTGATGGGGATAGAGGGGAAAAGTAGACCAGTTCATACAATCAAAGTCTAACACCAGCCTCCTTCCCATTCATCATCCTGCCCACCATGCTTTCATACAGGAACAAGGGGAGGGGGGAATAAAACCAACGAACGAACGAACAAACAAAACCTTAATGAATTTTGTCACAGGGCCCTGCTGAAAGAAGGCTCAACAGTTTGCACATTAGAAGGACATGATCCCTATGCAGAAAGTGCTGCTGGAAAAGGAGAACTCCCAAGTTGCTAAATATGGCCTGATTGTTCTCAGGACACGATGTGTAACAAGGAGAAGCTTGAGGTCCAGGCTGAAATCAGAGCAAATGCACTGTCTTGTCTGGGCCTGCGAGCAAGTGTCTCAACACAATCCAAGAGCCCTGTGAGTCTCTCCCGAAATGCAAGTGTGTGTCCTGCTCCCACGCTCAGTCCATCTCCATCGACATTAGCCGACGACGCTCTCGCCGCGTTTCCTGCACTTCCTTCTTGCAGCACCAACGGGAGCTGCAGTAGCCAATAAGGCAGGATAAGAGTCCAATGACAGTGGCCAGACCGATGCCAATCAACAGGGGATACTTGAAAGCATTCAGAACTGAAAAAGGAAGGCAAAGTCGTTAGATATCACTGAGAAATTCAGAGATCCCCTTCATTTATTCTTGCATGAAAAAGGAGAAAAATCACACATTATTCAGTCAGGGCAGATTAATTATTTCAGACGAAAATGGCACTAATTTTCCTTCTTGATTTCAATCTTCTCAGGTTTGAAAAATTGGTCTCTTACTGTCCTCCCTTTCCTCTTCACTCTAATTCTTCCTCTACAGTTTCAAAGCCTCAGAGAGGCTGGAAGGACCAAAGGAGCCTTGGAGTGAGACAGCAAAGTAGAGATCATTCCAAGAGGTATCCTGTTACCCACTTCTCCAAACAATGTAATATGTTTCATAAAGCAAGGAGTGGACTCCTTTACGCTTTGAATGATCAGAATTACTATTTACTTACCCTGTGTAATCAACCTTCAAAGGTGGTGCCTAAACAAAAAATTTGATTTGGAAATACCTACTGCTCAGTTAAAAGACAGTAAAAACTGTAAGGAGTTTGGAATATAAGGTTACAAAAGTTATCTGCACGGCAGGGAGAACAAAAGCTCCTTGTTCATTTTAAGTTTGTGGAACTTCCAAAAATGACCTCTCCTGGAAATATCGAGAAGAAAGCATCTGGTTCAAAACCCCTCCTGCATTCATTTCCCTCCTGAGCTATGTGCTGAATGCAGCATCCAGCGTGCAACTTCCTTCTCATGAAGTCTAGCAACACTTGCAACTCAGGTTGGAAAGCAGACAAGGCATAAAGTGCAGGGAGCAACATGTCTTGTCGTTAGGAGAGGGAAGAAGGAGTCAGAGCTCTGACTTTCTGTTCTCAGCTTTGACAGCAACCACAATGTGACTAATTCATCACGCCCCATCTGCAAACCCAGGCTTCCTGCAGCAGGCAGCAGAAGGGTTAACATTTTGAGAGAATACTATGCCCTTGACTGAGAGATGGCCGAGCTATGCAAAACATCACCAAGAGATGGTCAGGGAAGAAAGCACTCCAGTCTTACGACTATCGTCTGTTGAGGCAGAACAGACTCTTCCACTCTGAAAAACCTCGAATCAGGAATTGCAAACAACAGAAAAATGACAACAAAAATCTAATGAGATTACCAGAGGCACCTTTAAAAGTAGTTACGGGGACTACTTGCCACAGAGAGACATAATAAGGTGTTAAAAACAAATTGAGTAGCACACGTTGCGATCTCTTACCATCCATTTTCACAGACAGGAAGATGGGCTTGGCCCTGATGTCGGGTTCCCGCTGCCACACGCCCGTGGCAGATCGCACCCACGGGGTCACTACGCAGTAGTGGTTCCCAAAGTCATGGTCCTCACAGCCATGCACACGGAGCCGGAATTCCAGCGGGCTGATTCTCTCCAGGCTGATGTCACTGCTGCCATTCCTCCTGCTCTGCGTCACGATCCCCCTCCGGTCCAGCGAGGCCAGCAAGATGGGCTCTCTGTCCAAGGTGAAGGAGCGCACGGCAAACCAGGAGACGTCAAAGGACATATCATCTGCATTGGTGGACAAAGAAGAGTTTAGACATGTTGGTGAGCTCTGAGAAGTATTCATAGTGCCACTTCTCAGCAGAAAAGTTAATCTGTAAGCAGGACAGCCAGCACTGGTCTGACAGCAGAGGAAAAAAAAGAAAAGACCAAAAAAAAGAGTCCCCATAACATGCCCTTTCTAGGAGGATTCAAGCAGTGAACTGCAAAGAAATGCACTAACAGGAAGAATGGAGTTGCACAGAAAGACTGACTTACTACAGGGATGACAAAGAGGAGATTTCTTGATTTTCTGCCTGCTATTTTAAAATTTCTATTTAACTCTGATCTGAGTTTTTACCAAGCAGGCTTAGTATCATAAGAAGTTCTATAATTATGCTGAACCTACAGTGAAAAGGGAGTGGAAGCACAAGGTATTTGCTAGCAGAGAGTGATTTGCAATTACTGTCTTCATGCAGGGCCTACACAACCACAAAATCAGAAGGCTCTTTTCTGAAGTCCCCTTCTTTACATCTACAGTTTGCCTAAATGAATACACAAGGTTCTGCATAGAGCACAAAAAATTACCTACATGAGTACAAAGCATTCGGGAGCAGAGCCTGACTGTGATGCTTTCGTACATTTTTTTCCCAGGGTTGTGGGTTACTGTAACCCATCAGACATCGTGCCTTGTACAAGTTTTACCACCCAAGGACACAGTCTGTAAAACATATTTGCATCACCTTCCACTTTTAACACGTCTGACAGGTAGTCAGAGTCCATCAGCACATCTAGCTAGCTATGTTCATGCAAGGTCTTATTGATCTTATTAGCAGATCAGTCTTAACCCCATTAGGTTAGCTAAGTATCTACTTTAAAAATCACTGCTATTCTTTGCTAACATGAGCCCAGCAACACCTGTCGGAGCCTGAAACCTGGCATGACCTACAGCATAGACAGGAAAGCCTGCTCACTTGTTTCCTCAACAGGTCTTCCTTCCTGGCACATTAGCAAACTGATGGGCCCAAACTGGAAACGGAGGTTACTATTTCTGTCCTGAGTTTTGAGTACTGGTACAATGTGTGCACAGGGCTTACTTAACCTCTGCACACACCTAAGGAGTCCCAGTGATTTCTGGCAATACATCAAACCTCCATTTTCTAGAATTGAGATCTCTGAAAAATACAGTATTAGCAACCTGAATTTATAACCAATCTTCTGTCTGAGTTTGCTCTTCTCTAAACTTTCACATTTGATCTCCATGATAATGGAAAAATTGAAGCCTAAGCCTACTGTTGTACTCAAATTGTTTAAAGATCTAAGTGAAGACAATTTTTACATCTCTATCAGGCAAGCTAACACTTCAGCAATGAAGGGAACCTTAATATTTTAAAGTAAAGTGAAGTAAAGGTATGTCTTCAGCTCTGTTACTTGAAGTATAGCATCATCTGGCCACGTAGAACATTCCTCCTTACTGCAGACAAGAAAACCGACCCAGTGTTTGGGATATAATTAACTTCCTCCTAAGGTACACTGGTTTTACACACATCTTCAGAAACAAAACAAAAATATGAGAAAGCAGATGTTACTACCAGAGATACTGTCTGGCCAAACTGTTTTGGGAGCCCAGCCAGCTTCCTGCCCTGCCTGCCACGAGCGGGTGCTCTGGGTGATGGCACATGGCCTGTTTTGCAGCCCTGCAGCAGGACTAGGTGTCCCAGTCCCACATGGGGTTCAGCACAGGTCACATGGACCAGCAGCCCTCGCAGCAATCGCTCTTGCCTGTCATACTACAAGTACTACTATTAGTTACTTGGCAAAGCACTCAAAGCACTTCCCTTGAAACCAAACTTAATAAAAATTATCATAAACACGCTCAGTCAACAAGATCAAACTTTGACCTCTGCTTTGTGCACTCATCCAACTGTCTGTGGGAAACAGGGCCTCTGCTGGAGAGAGAGCTCTGTTTATAGAAACCACTCTTCATCTCTGATGTCTGTTTATGCCAAATACGGTAACGGCACTGGTCCACAGGCAGTCACGTTGGGAATGACCAATTCCTTCCAAAGATCAGCACTGCCATTAGCTCTTGGGTTTCCAGGTACTGTAGGAGCATATGGACACCTTTCAGGCCACACTGAACACACCATTAAACTTGCTAAAAGAGGTTTAAGCAATAAATTTAGATATTAAAAGATGATAATAATTTAGCCTTCAGATTCCCAGGCAACTTCGAAGAATTCCTTCTTTTGCGTCCCAGACAATTTGAGGTTCCCTTCCCTCCACATACAAGGATGAGTGCTGTCATTTTGGAATAGCTGGATCTATCTTCTGTAATTACAACATGGGATAACAGTATTATGCCAACATATTTTATTAGTCAGTATACACAGTGTGCAATTAGTGACTCACTACAGACAGTCAGAGGGAGGATTTGGCTCCAAGTCCTCTGTCACTATCCTCTTTGAAATAGCTTAATACAGCAAAGTCATATGATTCATTTCTATATATCTCTGGGTTTCATGCAATAAAAACATAGGAAAATCTAGCAAAGCCAGGATATAAATCAGGTCTCTATAAATATCAGAGGTGAACATGCCTAGCAGCTCCCAAGTGCGAATAAGTATGTAGGTTTACTGACATAAAACAGGTCACACCCTAGGCTTCCCAAAAGCATCTGTATCATTGCACACACACCTTGCATCAATGTTGAGAAGTCACACTCACAATTTTTCTGCCAAATCTACAAAAAACTCAACTTCAAGCACCACACTCACACTTAAAGGTTTCTTTCACTGTGGTTCTTTCTGTACCACACAATAAGTAGCATGGGACACCTCAACAAGATGCCCCACAGTAAAGCAAAACATCCCAGTGCCAAGCCCAGAAGGTCACCAAGGACCTCAGAGCCACCAGGGCATGCAATGGAGATGCTTTCCTAAAGGAACACAGGGCCCTGGGAGCTGGATGCTTCAGAGCTCTGTGAGCAGAGTAACGGTGGTGCTGTGCTTCCTCCCCTCCTCAGTCAGCGAGGATCATCAACATGTAAAGCACATCTTTATGCACATTTCGATTTGACACACAGGACTAAGCTGTCTGGGTCTTAGCTGCTTCCCTGGCCAATCACTCCTCAAAAAAGGGAATCCTATTTCTAGACCAGCTCTTAGGAACCATACACTTCCACTGCTTAGAATGGAGCTCTCTCAGTATCCTGTTACAGTAATGAATCACAATTTTGAGACCCTTTTTGTTTACTACATTTAAATGAGGTTGAATAGAGCTTCCTAGAGAGCTGAGCAAACCACTTCAAGCTATATAAGAGGTAAACAAGCTGGTTTTGTTAAATTCTCCAGAGTGCCCACTGAGTCTGTCTGGAGCAGATAAAAAAAAACATCTCCTTTCAGTCACAGTAAGTAATACTTTTAAATCCCTAAGCACACAGCCCAAGAATGGGTGATCTGGGAAGTCTAGAGAGATCATTTGTGAAAATGTGTATTCAACAGAAATATCTGAAGCAGCTTTTATATCTTCAGGGCACAGAAGAACTACTATTCCCCCCTGACACACATATACTCCCCTCATATCAATTCAAAACACCAACCCTAGCTGCCAAGCCAAAGGAGCACTTCTTCAGATGGAGCAGTTGCTGCCATGTACTGAGCTTAGTAATACACACTCCATTTCAGCAGGGTCTCAAAGAAGCAGAGGAAATTAAAGCATGTAGCAGTCACGCCAAAACCTTTCCTACCCTTTTGAAAATTTCCCACAGGGTGGGTACACACAGACACTGAAAGTATTGTGAGTTGCCTCTACCAGACAAGGGTTCAATCCATAAATGATGCCTCTAGAAAAAAAAATGGATGGATCTGACTGTAAAAAAATGGCACTGACAAAGATAATTGGCCATTTAACTTTTCCTCAGCTCCTTGGAAGTACTTTAGTTTTCTGATTGCGCATACAAAGAGAGAAGAGGTGGCACCTGACACCTCAACTTATTACAGGAAGCATACATAACTAATCCTCAGCTAATGCTTGCATAGTTGAGTAACTAACTGTGTGTACAAGAGCAGAGCTGTCTGGCATACCAAATGTGTTTAAAGTGTTTTGGAGGGGCATTTAGCAAGACATCCTATGAAACTCCCTGGTCCTTCTCTGCTCACAAGAGAGCCCAAAATACAACCTTCTAGCAGGCCTGACACCAGAAGAGCAGATGGCCTTTGAAAGGCCATCATCCCCCTCTGAAGAAAGTCAAATGCATTTGCTCTGTTCTTCTTTCTCATCACGTTCCCAAATGGAAAGACCATGTCTGTACTGTAGTCATCTGTTTTTTTCCAGAAGATGTTGGCAACTCTTGCCATGTTTATCTGATTATAAGGTGGAGGCTTTCCCTGACAGCATGCCTTCTTTCTCCAGTGGGATGAGACAGCCCTGTTACTTCCACAGTCTGTCTAACGTTTGGCACTAATTTAAAAAACAAGTTCTCCATTCCAGTTGTGAATTAAATTCATCTGACTCAGCATAGAGATAGATCAGAGATGGGATATGGGGGAATAAGGTTACTAGTGAGGAACTACATCTGTTTGCTACCATTGCCCTTAAGGCCTTTTACCTAAGCTGCTCCATTAGCCCACTGCTGTAGTCCCCTCGGTCTCCCCAGGCCAAAAAGGCAGACTGACAAGGGAAGTCTGGACACCCTGCAGCTGTTACTTAAATTCCAGCTGTTCCCTGCAGCTCTTCTGCCGGTCTCATCCAGAGGACCAGCAAGGACTGAAAATGGACCAGCTTCTCAGGCCCATATGAAGGGCCCAGACTGCGTTTCTCCACACAGTACTGGTTAGGTTCCAAATCCTGCTCATCCAGCAACCAGAAGCTCAGAGCATGGACTGAAAAAGTTCCCTCAAAACCTGCCACAATGACACACTTTACCCCCTTCTAGGAGTATTTGTTGCCTGTGCCTTTTACAGAGTGTAAAAGAAAAAACAAAACCAAAACAAACAAAGAAAAAACCAAAAGGGAAAAAAAACCCCAAACACAGAGGCAGAGATCTGTCCTGTCCAAGATGACGTTACCCAGCTATGGAACAGATTACAGTGCTGACATTTAAAACTCTGCTCTGGCTGCTCATGACTGCTGGAAACAGCAGTATTTTCAACTCCAGGCATCATCTGTCAATTCAACAGACATCCACGAACCCTTATGGAGTTGCCAAATTAGAACTCAACTGTGCTGATGAGCAGCTCCTTGAAGACAACACTTTTTTACTTCAATCCCTTTAATACCCTTATATTGTCCATGCTCCTCTCAGTCTCAAGCTACCAAATACACAACAAAACCATCACAAACCCAAGTGCAGCCAAAGCACTGACAGGAGAGACCTACTGTTACTAAGCAGCCTCTTTTCACTGAATGGGTAAGGCTGGAAGGGACCACTGGAGCTCATCTGGTCCAACCTCCCTGCTCGAGCAGGGTCCCCTAGAACACATCGCACAGGATTGTGTTCAGATGGCTTCTCAATCTCTTCAGAGTAGACTCCACAGGATCTCTGGGCAACCTGTTTCAGTGCACGGTCACCCACACAGCAAAGAAATTCTTTCTCATGCTCAGGTGGGGCTTCCTGTGTTCTGGTTTTCAAGTTTTAAGTGAGTCAGGGATGCTGAGGCCTCTTTCACGTGGCAACCCCCAACATTATTTAAGCTGTCAAACACCAGCAGAAGCAGCAGCTGCTCCCTGTCAGCAATTATTGCTCTGGAAAGAAAGGCAGCTGCTTTGAGTACTGCCTCGCAACAATACCTGTAAGAGCTTGGGCACACCTCAACTTGGAAGAGGCTTCCTGCTGAGCAGAAACTGCAGGACAGACTGAGGTGTATGTACAGGCACACAACACTGCTTTCTGTGCCCAGTATCCCAGGATATGACTCTTTTGACAGCAATAAAGTTTACTCAGCTTTTCTTCCCTACCAGGCATTTCAATAATACAATCTACAGACTTCTATCATTTTTTCACAGGCAGCACACAACTGCAATCTAGCAAATTGCTTCCCTGCTACACTCAGATTTAATGTAGAAGAGACACCTTGGAATTTCAAAGTGATGGGCCTTCACTAAGTCTGGTACTTCAAATCATCAGCTACTACATTGGAAGTAATTTTTTCTGCACAGCACCTCTTTTGTACTGGCTTACGTGTAGACTTTTAAGTTTTGCATGAATCCTGACATCTTTACATGTAGGTATATACACTTATATATTTATGTTTACATACATATTTGTAGATTTTAAAGAGATGTTTCTATTCATATATATAAGGACTTAAACCCTAAACTCACTCCAAACCCAAAATTTTGGGTATAAGAACCAGAGCTGCTCTCACAGCATTTTGATGAAAAGCTCAGACAATGCTTGGCAAGCAGCTAGGTTTTGAGCAATTCTCTGAACTTCTCAGCTTTTCATAAAAATCTGTTTCTAAAGTGTCTGCTATCCTCTTCACGGGAACTAGGTACTGTATTTCTTCCACAGAAAAAAGGATGCTCAACTCTAAAGGCAATGAACATTTTTGGCATTTAGGCTGCAGTAGTCAATTATTACAATTTTTAGATTTACCTTAAGCCTTAAATTCACTCTGAAGTGCGAAGCCAGGTGACTAAGATTTGCTTACAGATGACCATTTTCTCCTAAATGGTTTTGCCAATGGACCTCCTTTCCAATTAAACGGAACAGGAATAGTTTTCACGGCCCATGTACTGGTTGTAGGCAGAGATTGCCTGCAGTGGGCTCAGCTGGTATGGACAGCAGAGGGGGATTTAACAGTAAGAACACTTTTTCCCCTCTCCCTTCAGAAGGTGAAAAAAAAAACAAACCCTCGTTTTAAATTGAGCTGTGTAGAGCAAACACACTCTCCTGTATTTATCTAGTTCTACAGCCTTACTCAAAGGACACAGGGTTGTAACTGCTCATACTACTCTGCCTGGTGGAGGCAAGTGAGTTACAAGTAAAATAATTTTGTGGAAATACCTGGCTCAAGTGCCATTCCTTCCATTGTGACGATACACAGCAGATCTGCCACTTCCCCCTGGTAGATCGTCGGGCTGTCAGAATGCACTGAGACATTAAACACAGGACCTAGAAAAGAGTAACAACAATTAGGCTTTTCTTCAGTGTCCAACACCTTTCTTGCATGTTTTTTGAAGTATTCTCTCCCAGTTTGTGAAGACAGAGCTCTGAAAGAGGGATAAGCAATTATTTATTGTAAAATAGTCATTTTTAGTCATTAAATCCTGTACTAAGATAAAGCACCCAAACCGTCAGACCTGTCACCTGACACAGAGGCTGCTGCCCCACTCTGCTTTCTACTGTCCTGCACAAAGGAGGTGGTGACTCCTTTAAGAGCAGGAGAGTTCAGGTCTTCAGGCTAATCCAGAATGTATCTTTTTGGTGAGGCTGTCAACAGAAATTCTAAATTAAAGCCAAACAGCATTTTAACAATACAGATGTGGAACTGAAACACAGACAATACAAGCAGTGCATCTGATAATACTTTTCTGTGGGTTTTCCTTCAGGCTCTGCCACAGATGGTTTCTTCTGTAGAGGATGTCTCAAAGCCCAAGGGCACAGTAGCTCCTTCAGATGCAGAGTGGTGATGATATCAATGAAAACCTTTAGGCTGTTGTGAAATCCTCAGACACCAAGACAACACGGTGCTGTGTGGCTTCAGAGGTACATAAGTCAAAAACCAAAACATCCCTGAATTTTGACAGCAGCTACATCTCTAGTGCAAAAGTATCCAAATCACAACTCCTCAGATATTCCAACATTGCCAGTACTCTCTGTTTCACATGGCAGAAAATGAAGAATGCGACTCAGATTAAGAAGGACCCTTTTTTACCCTCCCTAGACTCCATTACCTGGCTCAGCTACCTCTGGGACAGCAGCAGCAACAACAAGCACACACATATGGTTTGGAAGGAAATAAAAGCTGCAGATTTGCTCTCCTCCACTCTTACATGCTACTGTTTTAGTACAGGAACCTTAAATTTCAAATCCACTGGAGATCAGTGGCAAACAATGCTTTTGATGGAGAATATTTAAGGAAATCATCCAAGACAACCCACTTGTCCCGTGCCCTCTCAGGAGGTTTCCGTGGAAAGCTATGCTGATAGTTCAACCACATTGAACACACTTAGCACATCATTTCCAAACTGAGGTTGGATGTATCACAAAGCTAGAGCTGTAATTTTTGGTCAAACTATTCTAGGCTACAAAGGCCTGGCTTGTTTTGGTCAGCAGAGATTATATAGCACGCTAAGAAATTAATTCCAATTCCGATGCAGTAATTATTTCTCTGGCTTTCAAAATTCCCCCCATAATTTCTACCAGGCACAATGTGCCCTCTGCTCTGCCTCAGAAGCAGTTGTGCTTTGTGCACAAGGGCAGTATGTAGACATATAATCTGTGAGTTTTGCACCCATTTTGACACTAGAAGACCTCTCTACTAAAAATTAATACTGAAATTTACCCCAACAAGCAAGGATGAAAGAGTGGTAGAGATGCAATAGAGGTAACATGTGGACTATCAGTCAAGGCTCCTACATGCTTATGCTAAAATATATTTAAGGAAATAAGGGATACAGATCACTAAGTTCAGCTCTTCAGGTACTGAGTTCACAAGCAGGCAGCAGCCCCAACTTAAGCTCAGCATGATAGGATCCTTTTCTGGGAAAATGGACAGAGATTAATCTATTGCTTCCTCAGCCTCTATCCAAATTCTTTCTGTGTGAATTCAATTTGTTTCCTGACATTTACACATACACATGCCAAACTATATTCCCCTTGCAGCCTATTTGATTATTTGTCCCCAGATAAAACAAGACATTTTCCATCCTTTCCTTTGGAGTTGTGAAGACAGAAGTTCAAGGTCCAAGGGGATTAAAGGCAGTGTGGACCAGGGCACTCCAGCCAACTATAACCAGAGAAGTCTCAAGCTGTGTGTGAACTGTCAAAGCAAAAGAAACAAAGAGACTGTCAAAATCTGCCAGGAAAGTCCCTGCATTCCCAGCACATTCTCTATGCTGCACTGATCAAAGGCGGAGCAGCGCCATAACAATCCTGATACTGTCCATGGCTCAGGGTCTATCCTAAGTCCCTGCAGTGAGTGAGGTGACATGTCAGGGATACAGGGCATGCTCTGCTCCAGCAAACAGGCTCTGACCTGGCTGGCAGCCAGGAGGGGTTGAGCAAGAGCGATGAACTGGATGATTCCAACTTTGTCAGCTAAGCATGGGCTACCTTACCCCTGCCCTGGCAAGTTAAAAAGGAAAGACAGAGGGTACAGACAGACAGGATTCTTCAGGCCTTATTTCTGGGTTGAAAGTCCAGGCACATCTACTGCATTCAACAGACACTGCCTTCAAACCCTGGCACGCCAACAAACCACTAATGCGGAGCGGAGCCGGAGGACTCCTGGCCACTGGAAGTCACGAGGGTAAAAGCTGAGCTTGTTTGGTCACTCAGCCAGGAAAGGCCATGTATCATGGAAATGCAGCACTCCCTACACACTGCTCAGTTCTGGGTCACCAAGCACATCTCTACCCTGCCTCCCACACAGGAGCCAAAGCTGCCAGGGCAGTAAGGCAGGAGGGCAGCAGCTGTGCTGTCATTTCATGATTGTGCTTCCCCTTGGTGAGACACAAACAGTTCTTTCCCTTGGGTTATTTCCCTAGTAGGGTACATCTCCTCCAAATTACCATCTGTACCTCAAGGGAGAGATCACTGTCCTGGCATCACTCTCAACAAAGAGTCAAGAGATGTGTCAGGGGTTATGCTTTTCCCTCTCCTAAGCAAGATTAATTACAGTGAAAGCTTCTTAGTTCAGTCTTAAAAACTGTGTGGTTGCAACTTCCTAGGGGGATATGTCTTCTCTGGATGTCTCTCAGGCCTTCTGCCCACATGACCCATGTCCTAGGCCTCAGGCATGAAAGGACAGAATAAAGCATCTTCATAGATTTATTCCCCCCCACTACAAAACCTGAAAAGGCAGGAGCCTGTTTTCAACAGAGCTTTGTAAGCCCTGAGCTGGACCAGCTGACCATTTAATCCCCTTACTCACCACCAGAAGGTATAATAGTCAGAGTTGTGATCACTACACCTCTTGGGAAAGATTCACAGAAGCTGGTGGCATGGCTCTAATCCCTCATTAAAGTCATCTGCACGCCTCCCTGCTCTACAGAAGGCTTCTGGTCTTGGTTTTGTTCTGAAAAACCAAACCAAAACCAACCAACCAAAAAACCCCAACCAACAAAAAACAAACAAACAAACAAACAAAAAACAACAACCCAAAAAACCCAAGGCACTAAGTGACCAGTGCTTTTAACCTGATTTATGTCCCCAGCTTAAACAATATACTCTAGCTTCAGCTGAACCTGTCTGACAACAGGATGTGAGAAGCAGGAATGAGCTGCATGCCAATCTCAAACAAAGCCACAGCAAATCAGTTTTTTAGTGGGTTACAAGAAAAACCATGGCTGTATTCAACTAGACTTCTGCTTTTCTTCAGACTCAGGAAAAGCCCCTGGGCAAAGAAGGGCAGCAGAGCAAACAAGATGCTTCCAGATACATTTTTCAAGGCTCCTGATGACCTCCCAAGAGATCTAAGGTGTGCCACAAAAATCTTGGTGTGGATCCTGGTGGTGTGGTTCATGTCATCATCACCTGTTACCACCACAGTTCAGTACTCAAGGGACCCTCAATCTGGAATCCACCAAGCAAAGCTTGGCACACAAAACCCAAGTGCTTTCCTTAAAGTTTCTGCCTTCCAGTATAAAAAAAAACCCAAACAAACCAACCCACCACAAACAAAACCCAAACCAACCAAAAAGCAGCCCAAAACACACTCAGAATTCTCAAGACCAACGTTACAGGGACAGATGTGTGGTTAAACAGGTGACTCCCAGCAGACATGGATGGCACTGACCATCAAGGTCTCAGCATCACGTGCTCAAGCACTTCCAGTGTCACAGGAAAGGTTGGGAAGGTGACATGAACTCTCCTTCAGTGACATCCCAGTTCACACTACATCAACACTGGGGAAAAACAGAACTCCACAGGTAACAGATGATGTGGCTTTGGTCACCTCGCCACCTGCATTTAACAGGTTGAAATGCTGTTATTGGCACTTACTTGGTCACTCGGGAGAATAAACAAACCAGAGTTTAGTTTCAGTCACAGGGCTGACAGATCAAGCGTGGCCTGCAAAGCTCGTCAAGAACAAAGCAAAGTTAAATGCAGGAAAGCTGCTCGTGAGTTTGAAAGCCGAGAAACAACTGGATTTTAATAACTTCAGATTTGAAGATAAGAGTCATGCCCTCGGATAATCTGGAAACTAAAGAGCAGATTTACAAAACAAACCAGCATTCCCAACTGTAAGAGCTAAGCATGATAAAGTGCCATATTCTGCTGAGACCTCTGATTTAAAGTAAGCCAAAAATCTCTCTTCCTCACTGTAAGTAAGGCCACGTGTAATCCTAGATACAACCCCTAAAAGAAGTTCTCTTCTTTATTAAAGTAATAACAATTTTATATCAAAAAACATCTGCTGTTGAGACAGGAATAAAGAGTTTTCAGAGCTTTTCTTGCCTTCTGAATGCTTGAAAAATATTAAAGAACTTTAAACAGAAAGTGAAGAAATTGAGGTTAGAAGTTTACTAATACAAATCTGGAAATGCTTAAAGAGAAACCAGGCTCCAGGATCAAAACTTTTTTTGTATAATTTCTTCTGAATGTCCCTTCTTATGGCAGATCTCAATGCTCAAACTGTTGATTTTTTGTCACCCAGGAAGGTAACTCCAGGATCCAAGTCCTGTAGGTGACACAGTTTTCAGGTGAGTCTTTTGCTAATTCTTTCATATCTAAAAATGAAAGGAAAAAGTGTTTATAAGCTGCACCAGAACTGATTTATTACTTTGTGCTCAGACTCACGCTGAACAGGCTGCAGGGTGGAAAGGAGGAGTTCGAGTTGATCGAGTTAATTTACTCAACTTAAGCATTTATAAATTGAAGAAAAAAAAAAATTCTGAGTCCTATTTACCTGATGTCACCCCATTCTCCCTGCTTTCCTTCCCTGCTCAGTAATCCAAACAACTTAAGTCTCCAAGAAAAGGGGGAAAAGGAGGGAGAATAAAACAAAAACCAGTTAAGATGCAGATTTATAACAGAAGAGATCCTACTTATCTAGGTCCTAGGTGACATTTTGGCCTTTTTGGTATCATTTTAGCCTGGACTTCTCTGCAAAAATAAGGTGTAGCCTCCCCACAGACATGAGCTACCTTTATTTCCCAGACAAGCAGAGCAGAGCAGAGAAAGGTCAAGTAACCTGATGACAATAGAGACCCAGAGCAGACTGTTCCAGGCAAGAAGCCTGTGCCCAGTCCATTACCGGGCAGCGAGGCCACAATCCCTGCGTGCAGCTTCCCTGCTCGCAGTCAGACAGCACCACAGACCACAACGGGGGGAAAGAAATGATGCAACCCACAAGTTGTCCATCCTCCAAAATATTACTCATATCTGCCCTGGCACCAAATCATTCACTCTTCAACTGAGAATCCCATGACCTGCCTTTTTCCAGATAATGAGTTTCTTCACCTACACTATTCCAGACCCCTGCCCTTTCCCTGATTCTTCACGAAGCTGTTCCCTAACGAGCTGTACCCCAAGCCGCATAATAGCTGTTACTGGAAGAAGCCCTCAGTAGTTAAGTCTGTGGTTTCTACTTCCAGCTACAAATTAATGCACACAGGCACAAAGGCACACAATGACAAAGCACGTTCCTGCCCATTAACAGTGGCTGGAAAACACCAGCCTTTCTTGCCAAAGAGTTTCTGCTGCACTGCTTTTCATTCATTTCCGTGATTAAGGCTTCTTTCCTTTAAGAATCTTTCTATTCGCCTTTCTTGAAATTGAGTATCTCTCGGGGTCATTGCAGGGCATCATTTCATTTTAATTGCAAGCTCAACATCAATACTCAGCTCATATTTCAGCAGCTCTTGGTTTATCTCAGCTTCTTCCAAGGGGAGTGATAATACATTGCTGTGCAATGAGCTCACATGCAGACGTAATCCAGAGTTGAAGATTTCATCGAGATGCTTCCCTTGAAGTTCTCTTTTATTTTTGCCTCTCCAGAACTTTCTGCCCGCTGGTGAGTGGCACGGAGGGAAGACAGCTCAGAGCACAGCCAAGCTCCAAATGGTTCTCTCTCATAACACACTTCTCAGCATTAGATTAAAAGCTTCCTACTCCCTGCTTCCCTCAAGGGAAAGGAAAAGAAGTCACTTCTGTGGAAACCCCTGTAAGTGTGTAGTGGGCAAAGACATCCTGAACACTAACCTTGGTTTCCCAGTTCATGGTGAAAGGGTTTGAAAATCAAAGGACAAATGCCAAAGCAGAGTTTAGGATGCCAGGATAAACCAGGTGGATTTCACAGAGACCAGGTATCTCAGCATTAAAAAGCAGCTGCAGGCCAGATGGAGCCTTTTGAAAGAGATACCTGTCCAGACCTGCCCCCCTGATCTCAAGCAAGTTCCCAGCTATTGGACTCCCACCTTTGCTGGCCAGCTCAGCTCAGGCGGAGGGTGAACACCAAGACAACAGCCTCTCCCACCCACTGCTCAGCCCTTGCAGGGTATTCCCACTGGAGCAGCACCTCCAGGTGACCAGAAGACAAGTGAGATTTTCAGTGTGGGTAGGATCACAAGTCCTACAAGAAGCTGTCTTGATAAACTGGGATCAGAAGGACAGCAAGGAACAGAAGATAGGTGTGTTCCAGGCTGAAAAAAAGGCCATGTACACATGCATTAACCAACAGCTCGGGAGGAGAGAGGATGCACTGGAGTGGAAACAGTGCAACGAAATTAAGAGAAAATTTCAAGACAACCACTGGCAGCTGCTCTTGTCTTCCGCACTGCTGAGCAACCTTTTAAAGAAAGAAATGGCAGAACCTCTGTTCTAGACTGGGAAAACAAAAAATAAGCACTGAAGAATATTAAATTCTTTATGTGGGACAGCTTCCCCACCCCTCAAATAAACTCATTTTGTTTACAGCTACTGGATATACAGAAGGCATTCGTTTTACAAAATTGGTCTAGTGATCCATGTTATTCATGAGGTCATACCAGAAAATTCACCAGATCCTCTCTGGTCTTAAAATACATTCTGCAGAGAACAATCTGCCATTGATTTGATATTTGGAAACTAATGACTTAGTAGGCTCCTCCTTGCCATGCCCCTATCCCAAAATCTAGTTTATGTAATTCAGTGGACAAAATCCACATTTCATTTTTTTTATTTCAGGAAATTTCAAACAAATTCCTTTACATTAACATTTCAGATTGTTAACCAAATGGAATAAATACATCCCTCTGCAACAGCAAGTGGAGAAAGAAGAGAGGAGGTCTCTGCTTGCAGCCAGCAAGTTCTGCCTCGAATGGAAAGAATCTGAGGAAGACATTTTCCACAGATGTTCATGGAAAAACATTTCAGAGCACTGCCACATTTCACGCCTATTGTGGCAGGAAACACTGAAGTTTCATGAGTGAAGTCCCCAGCTCATATATGAAAAGCTTACATGCCCCTGCCATTCAGATAGATCACACTGCACAATGTGTATGCATGCTAAAAGCATCTCTTTGATACATCACTCAACTCAGAGAGATCTGGGAGAGGGTCAAACTGGAGAGAAGGATTTCCAATCCCAGCAAGCCTCACCATCCCCCATCAAAGGAGAATCAATAAAAACAACTGAGAAAGAAATTCCTCCTAGGACTAAAAGCTTCACGTAAAACCCTTTAAGGGTTTCCTTCTGCTGAAAATGCTGCTTCTGTATTGATCACCTCCCCACTTCAACCCCCATGATGCAAGCTGAAAACGCTGTCTAAATCTGAGGCTTCAAAGTAGGGAGAGCGGAATACCTTCTATTTTTCAAAATTATACTGCCTTATTATACTCCTGTCCAGCAGTTACAGCTACGCTGTGTTTCTGTTACACTTTGAGAACCCCACAAATCACTGTAACTGACTCATTAAGTTTTCCTATCAGGGACAAACACAGTCATAAGTTACTCACCACGCCCCAGCCTCCCTATAACTCAGGATTTAGCAGAGCGGTGCTTCCCAGGTTTTACAATGGACTGGAAAGCTGCATGCCCCTCTTTTTTCTGCACCTTCCCTTCCAGTATCTTCCCTCCAATTTTGGGGAGCCTCTCGTTCTCCCTGGAAACACCTATCTCCCTCAGCAGTTCTGCTTTTCACCGTGCCCATTAGGGAAAATCCGGCACCAGCTTCTTTTTCTGAAGAACAAGTTTGACAGCTGCCTGTGCCACAGGATGCAAGGGAAGGGTGTGATATCTGAGCTGTGCTTTCATAGCTGCTCCACAACTTTGCCATTTACCCTGAGTCAGTCTCAGTTTGCATCACAGGAGACCTCAGCAAACAAAACCAGAGTAACACACCCACAAAACATCTTCTGTATTGCATACTTAATTCCAAATAATTCTCTAAATAATAATTCCCCAGTTAGTCCACTCAAACTGTGCTTGTCACATGTTCTCATCATGCCCAGAGGTGAATGTCCAGCAGGGATATCTGAGTAATAACTGAAGGACACAAAGTTCATCCATCAATTAAAGAAAATTGAAGGTATTTCACAACAAATTTTCCTACATGCCAAGATTATTTTGGGAAATAGCACTCCAGTACGTTGTGCCTGGGACCTCATTTCTCTCTTCATTCTTGTGCAAAGAATGAAAGGCTGACAAGGCTTCAGGACCATCCCTCCCCCTGCTCCAGCCCTGCTACTGGAATTCACACATTCCCAGGACACTTCTACATGCTGCCTCCCTTTCTTCACTCCACGCTCCAGAAATCCTATCTGGGTGAAGGGGCTGGGAGCACAGACTGACAGCAAAGAGAAGTCAAGACTACAACACGCACACTTCCCTCCCTTGCATAGCTCTCAGTTTTCCCTCTGAACCATGGGTATCAATAGCATCCCACCAAACTTTTTGGATAGCAGTTCAAAGTGACACAAGACAAGCAATGTTGGGAGAGGCACCAACCACACCACTTTTGTGCAGGAAGACCTCCACATAAGAGCTTGGAGGGGGAGGGTGGGGTTTGGGACAGATTTGATTCTTGTTGGTTTCTTTTATCACCCCTTTGCATATGCTGCTCTCCCACTGTGTCTGACCCAGATATCAAAAGTAATAAGGCTAAAACTGTAGCCCATGAAACCATCCTGAGAAAGACAGCAAATCTACAGCCATATTCATCTCTGACAATGCTGCTCTGAGAGGCACTCTGAACATAAGAAACTAACAGATTATTTTCAGGACAGTAACTTACCATAAAGCTAAACAAAAAGCCAAACAGAAATCAACTACAACCAAAAGAAGGTGATTGAGCTGAGTCAACGTCCTCTCTCTGGCCAGCTTAGATCAAGCTGCATCTTTGTATCAGGATGCTACATCTCACAGCTTCTTACAAAGTGAGATCCTCATTTCCAGGCTGTCCCCCTACACTCAGCCCTTGCCCTTTTCCCCAGTGTGCCTAGTGTAAGGAAGTTCAGTTGTTAGAAATCATCTCACATAGAACAATTATCTTAGTTATGGATGCAGTCAGAAGTCAGGCTGCTCTTGCCTAGTCACAGACACTTCTAAAATATCCTGCAGCCTGCCATTATAAGCACAATGAGAGCATGAAGAACAGGGGATGAGAGCAAAGACCTCCTTCCAAGTTGTGCCTGTGAACAGGAATGGGGAAGTGCAGAAGGTTTGCAGCAAAGCAGCTAACTAGAGAGCTCCAACATAGCAAGCACCTTCGGGCTACGTTTGGGCTGTAAAACTCCTCTCCTCAAGAAATCACCAGCTTGGTTTCAAATCATGGAGATGAGCCCTTCACTCCTAAGTGCACCACTGTTACAAAAACAACTTCCACAGCACTTCCCAGAGATATAGTACGATAGGAAGTCAGTGTTAACACACATCTCTGATGATTCCAATCAATGCTGTCCCTCTCTCCCTCCCCCAACAACATATCAGCTCAGGCATGTTTCTCTAGAAATATCTCAACAGGCAGACTATGTTACAGCTGAAGGTAAGGGTTTCAGCAAGCAATTGAGGAACAGGATGTCCTTCTGGGTACTGAAATTCATCCCAATTTGTGGAGCTTTGTAGTCCAGCCACAAGGGACCTCTAAGGTCTTCCAGCAGCAGGATACACTTGCTGAGATGGCTGAAATGTTACCTTGACCTGACTATTTTCTGCAATTACATCAACACCGAGGTGTGCTCAGGGAATTTAATGGTATGCTAATAGGGTCTGTTATGGAGCAGAAATCCAGTTTATTATTAATGTTCTTCCAGAGCAGCCACTACTAACAGCAATCTAGTGATACAGCTGGAAAATGCAGCTACATACTGAGAACCAGCTCTGAGCCTGCAGGACCATAAAAGCTGCATTAGTAAAGAAAAACCCAGGGGTCATGATTACAGCCAATTCATTAAACATCTTTCTGTAAACAATCAATAGCACAAAGGACACAAGTACCAACCAAAGGAGACAAGCATAGCTCTCGGCCATCACACCATTTGTCCCAAAGAGTAGGTATTTCTGAGAGATGGGGAAAACAATGGGAAAGCGTCGCGGAACTCTTTCCCCTTTCTGACATAAAACACGCAGCCGCCAGACTCCGTACCAACCTGACGTCTGGAAGTCTATCTGGATAGGGTTGGACAAGCCGTTCACCGCCTCGCGCCACATCCCGCCGCCCCCCGGGGACCAGGCGGTGACCACGCAGCGGTACAGCCCGGCGTCCGAGATCTGCGTCTGGTACATCCGGTAGCGGAACTCGTTCTCCTGCACCTTCTCCAGGACCACGCCGTCCACGCGCGTCTGGTCCGTCCAGTCCTCCAGCCGCACCACCGAGTCCTGGTTCAGGGAGATGATGCGGGTGGTCCCGTTGGGACTCGACTGATCCGTCAGCGGCTTCTCGGCCGTGATGAGGACGGAGTAGCGCGGCGTCTTGATGTTCTTCGAGGACACTTTGCATGTCATCTCAAAGGTGTGGCCTGCTACAAAGAACGGCTTCAGTTTCACCGCCTCCACCGTGAGCGTGTAATCTGAAGAGGGAGGGAAATAAGCAGCAAGAGAGGGGGTTAATAAGTAGGTAGGGATGTCTCTGCAGCACCTTTCCATCTGGAAGATTGCAAACAGGCAAAGGTCTTTTTTCGGAGGAACAAATCCCAGCACATTTATCTAAACACACGTGGACATCCCAGAATGCTACTCAGCAGTGCACACACACACACAAGGACACAACAGTTTGGGTCAGGAGGCAAGAATTCAAATGAACACCAAATACGGAACAGATAATGCAGTACACGGGTCACAGTGTGACAGGACCTCCAGGATTGGTTTTTTCATGAGCCAAGATATTAGACAAGATTCAGAGCCCCAGTTTTACACTGGATCTGCAAGAGCACCCTCAGTGACAGGGCACAAGGACACTGCTGAGGTACTCACGACTAGTGATAGAAGCTGCCACTGACTGAATTAACAGCATTTAGTGTAGCATCCTTTACTTCCCTTGAAAATCCACCCTAACAGCAATTCAGACACATTCAGCTGAAAACACATGACAGAAGTTGGTGATAAAAGAAGTCTCCATCCCCAGAATCACTACACACAACTCCACATTGAAAGAGTTAGGCACACCTCTGCCTCCACATTTCTTTCTTCTCCCCCCCACACCCCACTCACTACTTCTCAAGTGCACAAACCTACCAGAAGCCTTGACATTTACCAACGGCCCATTTGACATCGAGAATGCCAGCACCACTTACTGCTCAGTTTCCTCCCATTTCTTCTCCATTCTCTGCTGGCTCCTCAATCCCAAGAATCCCTTAATTACAGGGTTCGGGATAATTATACATCTACGAGCACAGCCCCAAGACACACAAAATATAAGCTCACAGTGAGAAACTGAGAAAATGAGGAGTGACTCAAATCAGAATCAGATAAAAGGAAAGGGAGTTGCTGATTTCCCGGCATTGTGATGAAGAGACACCCTGCACATCCAGACTCTTCCTAAGGAAGGGAGGGTTGGAACAGAATACACAGAAGTACCAGTACTGGAAAAATACAGCCAATCCAACTCTCTGAACTTACTTTGCTGCTCTCTACTCTCCTTTTCTCCTTTTTTAAAAAACAAGTGTAGACCCATTAAAAAACTACACAGATCACCTTTATGCAAGGTCAAATTTCTCGGGAAAAGGGAAATAAGCAATGGTGAGATTGTAACACATTTCCCAAAACTGAACTAAATGCGGTAATATTTATGTCCTCCCCACAAGAGCAACAAGATACTTGTCAAGATTACATTTTGCAGTGTTTTGCCTTCAAGCAGCAGTTTTCACAATGAGTAAACACAGCCCACAAGATGAGAAACCCGGTATGACAACTTTAAATCAGTACTGCATAAAGCAGATCACAGTGCAAAGCCATATAAAGAAACAGCAGGAGCGGCGAAGGCTGAGATGATTCTGGTGGTCTAGTTGAGCACAGAATTACTTGATACTCCACACCAAAACCCCCCTCACACTTCCACCCACTAAGCAAGTGATAATACAAGAGTTGCACATTTAGGCACTCGGGGTACAATCACAATTGCAGTTGCACAGAGTCATTCTACACTCCCTTGTAAGAGAACTCATATATATATATATATATATATATGAATCTAGACTTCAAATCCATTTTTTCCTCGTTCTGTGTCCATGAGATTCTGATATTACTTTCTTCATAAGGTTGCAGCATTTAGGAGACTAGCAAAGATCAGCTTTTCACCTATTTTAGGAATATAGAAGACAATTAGACTTCTCCCTGAAAGCAGAAGCACAAACAGCCAGCCATACTTCTCTGGCACATATTGTTGCTTTCCAGGCCTTATGAGAAGGTTGTGGGCAAAAAATCCCTCCTGAGGTAAACGTTCTTTACGTTGTTGATCTTCATGTCAGAGCACTGGGTCCCAGACACCAGAAAAAAAATCTTGCAATTGGTCTCTCATATGTGTGTTTAAGACAAAACACCTTCACATGTTCAGAGCAGTACAGATACAGTCGAGATAACTCTCCCTACTACCTGGGCTTCAAATGCCTTAACTATTCCCTAAGCCACGGGTCAGGCAGCAGTACAAATGGCAGTGTCTTGGCCTCTTCAAGGATAGAGCAAATTTGTTCCTAGACATTCTTTCTTGCCTTTCCATTTGAGGGCAATAGCAAGTGCTTTTACCAAGTATTTCTGCTGAAGAAAAAGAAGAAAGGAGTGGTGGTAGCATGGGACAGCAGAAGTGCAATCTGCAGAGTTTGTGGAGGAGAACATCTGAGGCCCAGAGATGAAGCTGAAGAACAGTGGTAGAATTCAAAAGGTTTAGAAATTAGGATGCTGAACGTAGAACAAGGAGATGTGCTCTTATGAAAGTCCTTTCGAAGGATTTTTCTACCTTTTAAAACTGCTGAGATCCCTAGGCTGGATGAACACAGAAGGCAGAGGCATCTCCTCTTATATTAGACCATAAGAAACGCAGACCAGAATAGAGAAGGGGACACAAAAACCAGCACATACAGGTGGTGAATGTTTCTTAGTGCAAGAAAGTAAGCAAAAAAAATAAAATCAAAGGAACATTTCTAAATATGCAAAAATTTTAGAGACCTGCATATGTAAGCAACGACAACCAAAAAACAACGCCCCACATCCTCTCAACTGGAAAAGCCTGGATCACGATTCCTAAGTGTGATTCTGTGCCAAAATTGTTCTTCAGTAGGAGCAGACAAAGTGTAATTAGCACTCCTTCACCCCCCCCTAGAAAACCATGTAGTTGTCTCTGGAAGAGTGCATATTATGAGTTAGAGGGCAGACCAAAGACTTGGCACGTAGCTTAGAAATAACAGTAATATGAACGGAAAATTAAGTGGGAAAGTTTCTCCATGTTTCCTATGTTAACAGAAATTACTCATCACATCTTGTAGCATAAGATGGGCCAGAGAGGTCAAACCAACGTTTTCTTCCAAGAACTACAGCCTGAGGTCTCATTTCTAATCTTTTGGGAATTGCCAAGGGAGCAAAGTCTGTCTTGACTGCTACTCCACACTCTTGTCTTTCTGCACACATGCCTGCAATCCCATGTGGAGTTTCATCTTCTTGTAAAGCTCCATGAATGAAAAGCACAATAAAACACACCTTGGACACTTGTATACAGGAGGCTACAATCTGCAGAGTTTGTGTTGGAAAGTGGTAGGGGAAGAGATCCTAAGTAAACCATACCCAAAGCTTATAACCCATTTGGGAGCTACTCCAAGACAGAAGGCTAGCAGCAGAAGAAAACCTAGCCAAATTACTCAAATAAAATTCGAGTAAACTGCACTTTGGAGCCTGGCAGTGCAACCTTCTGCCTTCCATCACTGGCCAGTCCAAGTGGTTAAGCCACTCTATAATTCTCCTGTTGCTCTTCTACCACAAAGTGCATGCTCAGCTTCAAGAGCACTTCCTGGG
This sequence comes from Lepidothrix coronata, assembly GCF_001604755.1. Classification (NCBI taxonomy): domain Eukaryota; kingdom Metazoa; phylum Chordata; class Aves; order Passeriformes; family Pipridae; genus Lepidothrix; species Lepidothrix coronata. Next base: position 1,248,161 of record NW_016690363.1, read on the forward strand.
TAGTGACTAGAAAGACTTTTCACCAAATCTAAGCCAGTCAAACTTCCAGAGAAGCCTAACAGCTACAAGGGCAAGGAGACTTTAAAAAAACAGCACCTTCCCCGCACTGCAGACTCCATTTGGAAGAGCAGAATGATGGCCCTGGCTAACAGTAACCTCGGAGCCTAATGGCACGACTTGAGGCTGCTGACAAGACATCTCAATATTCATAAAGGTTTCTTCATCCCCCAGTGCACTAACTAGATTGCAAGTACGAGGAATGCAGCAGACATTAAGGTAATGACAGCTGTGCCTGCGTAGGAGGAGGTGGCTGTACAACACCCCGAGGTACAATTGTGGCCCCAGCAGCTCCGATACCAAGAGTGCTGGAAGTGTGACAGGCACACGGAGCCTGCACTACAGCGTGACACGTGTACACACCACACAGGGCTCTCTCCCCACTGCTGCACACACCAGCCCCCTCCTCACTGTCCTGCTCCCCTCACACAGCCGGGCAGGAGGAGACAAGCCAGCCCTGACTGGGGGTGGTTCACCAAACCTAAGGCACTTTCTCCTTCCTACACCCAAACTGGCACACACACCCAGCAGCTTGGTGTCATTGCAGTGGGAATTTCTTGGCTCAGGAGGAACTGCCTGTCTGTATTGCACAGTGCCTATTATACATCAGCAGTGATAAAGAGAAGTGGGTGGCAGAAATATTATCTGTTCTCTGTTCACAGGACTGTCTGGAAGATTAAGATGCCCTTGCTCCCAATTAAGTGTGATGGGAGGGCCTGGGCAAACATTTAGGACAAGTAACGTTACGTTAAATATAATTATTTCGTAAATTAAAGACAGGAGTATTAACAAAACCCCAAATAATAGCACCTTTGAGATTTGGAATTTCAATTAAAAGATAATGTTCTCTTTTGCAAAGTACTCCATGCAGATCCAAAGTTGACAACACTGGTTTAGGAAAAAAGCATTGATTTCACATTCCACTGCAAACAGTAGCAGTGTTCTAAATGTAGGCAGTACTCACAATCAAATTAATAAATAAAATTATCTTTTAAACTGTCAGACTTTTTCTGGGTTGAAAATAATTTACAGAACCAGTCAAAAAGGTTTCCTCCCTTCCTTTACTCCCTTTTACTGATTGGAATTTGCACTCTAAATAGCAAAAAATAAGAATACAACTGATGTGTTTCATTTCTGAGGTGAGAAAGACACTTTCTTTGTCACCTTGGCAGGGGAGAAGTGGAAGAGGGGAAGAAACATATCAGGCAGACTATGTCAAAACCAAGGGTGATCTATGATAGCAATTGGCTGCATTTGCAAAGCTGAGTAAGCAGAAAGACACGGGAGCACTATTGGTCCCCACAGAACAAAATAGAAAACAAAGACAATAAAACCACAAGTTAAAATCGGCAAATATACGAAAACAAAAAAGGATTTTTGACATCTTTGCATGATGTTTACATTTCGAGCAAAGGCTTCTTTATCCTCAATCAGCCTCTGTGCTGATTGGCCCATAGACACATCATAAAACCATTTCTCCTTTCTCAAGAGCTCAGAACAACCTTTTTCAAAGTGGGATTTCTCCAAAGTCCTCCCCCCTCCTCGAGCACTGCTCTAAAGTTAACACAGAAGATGCAAGTAATGAAATAAATGGAAGAAAAGTCTTTATGTAGGCATAAGCTCTCCTTCCTATGCCCAGGAAAAGGCAAAGTTCTGTTCTCTCCTTAGGCAAACATGTGAGAGCCTGGCTGCTGGCTTTTATAAGCACTGAGAGCAGTTAGGGACTCAAATCACCAGAGATACTTGTCAAAACAACAGTCAGAGAGCAGAGGCAGCAGCAGATTAACTCCTTCATAGTTGCTGGGTTCAGCACTGGGCTCACAGCCCAGTGTGAAGCTCACAGGAACAGGGCACGGCAAGGGACAGGGCACACAGAAGAGGCATCTGGGGCTACACTGCTGAAGGGGGAGGGGTTGAGGGGGTAGAAGGGAAGAAGGAGAAATCCAGCCTATATATTGCCCTTCCCACATTATATGCTTTTTCAGGAGCAGCACATTTTTGTAGGAGAGCTCACTTTCACATAATAAATCCCCCAACGCCAAGTTTTGCCAGCAAAACGTACTTTTCAGCACAGGGACTATAACATTTACATTTGTGCTGCAAAATTAGCAGAGTTTTTTGGAATAAAACCAGAAACACCGGAATGTTCACACCTGTCTCGGTTTGTTTTCCCTCAGAAATGTCAACACAGGCTGAGACTTTTCAATTCCAGCTGGTCTCTGGCTGCTCCGAAGGCGACGATCCATTACACATGCATGCACGTACACACACACACTCCGTGGTGTGGCATAACACTGAACTAATTGTGACCAGCATTCAGCATTAATGAGAGATCTCATTCCTACTGGAGAAGCCAGCTTCAGGGAAGGAAAAAAAAAAAAAATAAAAAATGACCTTTCCCTGGACCACACGTTTGGTCTGGGCATACAGGGAGCACTGAGCAGGCAGCGCACCGTTTCTCTCTCCACTGAAACAGAGTCACAGCAGAAGGTCTCCAATTTGCTGCTCAAGGATTATCCCTAAACAACTTTAAAAGTATTTCAAACTGCTTGTCTCTGAAATATGGTTCTCTGCCTGTGGATGCCTAAGCTAGACTGTTTAAAAAATCTATCAAGACAAATGCAGCTTAGCTAAGTACAGATTTTTGGCAAAGACATTACATCCTAGGTTATCCTAGTCCTTCTGATCCTATCCAGCAGAATTCTCTTGCGTGACTTCACATGGTATCACTCTACAGGACATCCAGGATACATAGGCCTGTTTTAAACAAGCATTAAGCAATTCAGGTAATTATTAAGCTTCTAAAAAATGCTCTCAGAGTCAGTTACTGACCAGAGCTTGTTCACTTCTACCTCAGAAAGGCCCAGATCCAAGCAAGCCACTGAATTACTTTGCTCTGCTACCCTCTTTTTTTTTTTTGATACTCTGATAGCACTACACCCATGAACTCCCTCAGAAGTGCCTTCCAAACATGGGCTTGTAGGACAGAAAAGCAAAACCACAACTCTCAAACTGGCAGACACAGAAAACAAAGTGACATTCCTCTTTTCACCTCAATACAACCCTGTTGTTAGCAGCCAGATGCACCCTAAAGAGACCAAAATTCTCCAAGCCATGAAGGGGACAATGACTACAGCTACACTGCTGGATGCCATCCCTGCCACTTCCAGCCCAGCTCCTGGATGTCTCAGCAGGTTGATGGATGTATCTCTTCTTTGCAGTTCCCCTCCAAACTGTTGCATAAAACTGGTGAACACTGTGTAGTTACTTCCCTCCACAAATCAGAGGCCTTTACACAAGGTGACAGTGTTTTTTTCATTTTCATAACACGAAACACCATTTCCAAAGCCCATTAGCAGGCCTTATGGCTGACAAGCTTACTCAGGAGAAAACTACCTCAAGCCACCCAGATATTTCGCTGAATTGGTGCAAAGTCCCTACCTTGTGTAGCCCAGAAAATGTTGACAGGCGCAGAAGTCACGTCTTTGCTCTTTACCCAGCTGTTGTTGCGGTGCCTGCTCCAGGCAGAGACGACACAGAAGTAATCCCCTCTGTCGCTCTCCGAAGTCCACTGGATTCGCAAACTGAAGGTGTCGGCAGACTTTTTAGAGAAGATTATTTCCCCGTTCTGAATCCGCTCTCTGCTCCTGCCCCCAGGCAGCAGAGTCCAGTCCGCGTCCATCGTGGCCAGGAGCTCATCTGCCACCACGTCGTCACTGCGCAGGCGCTGCCTGTAGTACCAGGAAACCGCGAAGCGGAGGTTTGCCTCGGTGTCCTGCACGTTCGTGATCCTGCAGTGGAGCTCTGTGGGGTCATCTGAGAACTTGGGTGTTTTAGACGCGTTCAGGAACACGTCATAGTCTGGCTCTGCAGGAGAAACACGGAAAAAAAAAAACACTTAGAAGCTACAAGCAGAAGGGAGAAAATGTTAGAACTTATTAAAAAACTTATTAAAAGTTACGCTAACTTCTAGCACCTGAGCTAGGAGCCAAGTGCCAGAATACACATTTTTCTTACAAGACCTGGGAACTTGGGAACTTGGACTATGGTTCTCAGATGTGCACCGGCCTGACACAGGTATCCTCAGGCCTGAATTTCCAAACAAGACCTTCTGTTTCATACGTCTAGTCAGAGCATCTCAGAAAAATCAAGACTAATGGATCTTACTGAGCAAGAAAATTCCCTCCTTTAGGCCTGGCCCCAAGAACCCACCACGATGGGCTCAGGTTCAACACAGCCAGTCACTTTTTGCACCTCTTCAAATGCCTGGGGCAGCCTGCACCATGACACTGGTTATCCTCCAGCTTTGGACTAACCCGAGACATCCCATTTTCCCAGTATCTCTTCAGGATAAGAGGCCATTTTCCCATCATGAATTGCTTTCTTTTCCACACTTAACTATCCCATCATGTCTCTATGCTACAGTTTAGGAAAGTTAAAATACCACCCCAAAGACACCCATCTTACCCACCCAGACACCAAAACCAAGGGACATGGGTGCCACTGGCCACAGGCAGCACCAACAGCAGTGCAGAGTGAATTTCAGTGGTCAGCATAATAAATACTACATAGGTCAATAAATACTAACTAGGTTAAGAGTCGAAGACATGTGGATCAGAAAAGCTTCACAGTCTGAATAGAGGAGTATGTGCTGTACAGCTCTGAGGCTGGAATATCTCACGCTTGAAAATGAGTGCCTGAAATTCACGGGTTAAGAATGAGGTTGTTGCATTTAAATCTGAAATAGCTGGCTGTCCAAAGCCTACAAGCGATAAGGGAGCCGCATGACTATTTTCTCTCAGACTACAGAGATAGTAAAGGAAAAAGATTATAGCAAGAACCTCACACCACAAAGGAAATACATATTTATTTACTAGTATTAGAATATTTTTGTCTTGCTGTCTACTATAATTCAGAAAAATGACTAGCTTTCCAACTGTTCGGCCAATACCCATCACGAGGCTTCTACATTGTAACTGTATTCAGCGCTCTGTATTTATTTCCTGCTTTTATGTTTTTCTTGGCATTTTGCCCTCCCAGAAACAATTAACCGGAGCTATAATTGGGACAGAGAAGGCAATCCAAGGCTAAAACTTAGGCTTAGCTTACCAGTGAGCCAAGATAATAAAGCATCTTAATAGAACTGCTGTGCAAACTGTTGTGTGCATATGCACTTTTGGACTTCAGATGCAAAAGATAAAGACAATTGTATCCAGTAAGCTGGGCTGCTGCTACGTCAGCTTGCAGAAAAGATCTCTCACTAGTAAGTGTTATGCATGCAATGTCCTTGCATTTAGCAAGAACAAGGGCATCCACACACACCAGACCCCAGAGAACCTGGGGATACTGATGGTGAGTTCCTGTGGCATTAGGCAACACAAAAGCATAAAAGTACTGCTCCCCTAAGCCTATAGTATCTACTACCTGTGAACATGTGCAGATTTCTGCACATTTTCTGCATAAGTAAGGCAAAATAAAAAGAAAATGCACAGAATTCTGCTGCAGGCAAAGCACAGGTTATTAATGGAGGCCAAACCCCACGTCTGGTGTAAGCCCCCATAGATCCTACAGCTGCACTACTCTTCCTTTCTCATTCAGAGAAGACTAGTTTACTCCAGGGCCTCATGATATATTGCTCACACTCTGCAATTCTCTTATCTTTCCCCCTTGCCTCCCCTCCCCCCTCCAAAAAGAAGGCATTCAAGGCCAACTCTTATTTTCACAGCAACAAAGACTATGAAAGCAGAAACTCTTCTCTAGACAGGAACACAAGAAGGAAAAAGCTGCAAGAAACTCGAGTTCTTAGAAAACCCCTTCAGGTTTGTTTTATTTGCGGGCAGGGGAAGGACCGCCGAGAGGAGAGTTTTCCCTTTGACAGCACCACTCCAGATAGGCCCTGCACCCTGACAGACACTCAAACAGAGGATTTAAAAAGAATAAAAGGCTGCCTGGATAAACCTCATTCCTCCACTCTGTCAGCTGTCAAAGAACAGCCTCACTGACAGTTCAACGACTTAATACTCCAGCAGCTCTTAACTTCCATTAAAGAGGAGGAGTCCGTGAATTCTGGATGCAGACGAAAACCTCGATTGCCGAAAATTTATTCTACTTTCCCTTTCCCTAGCAACCAAACATCTGCTGAAGAGCAGATTTTATTCTCTCCTGTTCCCAAATAATGCCAAACTGGAACGGAAAGAGTAAGGAACAGTCCTAGAGGTACAGGCACTACGAGAGAATACACGAGCACGCAGTGCACCTGTACACGCATGAACACGCGTGCAAGTGGGGGAAGGAGGGAACACTCACTAGTTGAATGTGCAATTTGAATGGCTGAATGAGGACAGGAAATGAAGACATTCATCACTTGTGCACTTTAGCACACATTACAAGTGTACTTGGAAACAGCCACGGCTCAGCTGCTCTGCACAATGGTAAAACGCAACATTTAAAGTCATTGTCGCTGGGATTTAACCTTATGGCACAGCTATTTATTGCTGAAAAACAGGCTCTCTATATGCTGGCCTCATTCAGTACTTTTATGTTGGAGGAGCTCTTCCTTTGTAACTGGACAGTGCCACCAGTTTCTCATGACAAGAGGATCTGAAAGGGTACATTGAGGGTTTGGGCATGGATACTTGCATCCAGTCAAAGCTGGGAACAGACACCAAGTTCTACAGCTCCGCCAATTCTGCCCCCAGCTCTCATTTAGGTGAGAAATATATCTATTTTACGTGAGAGAGACACTCTACATACAGACTATAGACGCAAACAAGAGAGAAACTTGTGCAGGAGAGATTCCTCAAGGTCCTCTCCCTTTTCTGATGGGACCGAGGACTGAGTGGCAACATTACCCATGAAGTCTGCAAGCAGAATCACTCACCTAATGCTGTCACCACCACACTGACTGGTGCAGACGTCCTCTCCACCACCTTGTGCCAGCTCCCATTGTGCAGGGGTACCCAGATAGCTGCTTCACAGAAGTAGTAGCCGGAGTCTTCCACGTCCACATCCCGTACCAACAGGCGATAGGAGTTCCTGTCTACGTGGCTCAGGCTGATCAGAGTTGAATCACTGACAACAGAATCACGGTCCATGCTCAGCAAAAGCTGAGCATCCGCCAAGGTATCATCAGGTGATGCAGAAAAATACCACATCACCTCTGCCTGGAAAATACCACTCCTGTCTGTTGTGATGTTGCACGTAAGATCCAGGGAGTCTCTTTCAGTCACAGACACATTGCTTGTTGAGATGACCACATCTAGAGCTTAGAAATAGAGACACAAAAATTCAAACAGAAAATACTTTTTTATTCGTTATTTGTAATAAAAGGAATCCGCTGTAAGTTATTCAGGACTTCACATTCTATAACAGGAGCTTCTGAAGCAGCTCAGCAGCCCTACCTTCAAATGCCTGTTGGACATCGAACCGAGTGATCTATTACAAGGGAGTACACATTATCAGTCAAGCAAGGGGTGTGTGATGAGGGCAGGGAAGAGAAAGGGAGGGAGAACAGCATTTCTGCAGCTCAACAGCAAATGGTCAATGAAGGTTTTGTCCCAGTCACAGACCACATGTCACCTTCACACAGCAGGAAAAGGTGTACAGGATTTTCCATTCCCACAGGAGGGTCAAAGTGTTTGGGAACTATCTCTCAGAAGAGAAAGCATCCACAGAAATCACTAGGACTACATTAGAATTCAACTTGGTTTCTGATGACATGTTTTTGAGCTCCTCTAACAGAACAGATTTAGATGAGAAGCAGCGATGGCCACATGCTGGAGTCCTGACTGACCTCAGGTGTGTTGCAGAAAAATGAAATGGAAGCAAACAGAAGGCAGCAGTAACTCCCTATACTCCTGACACCTTCACTTACTGCTCTGAGAATGCACACTGGGGACTTTATAGCAACACCAACAGCCACTGAAAACACATTTAACAATCTCCTCCACTGGCTAGTGAATATTTTTAATATACATAGCACATATGGTCACAGTCAGCATGCAAACAGGACCTTCTGCATTCTTTAGCTTTCCAGGTTGGCCACAGTTTTGTTAAAAGAAAACCACAGAATCACAGTGTCAAGGCCAGATGTAGCAAAGCTGTCCTTAGTTACTGGCCAGAGGTGAACCAGCAGCACTGTGTGTGTTCATTTGTAACACTCAGTGCAAATCATTCACCAAGTTACCTGCCTACCACATGTCTTCACTTGCTCATTCCCTCATTCCACACTGCCTAAAGATTAGATCTGTGTCTCAGTGCGGCACCGTTCCCACACTGTGTAACTCGGCTGCCCTTAGAAGTCTCCGCTGAGGCCAGTGGACAGGGCTGCTACAGCACTGAGCAGTGGCTCTTCTCAGCAGACCTACAACCAAGACCATGAATAAGAACACTGACACCTGCTTTATACAGCCAGCTATGTCTCTGCTGCAGTTTAGTGACCTCTGTGTAAAGCCATGTTCTCCTACATAATAGTTACCCATCTGTAAAAACTTCCTAGGATTACCACCCGGAATGAGAGACAACGTGTAAAGGCTAGAGCCAAACTGAGCAGTCAGAACTGTATTGCCAGTAAAACCAAGCAATGCTCATCTCACCCCTCACCACCTGATAACACAGAGCAGTCAAACTGAACAGAGGGTAGCAAGCCCCACCTGAGTGGTAAAACAAAGTCCAGATGAATATCTCACTGGGACTTGCCTCACTGTCTTATCATGGGATTGGAATCAGTGGGAAAGCCTAGCTAATTTAACAGACTAATAACCAGAATACAAAATAAGATTCATCTGCAAGGTTAAGAGCAGTGTTTCTCCGAGGAACGTTTCTTCTTCATGAAATAGTGATGGGCATTCAGAATCTGGCAGAATATGTACACAGAGGGACTTGGAGAGAGTTTACCCATAGGTATATAACCATTTACAACTCAAGTTCATTTTAGCATGCAAGTGCAGAGATTTCGGATGTCAGCACAAGATTCTCTCCAAGTCCTATTACAGGATGTCTATACAACTTTTTGCTGGAGAATAACCTATCCCATTTAGCACGCCTTTGAAAAAGACTTCATACCCCTAACAAAGTGCCAATGTTGCCAATGACTGAGCTAAAAGTGAAAGCAAAAAAACTCTTAAAAACAAACAAAACTTCCCACAAACAAACAAAACCACACACCCAAACCACATCAAAAAAACTATAATACTACTGGTCCTGGCCACCCCTCACCCTCTTTTCAGCCACTGATTAAACCCCACCTGCTTAAACCAAACTCTCCAAGTGTGACAAAACATAGAATTACACCTCTTAATTAGGCAAATCCTGCCTCAGCAGAGAGCACCTGCAAGCTTTACTGTGCGACAGACACCCTGAAAAAGAGGGGGCAGATTGACCCCGTCACATTTCACAGGCTAAGTACCACCAGGATACTAAAACTACATCCAAATGAACTAGTCAAAAAAACCCCAGGGTTTTGGGTTCTCCTTACAGTGATTAAAGGATTACAAAAATTAAAAGATACCCTTACTGTCTGAATACCTCTAAAACACCATGATAATCTCATATTTCTGAGGGAACATCATTGCCTGTTTTTCCACCCATTGAGTGATAAGATGCATCACACCCCCACTCTCCCTCCTCAAACTAGCAGTGATAATGCTAATGCAATTAAGTGCTTAGTGCATCTAGTCCTGAAATCTATATGGGCAGGGATATCTGGATATCCTCAGCACAGCACTGTATGTATTTTTGTCTCCGTAGTCAAGCATGCCATGATGTGTTTAACAGAACCATTACTGTCCTAGACCCCTGCCAACACAGTAGAGCAATCAGACCAGTGATCCAGTGTCAGTGATAAAAATCATTGAATAATTTGTCCTGTTAAATTATCACTGCCTTCTTCCTTTTTCTTGATATGCCATTTTAATAAACAACATACAGAAGAGCTTCACACCTATCACTGAATCACAAGCCACATTCACAGGGGAAGTGCAGTTGCTTAGTGCTAGGGGGCAACCCTATATTAAGAAGAGAGCAAAGGTTTGGTGTGCTCAGTGATTAAAGACAACGCTTATTTAAGAAATATTAAAACCAAGAGCCATCTAAAGCGAACTAAGGATGAAATAAAATTTTGGCCTAGGCATCTAAGAGGTTCCAGGCAATCCTTACATGCCATCAGTCCCCTCTTGCCCCCCAAAATAAAAGCTAGAAAAACCACGCCAAACATTTTCTGTTGACTCAGACAGCCCTCTGGGTTCTCCTGGAATGTATCCTCACTTCCTCCAGCTCAGCCAGCTTCTGCTCCCGAAGCATCACGGCGCAGAGGCAGCGCCGCAGTGACCCGGCCCATCAGTGACACTCACCCGTCCGCTGGATGGACACGCTCGCTATCTCCACGTTCTTCTCCTGGATCCTCTGCCACGAGCCATCGGCCCCTCTCACCCACTCGCTCACAAGACACCTGTAGGCCCCCCCGTCCGCCGAGGACGCCTGGGACACGGACAGGCGGTACGTGTCGTTGGCTCCCGTGTCCAGGCGGATATCTCCATTGCGGTACCGCTCCTCGTAGCCGGGACCCGGCTGGAACTTGCCCTCGTGAGTCAAAGACAGGATGTCCCGCCAGGCTGATCCACTTTTGATCTGCCAGGTCACGTGCAGGTGAGTGTGCTCCGGAGAGGTGGTAACTGCCGAGCAGCGCAGCCTGAAGGAGTCCCCCTCAGACAGGCGGAGCGGCATCGAGGAACGTCCTTTTGAGCCGCTCACGGACAAGCCGTCAGAAATCACTGTTTAAAAAGAAGAATAAAAGACCAAAAAACACAAGTATCATAACAAAGAAGCAAGAAGAGAACACCCACACTGACCTGTTAAGACATGAGGTAGTAAAACTACCACAGAGCAACACCCAGACAATCATTTCTTCTTCCACACACAAATATATTCCGGGAACAAGGAAATTCAGCTGAAAAAAAAACCATTAAAGGAAATTCTCTGCTTTAAACAAGCCAAGAAAAGAATTCATTTATCCTTCTCCTCACTTCAGTTTCTCATCCAAATATCATTCTGTCTATTCCTGTCCAGAATTGTCTTGATTTTCATGGGAGTAAAAGATAAAGACATTGGGGAAAAAAAATAGTCTCCCAATTTATTACTGAAGAGCTCTAAATAAGAGAGCAAGGATAGGATGTGACTGTAGTATCAGCGTTCTAAAGGGCAAAAGGAAGATTACCTTTTTCATACAGAAAGATCCCTAAATGACACTAAAAGTGAGAGAGAAGAAAGATAGCCTGTGGTTTTTTACCTAAAGTTAGCTTCTCTACACAGAGGTTTAAGGACATGAAATACTTGCAGACATCTTCAGAAAACCCACTGCTTAGTGCTTTATTTACATATTTATTAGACAGAAAAAAAAGGAAAGTGATGTTCATAGTAAACACTCTTCACCTCAAATGCCTTTGCTATCATACTTCTCAATTTTCAATTTTGGCTTTAGGAGAATTGAACAAGAACGAGAAGAAAAAAGAATAAAAAAAAAAATCACAGCGATCATAAACAACAGAAATTCAACATTCTTAAGGGTACATCTATAACCAATATCAAAACCAAATTTAAAGCACACCTCACTCTTCAGAAATACCTTTCACTTGGACCTCTGCATCATAATTTCCCTGAACGGTGGCATCAGTGCTGGGCGTGGAGCACTTGTATCTCCCTTGGTCAGCTGGTTGGATGTTTCTAATCACAAGTTCCACAGCATCGTTGCTGCTCCGTCTCAGTTTGATATCCCCGCGGCCCACGCGTTTTTGGTACTCCTCAGAGGTGAAGGTAGAATCCCAGGTACTCACTATCCGCACGAAGTCAGTGTCCCGGGAGAACTCCCAGTCAAAGTTCTGCTCACTGGGTCCATCATAGTCACTAACGCTGCAGGGGATCACCACCTCCGTGCCCACCACTCGAATCAGAGGACCTTTGGGCACTCTCACAACACGCCCTCTGCAGAAAGCTAGGCAGGGGAATGAAAAGAGAACACACAGTTAAAGAAATTACCAGGATAGACTTAAAAAAAAAAAAATCTAATAAGGTTGGGCATCCCACTCCACACAAAGCTAGAACCAGTAAAGGCAATATTTCCCATTAAGATTTAATCTCACTGGAGCAGGAGCTCCTAAACACACCACTTTTAGTGTGGGCAATCTTGGTTTCATTGCTTATATAATGCCACACTAGGCAACAAAACACTCATGGAGAAAAAAATTGTAAAGAATAAAAAAAAAGGAGATAACTATCATAGATCCAGTGGGCAGCAGTATCTCTGCTACAAGCCAAGTGCTACCCAAGATGCTTAAACAACACTAAGTGATCTTCATTACTGCAATGAGGGCATAATCTAATCAGGAATTTTCATAAGACTTCTGCTGATAGCATTTGGAGGGTTTGAAACAGGAAACGCACTCTCCCCTAGTCTGAGGGCCATGAGAACTCTAAGTTTATGTTTTCCAAAAATGAGCATAGTCACTGCTGCCCTGAAGGGTCATGGCTTCTCTAACACAGGTGAGATTCTTTGCCTTCCAAACTGATTTAAAAGAAAGAACTGATTATAACAGACATGGTTTGGTTGAGCGGATTTCTGCAACCACACCTACTTCTAGCACACTTTTCTTCTTTGGTGAAAGCCCAGAACATGGGAGCATAAGCACATCAGGCTCCCTCCAAAGCAGAGGAACACACGGTGCTCAGACCATGTTTTCTGGGATTGTCTGGTTTGATTCATAATTCCAGTCAGAGAAATCTCTTCAGAGATAGGTACTACCTAAACCTACCTAAATTCAGTCTCCAAACATGAACAGCCTAGTGCATCCCACCAGCTCCATATCCACGGCAAAATATTTTAGTGGCCAGGTAGAACAGAAGGCAGAACACTGAAGGATAGTTCTTGATAAAACCAAGCAGATGCCTAGCAATATCAAAAGCAGTTAGACCAAAGGTTGATCTGGGATAGGCAAAGCCAAATTTAAACAAACAACCCCCCAGCAGAAAGTACAGCAACCCACAACAGCTCCAATTCACCAGTTACATTGGGAAAGCCGTGAACACCAATATACTTGCTGAGCTTTCCCCCTCTATCACTCTGCACATCTTCTTGCTCTAGATTAAGGCCCCACTCGCTGGCTTAGAACCATCATACCAATAGGTATCCCAGTGTGGGCAAAAGAGTCTTGTGGACAGAAACTACCCACTGGAGAACCTGTTATAAAGTGCAGCATGTCCCTCCAGAGCAGTGTGGAGGAGGATGTGTTAAAGAATAAGATTTCTGTGGCCATTTAAAAACTACACAAGCAGCTGTACACACTGAGCACAACTACAAGAGAAAAAGGGTATTTTTATCCCCAGTTACAGTTCAGCAAACAGTTCAACCAAGAACTGACACTGCCTTTACCTCCCCAGTTCGTAACTCCTACCACGCTCTTTACTTTGCAGGCTGTTCACGTGTCCAGGCTCAGCCATAATAGTCCAATTTCCTCACTGCCATGACCTTCTGTATTTAACATCAGTACTTCATTAAACTTATTTGTAATGCAGACTGGGGTTAATCTCTTACCCCTTATATCCCTCCCAGAAGACTGTTATTATGTACCTGATTAAGTGATTGACTAGCCCTAATAACGACTGGACTTCTCTGCACCATTCACATGAGCACTGGAGAGAAAAACCTCCATTGCCAACGTACTGTTCCACAGCCAGATGTCTTTAAGGACATCTCTCCTAACCCAAGCACCACACAGCAAAATCATCAATACAGGAAAGCAATCAACAAAAAATAAAGCAAGCAACAGCGCTCTGATATGTATTTCCTCACAAAGTCTTAAGTTGCATTCAATCCTCCAACTTATCCTCTTACAGAACATGGTAACAGCAGCAGGTGAGCTTTAAAGCACTGCCTGACAGCCAAACCAGCTTCCAGCAGACCACTGTGGGAAGTCAGCTCAGGATCCTGACTGAGGGCGCTCCTCAAACACTGACATCTCTCTAGAAAATACTCTCCCATGACATTAAAACAAGCAGACAACACTGTTCTTCGTGTGTCCTCAGCTGCAGACCCACATACCGTGCACTGCACTAATCCAATCTAGAGGTGACAAAGGCATGACTAATGTGGCAAGGGCTGCACATTTGTGTTTGAGATTAGCACCGACAGCCCAGTTTCTCCTCTTCCAAGGTCACTAAAGACCCTTTGACACTAAATAAAGGTAGGGGATGATTAGCACCTTCCCAAGAAAAGGCAAGCCAAAGGGAAAGAGGAGCACACAGGGACTCCTCCCAGGATCTATTCGGAGTCCGTGCCCTACTGCTGTAAAGCAATGACTAACCCCCTCTTCACAGCACAGTCCCACAAGCAACTCCTGTTTAACCCGAGGCTGAAAGGAGGGCAGTGGAACAGGCTGCAGAGGAGAAAAGGGACAAGGTGTAACAGAATTTTATACTTTGTAAACAATAAGATTTGTTACTAAGATAAATTAGGATTCTCATAAGGCAGGAGCTGAGGCAACATCTCAACACAAGAGAATGAGCACTTCCTGCCGAGCACCTGCTGTGCCCTGCCCACAGGTAAGGAGGAGCATGAGCGTGCACAGGGCAGATCCTCCAAGTGTGAGCTGCATTTCTAAGTGACCCAGCAGGCTGTGAATTCAAGGTTCTGCCTTTCATCCTGCAGCAAGAACACCTCTAGCTACTAAACAAGGTGTTACGTTCTCTGCTGTGCATTAGGGATTAGTATTTCACGTCCTGTAGCAAAAGGCACAGAGCTACAGACACTGATCTTGGCAAAGGGTGAGCTCCATAATACTCTGGCAGATGAGTGAGGAGCTTTTACAAATATTTTATTCTTACAGAGACCTGTGTTACTTGCATACACTCCCTCATCTTCCCAGAGCAATTGAAGCTCAGCTCTCATGATACGAGAGCTTCAAACCCTGTAAAATTGTTGGAAACATTTATTTTTCATGACACCTACTATATTTCACTGGTAATATAACGTGACATGTTCTTAATGAATTCACTTGAATCCAATTTAACTGTAGAAACAGATGGAGGAGGACAAAACAATGTATACACTAGTGACAGAAAACAACAGAAGTTTGACAATTCAGTATTTTTCAGTATCACCGAGCTCACCAAAGATCCGTATTTAGTAAGAACTCAGTAACTGGCTCTGTATCATAAACTGCAATGCTAGACATCAAACTTGCCTGAGCACAAGATTAATTGCTTAAATACAAAACTTTACTTTTTACAGAGTTACCCAGACCACCAGATGAAATTGCAAGGAACTATATTCCAAAACAAATAGTAATAGAGCACCTGTAAGGAGGCCAGCACACAAACATGAGGCATGGGACTTGTTCCTTGGGCTCATTAGACTGGTGACAGGACTGCTGTGCAGCACTGGTCCTTTTGCAGAGCTGGGCCACAAACACACAAAATGTAAGTCAACCACAAAGCCTTAATGGTTATTTGCCAAGCACTTGATCAGAGGATTGTCCCAGTGAAATGCACAAAATACTCCACCGGGAGCACAGACAAAGTGGGGCTCAAGGTAGGATAATAATAAATTGGGGTCTGCCATATGAATAATACAGAGGCAAGACAGCACAGACATAGCCAAGGCAGTTTTGGGCTAGCATTTGTTCCCTAGCAATGGTCCATACAGTGCTTAAATTAATTTGTCCCATTACTTAGATGCACCATCTCATTGCTGTCATTACATGAAATCCTTTTAAAAAGGAGAACAAGGAAAGCAGATGACTGGATAGGTTGTGAAGTCAGTCTGAGTACATTAAATAGCAACCTGTCATTTTTAGGATAACCAAGAAAACAAGGTACCAAAATAGTGCAGGATCTACAGAACAGGTAATCTGTTTAAACTCTGAACAAGCTACAAAACTCCAGACGGAAAGGGCTGCTAGGGATTTCCTCTTGGATTAGGGACACTGCTATAGATGTGGAAAGCCTTCCAGGAGCTTCATCTTCACACATGTTTTGCACCTACATATCACTTCTGAAAGAACAAGATGAAAAGTAACCTGTGGAGTCGTCCACAAGGCTGAGAAGGAATTACTGTTGCAAAGAACATACTTGTGCTTCAGCACTCTCTTTCACAAGGTGCTTCCTCCAGCCTGCACCAGACAGCTCTATCTAATAAGAAAACATGTTCTCTTAGGAGCCCAGAGAAGGAGGTCGACTCCACATCCGCCAGCCAAAGGAAAATGCAATGTGACATGCAGTAGGAAGCCAATTAAAGCCAAAAAAGTAAGAGCTAACGAATGAGTAAATTGGCTCAGACTAAGCACTCGAGCCTCTGCATCAGAAAGACTTAGAACACACAGTCCAGCTCCTCAACCAAGGCAGTCACAGGAGACACAGCGACAACTTTGCTGACGCCTTTCATCTCAAAAGAGCTTTCCGAACAAAAGTTTGTTTCATTTGCCAGCTAAACATTACCATGTCTGGGAAGGAAATACAGCAGCCCTTTCAGATTCACAACAGCTTATGACAGGAAAAAAAAGTACTGCAGCCAGCTGTGCAAATGGTGGTAAGGATCTTCCCTCCCTGAACTCCTCCATTTATTTCCAATCTAGGCATGACCTTGCTGCAGCACTGTGTAAGTGAGGGGGCTGAGCAGGGACAAGCCTTCCTGGAGTACGAGCCACACTGGAGTTATGAGCAATGGATCCCCCACCATGATAGCTGTGGCCTCTGTCTCCTCTTTCCAGCAAAATCCCAAACCTCCCACATCTGTACTGCACTGCTTAACTACGGTGTGTGTGATGCATGAAAGCCATTTTACAGACTGAAAGAAAAAAAGATTTTATTTTTGCATATTTTTTTTTTGTTCCACCAAAGTCACATCCACACAAATCCTCTCCCTCCGTTTTTTTTAAAAAGAAACGATCAGGCTCCTGCTGAGAAGCATTCAGGGACTTTCCCTAGTGAGCAGGCAGGTGAAGGCACAGGCAGCACACCACGTATTCACAGGCTCTTCTCTTGGGAAGGAGAGCCAAAGCATATCAGCACGGGAGATTATAATCCCTATCTCCAACCAGCCCCTTTTCCCCTTGCCTCTTCTCTTTCAGTTATCATCAGGCAGCTACACATCAAGAATGTCATCTGTGACTATCTGGGAGAGAAAGAACAAGTTATAACAAACATGCCTATAATGTTTGAAAACCTTCCAATACTGTTAAGGCAATTTTTGTTTTAATATCTATAATATTATTTTCCTAGAAGTAACACATTTACACAAACAACAAGTTGCTTTGGGATTTCCTCCACTTTTTAAATGCAATCAGGTAAATTTTCTATCCTACACTGTATATGCCTGAGAGGAAAAGTCAGAGAGATTAAGCAAAAAAAGAAATTATTTAAGTACCAGAAATGCAGCTAACTACTGAAATTTCTTTACTGGTCTCAAAAATAAAAGAAAAAAACCCCAAAGCTAAATAAGTGAGATGTCTTACCATTCCTGCTTAACACATGACATCATCATACTCTTCTTTCAGTACAAACACACAGTAGGGGATTGGGAGATATGCTGAATAAAGGGGTAGGCTCTTGCTATTCTTTCCAAATTACAAAATTCAGATCGCTCTAGCCAGCAGAAGCAACCCACACCTTACAATCAGACAGCCTGCACAGGGAAGGGACAAGGGGCTTCTTTAAAAGAGACCAAATTTGATTCTTTATGTCAAAGCTGTAATCACCACAGCAGCTTGGAATCATCTGAGGCACACAGGGCTCCCTCCACACTTTGCAAGCCAACAGCAGTGTTACACCTCCCTGACTGCAACACTCCCTACCTAAAAAAAGACTGACAGATTTTTATGGCTTGAAAGATTTGCAGCATATCATCTGAAGATATCAGGGAAGAGCAAATGAGAGAGTCCGTGAGAGAGACATTTACATTGTTCTTTCCCAGGCGGCTAGGATTCTTTTTTTAGATAATGTAGAGCTCTTATCAAAAGGAATTAGCCTGGGTGTAATTGCTTAAAACCCATTATCTCTATCAGGATGAAGAAACACATACTGCATCTTAAGTGGAGCCTCAGAAATGCTATCAAGCTGCAAGGCTGCTGGATTGCTTTTATCTCCATTCCATCTGAGATACCTCAGAAAAGCCACATCTCCAGCACAGGGTGAAAGAGTAAGTACCTTCCCAGTTGAACTCCATCTATTACCACATGGATTAACATTCACATGAAAGCGTGTGAATGTTAATTTTGCAGCACAGGAACAACCTGCTGTCTTTGCCGTTCGCCCCCCTCACCTAACGCCGCCAATAAACGGGATTTCGAAAGCACCTAAGCAAACCATAAGGTTTTCACTAGGACAAAGTTATCACAGAAGCACAAATGGTTTGGGTTGGAAGGGACCTTTAAAGATCATCTAGTTCCACCATGCCTGCCACGGGCAGGGACATCTCGCACTAGACCAGACTGTTTAAAGTTCCAGCCAACCTGACCTTGGACACTTCAAACGATGGAGCTTTTCTGGGCAACCTGCTCCAGTATCTTACCACCTTCATCATAAAGAATCTCTTCTTAATATCCAATCTAAACCTGCCTTCTTTCAGTCTAAAGCCATTATCCCCTGTCCTATGGTGAAATGTCTCTCTCCAACTTTCCTATAAGCTCCCTTTAAGTACTGAAAGACCACAACATGATCTCCCTGAAGCCTTCTTTGCTCCAGGCTGAACAACCCCAAATCTCTCAGCCTTTCTCCATAGGAAAGGTGTTCCAGCTCTTCCCTGGAGCCACTTTAACAGTCTTCATAGAGGCCCTCGAGGGACATTTTTACTCATCTCCATTTGGACAGTGACCTGTTGACTGCAACTCTTTATATGCAGCCATCCAAGGAACTCCTTATCCATCAGACAGTCCAGCCATCAAACCCTTCTCTCTCCAATTTTGTGACAAGGATGTTCTGTGGGATTGTGTCAGAGGCCTCACAGAAGCTGAGGTAGGTGACCTCAGATACACTTTTCTTATCCACCAGTGCAGTCACTCCATCATAGAAAGCCACAAGATTAGTCAAGGAGTTAAGTTATGCTGTGGTGTCACCTTCAAATTCTCACAGCCTTCTGTATAACTGTTAGTTGTTTGCTGACTTACATGACTAGTTACCCTAAGCTCTACCTGTCATCAGTGGAGAGAAGCTCTCTGAAAAATTTCTCTTCCACTGCTGTTTACAGTTAGAACCTAGGCAGACAACCACCTAAGCTCAGCAGAAAAACTAAGCAGATTTTCCATGCTTCTCCCCCACCCCTTTATAAACAAATAAATGTAACCACTGGCAACAAAAAAAAAAACCCACCCCACTCCACCACTATTACTCTAAATACACAAAACACCAGCACAATTGGCCAAATGAATATCCAGTGAGTCAGACCTGATCTGTTCTGCCCTACAGAGTGTCTGGATGATCTTACTTTGGATAAATACATTGTAATTGGCAAGTTCAGATCTGTAAACAGCAGTAGAAGGTCTTGTAAAAAGACAGAGTCAGTAAGAGAACAATACTTCTCCATATAAAACACACTATATCACTGAAGATATCAGCAGTTGATCTGATCACTGTCCAGAATGACCAGTTTTGGAAAAATATCACTGAACTGTCTCACAGGAATGAAAGGCATCTCCCTCTTCCATGTCTCTCTGCTAAGGGAGCTGCAACAGGCAGCACTGCCTCTCCTGCCATCTCTTGGGAATAAAGCACTGGTCACTTGTTCAGCTTCACTCTTTTGAAGATCAGCTGACTGGCATCTCTTTCACCCAAGCACATAACCCATTTCAATTCTGTGCCAAAACGAGCTACAGGAATTAGCTGTAAGTGCTTCTGTGGATTATTCATGCTACAATACAAGGAGAAGAGACCAGCGAACTGCAGTGGAAGCTTGTAAGGCAGAAACCAGGGTGGATATGCAATTAAAGTTTAAAACACCATCACCAGCTGATGTCAGCATAGATCCCACTGTACACCACTGCTTCCTGGTCACGGGGAGAGTGTGCTACTGGAAGGCAGACCAAGGCATGTGGCAGGTAGAGGGGAAAGAAGCAGCATATAAACCTTTCCCAACTGTGCAAAGCAGACTAGTTTGTTAAACAGAGCAGTCCTTGACAGGCAGAGAACTATGGCACCAAAGAACTGGTCCAAACAGAACAAACATCTAATGGGCCAAGTTAATACTAAAGATCATGTTTTAGATTCCTCTGGATGTCAAACAACTCCATCACATGTAATCTCTTTCCTTTCCCTGCCACTGACTGACAGTTAAAGATAAAAGGCTGTATCTAAGGATATGCTTTTGACAAGTCTCAAAAATGCAGCTGGGAGCAAAAAAGAAAGGAGAAAAAAAAAACAAAACAATGAAATGCAGGAATCAACATGTCACTTCTTCCTGGTTCTCACCTGCCACACATACCTGTCCCTGCTAATGACCCTCATTTACTCTCCTCCACACAGTCTCACAGAACTCCATTTTTACTCACTCTGCCAGAGCAGCCCATTTAGGTTACCTGGTGACATCTGACCCAAAAAATCCAGGGATTCTGGAAGTGGTATTTAGACTGCCATGCAAGACAGGTGATTTTCTGTTGTTCCTCCTCAGAAGTAATTTGTGTTGCAGAGAAGTTCAATATTTCTAAGGAAAACAGCTGACAAAGCAGTAAAGCCCACAAGTCAAGGCTTAAGCGCCAGCACAGTTGGAAACGGGGCTGCAAATATTTCCAGAAATGCTGTATTTAAAATATCTTCACATTTTCTTCAGTGGGGAGTAAGGACACGAGTTAAAAAAACGTAATACAAATTCCAACTCGAGTAATGCATACATTTAGTAATATTTTTAAAGAGTCCCCAAACCGGAATATACAGAATTAAAATCAGTGCTGTTCTGCAACATCATTAACTTGCACTTATCTGCTATCTTAAATCTTTCCCAGAGCAGCTGGAAGTGAGCAGAGCAGTCCAAATCTATTTGTTCTATCCTGCAATTTCCTCTGGGCAGAGACAGACCATTTTCTTTGCTCTATGTGGAAGGCAGCACACCACTAGGATTAAACTGAACTTTCTTTGGATTTAACGGGAGTAAACAATCAGAATAGATAATTTCTAAATCTGCATCTACTTTAAGTAAAAATCATACACTGAGTGAAAATCCAAGATAAAACAAAAAATCCAAATCCCAGAAAGATCATGTTAAAACTATGAAAGCTGCTACTCTTTTTACCAGCATGACTTTAAACAGGACACAGCACCTAGCTGGAAAGCTAGGAAAAAGCATTTTTGTCAGAAGACTTTTTAAAAAGATGCACAAATAGCAATATCCACATGTTTCACAAATCTATAATTTGTACAGTATGATCATGCATTTGAAAAAGGAAATCCTGAAATGCTCCCTCCTCCCCTCTCCCAAAAATAGTTTCCATTATCATCATCCCCTTTTTTTCTAAAAGCAGAAGGTATTGATTTTTATTAGTGTGAAGTAATCATTTGTTTTCCAAGTTATCTTTAATGTTAGGTAATACACACAAAAAATCCTACTCAAAACACTATTAAATGTAAGAGTATTAAATATAAGAAGTGCTGAAACCAATATAAACCATTTTACTTTTCACTGACAATTATACTAAAACCAAAAAGCAAAGCAAGAAAAAAAAAAATCATCAACAGCTGTTTGGAGTTTTTTGTGCAGTGGGTTTTTTGGGGGGTGATTGTTTTGCCTTGTCTTTTGATGTGGCTTTTTTGTTGTTGTTTTATTTTTGTGTTCTTTACCTGCTTAAATTTGGTGGCACTTGTCCACCACAATTTAACCCAATGCTCCACCCATATCAGACAAAGTCCTATCTAAAGGGGATTGGAAGAGGAGATTGGGAAAATCACATGCTTCCATAATCCAGATATTATTACTCTTAACCTCTACTTCCCCAAAAATTATTTCGGGGTTCACTTGCAATCTCAGTATGCAGAGACTCGTTTCCTAACAAGCATCCCACTGGACGAGCAAAGGTATCACAGAAGCTCCAGCAAAAGCTGCAACAGAGAAAAGCCTGATGGCAGAAATCAGCAGCCCTGACACTGAACGACCCAGAGCACACAGACGAGGGTCTCAGACCCTCCAGCTGGGATCCTGAAGGGCAGCTCCACTCTGCCTGCTGGGAGAGACTGCGGAAGGAGGTGGCTGGACAGCAGGGCTGCTGGAACTGCTGAGCAAGGCAGCATATGGCACAGGCCCACCGTGGCTCCACACTTTGACAACTGATTTGCAGCCACGGGAGCCAGTGGAGGGATGGATCTCAGAGTTTATAGAGTAACCCTTTTCGTCTGTAATTTAATTATCTAACAGTCTCATCTTCACCATAAATAATCCCCAAGCAAGCAGCCACATTAAGGATGCCAAGGGTAGATGCACACAGAATGGGTGTTATGGCATGAGGATGAGTGCCTGTGCCCCGTTGGCACATGCAGGCAAGCGCAGCAGCACACCTATTGCCAGGTCTTCAGCTGCAGATCTACTTGGACCAATGAGACCAAACTTCTGCAGGAAAACAGGAACAGTTAGGAACAGATAACAGGCATTCCTGGTTTCAGGCTTAGTGCCCATTTCACTGGATCACACTGTTTTCTTTGCGTAAAGCTGAAAACAAAAAGATATGTACAGCTAGGCAAAGAAGACATAAGTCAATACCAAATAGTTACCTTGCTTGTGCTCTATCAACTGGTGCCCTCAGAGGACTTCATTTGGACAGCTACACAACCACCATATCCATACTGTTGTCTGCAATCTGGAAAACCAGAGGCCAGTGTTTTCCAACCCCTTCTCTCAAAGCCCATAGATCCAATTAGCCCCTAAAAGCCAATTCCAGGTCATGCCGAGCACTGCTGTTTAGTATGCTAATCTCTGTGGAGCCTGCATGTCAGGAGCACAGATATTTTTCTCCTAGACAAGGAATTGTACGCATGCATGCACACAGAGAGCATGATTTAAGAGACATCAGGGCTCTTCCTCCTTTAATACAAGATTTACATAACTAATTCTGTAATTGAGAACAGGACTGCAAGGTATTTACAGTACTTGTTGCTTCTGAGCTTCTATTTGCTGTGGCAGAGACAATGAGAAACTCTCTTGCCCCAGAAAAGGCAGCAATCTCATCTCTGGTATGGAAAAAAAACCATCACCCCTTTCAGGAAGAGACATTTTTCATTACAGTATTGTTTCTCCCAAAGCAAGAGGAGGAAAGAGGTCTGGACAAGAAAAAGATGAGAGGTCAGGGACATAAAACAACATCTAGAAGGCACGCAGGGATTCCAGTCAAGGTCTTTAAGAGGGTCTGTGCAACCCCCGCACAGACTGTTAAATAAAATTACCCCCAGATGGGTCTGCAAAACAGCTGGCTTTGAAAACAAGCATGCCACAGCACTCTTCATTATTTGAAAGAGACAAATAACAACACAGATTTCATTAAGACTCCTGAAAATTGAGAATAAGGTTTTAGATCAGTAGACAGAACTCAAGACAGGCTGTTTATTTACTTCTCCAACATTTAAAAAGAAAGAAAAAAAATATATTCCCCATCACACATAAAATTAAGACTAGCACAACTGTCTACTGGCACAGTCCAAAAGGAGAAAAGGCTGTAGAGGGCAACTGGTGCTGAGTCCCCAAAAATCACACTGTGCATGTCTGGGGGTTTGCAATGGACCAGGTTTGGTGCCATGGGCCATATACCCAAGGCACCTGAAGCACAGTAGATATGCTCCTAGAGTGACACTTCTGGCTCGGTTACATCCACAGGAATACTAACTGCACACATAGATTGCTTCCCAGTAAAAAGCAATGTGCAGAAAACTGGGACAGTGAGGAGATTCACCTCAGAAATTCAATCCTCTCCAAATAAAATGGTAATGAAGGTGCAACCTGTGTGCTCTTAAAGGATGCTTGTGCTCCTAAAGGATGCTTAAATGACTGTTCACATTTGAACTTCAGCGTGGAAATGGAAACTCCTCCCTAAATCACAAGTGTGAGCTAAGCCATGAACACATGTATGGATAGGATATGAAAACCACCCACACTTTGCAGCATCACTTATCCCTGCTCAACAAATTTAACAGCCAAAATTTTCAAAAAAGCATGCAAGAGTCAAAAATTTCCTGGCATTCACTGACTCCAAGAGCTTGAAGGCAAATTATCTGTGTAATTAGCTGTCTGTGCCTCTGAATTTTACCTCTAGAAAGCTGTTCTCACACATGAAAGGAAACAGTATTGTATGTGGCTGCTGTTTAACTTACTGGAAGATTAATTTAACTGGACAAAAGAAGAGACTTTCTGGAACAGGTGGGCGGGTACGTGCATGTGGACAACACACAAGAGACTCAGAAACCAGCAAAGCACTGAGCAAGCACCTGGTACAATTCCGCTCCCAATTACCCCAGTCCTGGAGTAAAACAAACACTTTTCTACTTGTGCCTTCTAGAGCAAGGAAAAAACAGAACAAAACCACTCCTGTGACAAAAGTTTGCTAGTTCAAGAAATTAAGAGATTCAATTATCAAAAAGCCCTGAGCATTAACCTTCTGGGGAACCAAGTCTCCTCTGTAAAGTTTCAGGCTTTCAGCCATCACCTCTGAAAACCCTGCCCTGTATTCAATGCAGGTATTTTATTACCTGCAGCAGTGGAATAGCAAGGCTCATCAATTCAGCACCTGGCCAAACAAGACCAGCGGTCTTTTCATGTTCCCCATCACAAATTGAAAGTGTTTTCTCCCTTTAGATTATATGCCAGCAAGTTTTCACCATTATCTGCTTTGATTAACTCGCGGTGTTTGCAGCAGTATGTGCTCTTACTTCTAGAACCAATTCAGAATAGCCTCCCTGGGACACACAGTAACAC
This sequence comes from Lepidothrix coronata, assembly GCF_001604755.1. Classification (NCBI taxonomy): domain Eukaryota; kingdom Metazoa; phylum Chordata; class Aves; order Passeriformes; family Pipridae; genus Lepidothrix; species Lepidothrix coronata. The sequence continues at coordinate 1,273,140 of NW_016690363.1, forward strand.
GTAGCACTACAGCACGGCACACACATTTAAGCTTTTGGGAGAATTTAATGCAATTAGACATGGGAAAATGCAGATCTAGACATGTAGTAAAAGACTATCACAACATACTACCCCTTGGAGTCTTAGTAGAGTTTAGGTTTCAGCCTTTAACTAGTAGTTTTCAGCTAAGCACGCCTAAATACACCTCTTAAAATGTTTCCTGTTATTCCCATGATACATTTAAGAAATGTATTTTGGAGGCAGATACTTTGTTGCTGTCATTGGCAAGCTCAGCATTTGACAGTCAATACCACAGGTGCTAAAAGAGAAAGGGAAAGTTAGCACACAGTCAGATCGGCTAAGAGGTGCCGATCATAGCCACATTTCAGAAGACAAAACTTCAGAGGTGGCCCAACACAACAGCCACGAGACAGCAAATACTTGGAGGAATTAGCCAAGGTTAAACATGGTTAAGGCCAGTTTGGATGGAGCTTTCAACATCCTGCTCTAGGGGAAGGTGTCCCTGCCTACAGCAGGGGGGTTGGAATTACATGACCTTTAAGGTCCCTTCCAACCCAAACCATCCTGTGATTCTGTGAGGATACCACCTCTAGCTTAAGAAGTTCCCAAGCTACAGATGATCAGGAGATGATACACTAGGATAGCAATAGGCTGCACTCACTCTTCCCTAGGCTCCCGCTCATGGTCACTGTCTGAGGCAAGACACGGGAATGAACGGATCTTTGGTGTCAGCCCTCCCTCACTTCTGCAGCTGCACCCTTTTACTAACTGCTGCTCCTCAGTGGCACCCAGGCTGGGCCCAGCAGTAAGAACAGAGGAAAAAAGGGAATGAAAGAACACAGAATTTTCAAGTAACTCAAAAGTCTGAAGCAAGGGAATCCTTTTGAGCATGAAACAAGAGTGAAAGGCGGGTAGAGAACCAACAAGATATTAAAATAGCAAGAGGAGGAGAATACAATTTTTGAAAGATACCCAGAGGGAAAATGCTTAATTGTTTCTTTTCTGCTCCAGTCTCCTTGTAGAACTATTCTAGGTTACACTATTTAACAAGACAACCTACGTACAGAATAAGTAGCTGTTAATATTTGGGTGAAACTTGAGATATGCTGAAATTATTCAGTAACTAACACTTATAATCAGCTTACACTGAAGCAGACAGCAGACTGCCTGCACCCTAGGCATCCTCACATTTGCTGTGTCAGAAAGAACAGTTGTGTCCCATAATAACACTGTTCAACAGAACAGAAAACTCTACAGTCAAACTTCACCCCAGAGGACAGCACACCAGCCATTCTGTGGATCACACCAGCCATTCTGTGGATCCTGCACTGGGACACGTACATAGCATCATAACTACAGACAACATTTCAAGTTTCAAATGCACATTCCAAAAGCAATAGTGCACTGCAGACTAAGCCTCAGAAGTCTCTACCAACATTAATGCAAACAAATAATTTTAATATCAATGGAAAAGAAATTACGTCTAGTTCAACCACAGCAGCTACCAACATAAAATATAGAGCGCAGAAGTGGAAAGTAGATCACCAATTTAGGAAGTTAAGGGTGCTGAAATTCACCTGAAAAGCTGTGGATGGACTTTGCTACAGACACTAGACTTAGCAGTGCACACTTTTAAACTGTGAGAGAAGAGTCTTAGTAGTAGCTTTTAAGCATCTTTGAGACTTCTAGCAAACAAGTGTCTCCCTGAACTGTCCCCTTCACTTGAGGGCAAACAGCCCTCAGGTAAGAAAGTATGTACTCAATGCACTGGGAGAGCTAATACTCCCCAGAGGTACTTCTGATTAGGCCCAGGAAGCCAAAGCATGAAGCACTGCTGTCCCAATGTGCAGAGAAAACCCTGATCCCTTTATCAGAACACGTCCTGGAAGCCGTGTCACATCAAGGAGACCTGTTCACCAGCCTTAGCACTAGAGACTACGTGAACTGACACATCCTTCAGATTGTCAGCACAAAACATGGACCTACACCTAAGAAAACAGAAAGAAAACAGAAATGAACGATAAACAAGTAAGGGACTGAATGCTGTGCAGTATCAGGAAATTCTCCTTGCTCTCATGCCTCACAATAACATCTGAAGAGAGAGCATTGTTCAAAAAAGTCAGTGTTATATCTAAGCCCCACTGGGCAAAAGAAAAGGAGATACACCTTCATTAATACTCAAAGAGAGACACAGTATACACGCACTCAGATTTCTCAATGAATGGTTTAAAAATAAAGTGTCCTCCTCCCAGGTCTGCATCTAACAATGTCCAATGTCAGCAATACATAACAATAAGACTGACAAGCCTTTCATATATAAATAAAGCAAAACTGTTTATTTCCCTTTTAATTTCTTCACTGTTGGTAATTTCACATTTTAGAGCTTCTAAGTACTACTTACACACCTCACTATATTTTTATTTTACTACATCACAAAACCAGTTGGGTTTAGCTCTCTTGTTGGAATGGCAGTCATAAATCATGTTAACAGCACTATCCTGTAGAAGGTTTATTTATTATTAGAGACCAATCAGTATTACTACTGTTACAAGAAAATAACAAAGGCACTCCTGTTGCTAGTGAAGACCTAAATAGAAGGTACATGCAGAATTTACAGAGCTCTAGTTCACTGTACAACTTTCCTCCCACCTCACCTCCTGCCTCCCCACTTAATTTTTCAGAAATAAGAACAGAGATTAATAATCTGAAGAGCATTTCCCAGCAGCTTAAACTTGTTAAAATCCACAACATCAAATTATGACGTTTCAAAGACTTCAAGCAGAAGAGCACCCGCCGCAGTGCAAGAGCAGCCAACAAATGCCTCCACTGTTTCTAGTTTTATAGCCTAAGCCTACCAAGAGTCAAAATGCAGGGTACAAAGCACACAACTAGATCAGGTTTTGCCTTTCCCCAGACAAAACACAGATTATTTCAAGATCTTTGTTCTTTTCACAAGGAATAAATAAGCTTTGGACAAGGGATTGCTAGGAAGTATTAAAGTACAGAAGTCCAGTCTGTCCCTAGATTGAAAAGCAGCACTCATTGCCTTTATTGTAAAAGGAGATCCTCTTTACCAAAGAGAATAAATCAGTTTAACACTTGAGTAATTATCTTCCCCAGGCAGTTTTAAGGTATTTGTATTTCTGCCTACCCTGCTCACACTACTGTACTTTCATCTTTTAGCAGTTCAATGCAAGAAATTCACTACCTGCCCATCATCTACAGTTTCTCAGTACAATCAGTGAGATCTCCCAGAATTCTCTGAGATCCTATTGAAAAAAATCTCTCTACTGATGAAAAGAACCATCTTCATTAATCCACCTGGCAGATATATTCTTCCCTTCTAATCATCACACGAGTTTACAAATCTAACAAAGCTGTGCTCGCATCACATTATTCAGATTACAAAATGTGAATGGGAAAGACATCTCTCGGGCACGGTGCTGTAAATCATCAAACCCAGTTATCTCCTAGCTGACACACGCTTCAAGAAAAGGTAAGTACGCAGTTGACAGCTTGGGAAGAGTCACAGGCGTGGTCAGTCATCTGGTTATCACCAAAACAAACCTCTGTTAAGCAGCAGAACTCAGCAGAGGTTATACTCAGAACCCTGTTTTCCATAGGAAGGATACATATTTATACAGCTTAGCCCAAAATTTCAGTGGAACACAGTAGCAATATTTATGTAGCCACAGTGCTCTAAGTCAGAGCTCCTTCATTAGGCCAGCTGTGACAGTCACAAGAGATGCCACACGTCCTTTTTCTGAAACAGATGCAGTAAGAAACTTCTGCGAAGTTTCACAGGCAATGAGATCCTATTGAAAAAAATCTCTTACACCTTTGCTATCATTCTGCCACAATGAGCTCAAAGGCAGCTCAGCTCAAGTCCCACAGTCTCTCACGGTTCTGCCCTATCACAAGTACACACTCCACTGCTTCTACCTATAGTGACTTTGCTGCAGAACAAAACACCCAAGTCGACCTGAGAAAAATCTTTGCTGGCGTTCACACTTCTGATGCTCCAAAGACGACTATTTAGGTAGAAGTGGATTCAAATGGAAGGGAAAAAAGGAAGGCAAAAGATGACTTCAGGCACAGTAACAGATGTTCTGAAAGAGGGCAAGAGAGAGATTCTACTCTCCTAGAAACGCCAACAATATATACCACCAGATAAGCAGAATTCTGCCTGAGCGCTATTCAGGTTTCCCAGCAGGTATTCACTGCCCTTTATCTATTTCAATACAAAGCATTCATGCCATCTTTTTCAAGAAGGAGAACCACCTCAGTCCAGGCAGGCTGGCTAGGAGACAGTCTCAGGCTCCCATGGCAGAGGCTGCTGAAGCAGAAAGACAGATCCCCCACAAGCTCCCACCAACCCTCCCAGCTACATTAAAGGCGTGAACCAGGCAAAATGCCACAGCAGAACAAGAACACAGCCAGCCAGACTAGAGATGTGCAAAGTGGGACAACTATTCAAACCCAGCATGACTTACCCAGACACACCACTGCCTCCGAGGAAGTGCTAGAGATCTCTTTTAAACGTGGTAAACGTGACAGGAGCAAATTTTATATCAAATTACAAGAGAAGGGGTATATACAATTGCCTGTGAGGAATTTAGCAGTCTCACTAAAGACACAGAAACTATCATCAGGCCGTTTCCTCTCATAATCTGGTGACATGCATCCAGGACTGCACAAGAGGTCTTAAAGGTGGGGCATTAACTACCACAAGTTAAAAATCTCCTTTGCTGTATATATTGAAAGTAATCACCAATTCACGAGCCTTTCACATTTATAATGCACGTTCAAACAGCAATAGCTGGGGAAATGCAGAAGGAAGCGGTGATGTTATGTAGTACTGAGAAGCATCTCAGAAGCATCTCATAACTTTGAAGGCCAAAGTTCTTCACTCACTCATGCAAACAAAACAGCCAAAAACAGGGCAGACTGTCCCCTTGACAGCCTCCACGTGCATCTGTCAGCCACAGCCAACACATCCAGCTGTTTTATGTAAAACACAGGGTACCAAGCTCACTCAGCCTCGTTTGGAGGGCACCCTTGTGGACTAGAATGCCACTCAGACCTGCTGCTATTTTACTCAGGCCAGCAGATTCACTGAACTGAAGCAAAACCAGTAATTCATTTTACACAAGCCCAGCAAAAGATAGATAGATAGATAGATAGATAGACAGACAGAGAGACAGACACAAGGCTGGATTCAGCATGTGTCACTGCTAGATATTCCTTAAGCCTATGGACCCTTCTCCTCACACTCAGGTACCCCAGGTGTGATTTTTTTTTTTTTACCCTCCCTCCTACGCACCCAAGGTCAAAAAAAACCTTATGCCACCAGAACAAGATGAAAAAGTCATCAGCACAAAGTGCTTTTCATCACTATGCCATTTACAGAATCTGCAGCTTGGGCCCTTGCTTCCTCCCTGCCAAAACTTCCAAACCTTCGCACCCCCATGCACAAACTGCTCTTCAAGGCTTCTCCTGTAGCTCCATGACTGATCACCTGCCCAGCAAACAGCTTCTCTGAATGCATTGTTTCAGCACAAGGGGCAGTCCCAGGATGTCTCCTGTTACCAGACTCCTCTGAGGTGCAAACCTCAGTTGCAGAGCTTTGATTCCAAGAAACAACTGTGTACTTGGAACACAGTCACTTGACCAAAGTCCCACTTGGGACTGCAAGCGAAATCCCACAGCAACAAGGCAGCCCTGACACTGGAGGATTAGTGCTGACCCCAGACTGCCACTCATGTGAGAACAGAATTCATGCTGGACTTCGGTCAAACCTACATATGCAAAGCCAGTTCTCATCCCAAGGCACCAGAAGTGAGACAAAAGAAGAAAAAACACAGGAGAAGCCAGCACATGACTTTTATGGAACATGCACATGCCATCAAAGTCCACAGAAGGGGACTAGTTTCTTATTCTGGGTAGGAATTGTTAAAGTAAGGAAAGGATCTACCTTACAAGTCTGAGTACAGAAGGGTTCTGTGCACCTGCCCTAAATCCATCTGTAGGTCACCAGCCCTTGCCCAGATGCAGAAGGAGGTGTCTCTCTACTGCTTCAGACAGGAAGAAAAATCAAACTAAAAGCTGACTGCTCACATCAAGAGGAGGGTCAGCGAAAAATACTTCAAAATTAACTCTAACAGCTACTTTCTAAGTAGCTTTGGCCTATCTCCGTTGATCCTTATAGGTTTATAGGGCAAAGTCTGGAACAGGCACACGCCCTGCAGCCTCTGGTCACAAGCAGGAACCAGGGTACCATCTGAAGTCTCATTTGTTCTTTGGCTATTTTGGAAGGCCATCCCCACCCAGTAACTCTATTCACAGAGTTATTGCAGCTCCCCCCTCACCCCTCCCTTTCAGAGTTAAAAGGCAGACACCAGCATCAACTCAGATGCCACAGCATACCCTGCAGCCACACACATCACACTTCAGTCCTTGTTTTAACTCTGCAGGAGCCTACAATTAGATATTCCATTTACCTGCCAGTGGTGAGCAGAAAACTTTGCTTAGAAAACTAGGGTATGTCAAGCTCTGCTTGCAGAGCTTTAAGATACCTGTGGCTTTTTACCAAGGCTGTTTTGTGGGGATAACTGCCCCAGCATCACCATCTCACACAGACACACTTTTAACTAATTCTTCCAGTTTAAACAAGCTATTCCCCCCACTTTCCTTTCTCTCTGGGAAGTGTGTTGTGCTCCAGTAATCTCTCCTCACCTTCCTTCCCCCACCTCTAACTTACAGCAACAGCCACAGTTCTGTGCCCATTGACCCCTGGCTATATATGTTATTTTCTCAACGTTTTTTTTTTTTAATAAATAAATAAACCCACAAACCCAGGGACATCAGCAGCTTTGCAACTATTGACAGGTGCCTATCAATACAGTAGCCAGCAACCATGGCTTACTCAATAGCTTTGGTGACAGCCCTGCTTTGTGATAGACATGAAAGACCCAGGCTTACCTCGCTACCTTCCACCTCCAGACAATCACAGAGTGATTTTAGCTCTGATAAGCTCTCATGCTCTTCATTTTCTCACCCATAAAGCCTGCTCCAAGCACTTAAGCTCTCTATGCCAAAAGGTACAGCGTGCCTTGTCTAGAACCAAACCCTGAGATCAAAGGGAACAAGGTTGATGCAACAGGCTTCTTACTCTGCATTAATTTAGATCTCCATATGAAGTGTGTGTGAACATGAACAGTGGATATATAACATAAAGGCTCTTTACACAGGCATAAATTCCATCCACTGACATCACCTCCCAATACAACTGTGTCACTGGGCTTCTGAAGAACATAAGATTCTTTTCAGGGATGGTGGATGTCATAACATCCTGGTAAAAATTAAGGGTGGTGCTCTGAAAGCACAAAATTGTTTGTGGCAATGGCAACAGGCAAAGGAAATACACCACCTCTGCCACCCCCTAGCACTGGGAAGAGGATTAGAGTGCAGACAGAAAGACTAACACCTCACTGCTTATTCTAACAGTTTCCATTAACAAACAATTCCCTATTTTCACCTCAGTATTACTCGCTGCATTCAAGCACAGATACAGGTACTGATTAGAAACACATTTTGGAGGGAAGAAAAGGGGTATTGAAACTTAAATGATCATTCACAAATCAAGCAAATTCTGAATTTTTGCTCAAAATTATTATGTTTGGTACCCTGAAAATTTAGGAAGCATCCTCTATTAGTTCAGCATCTGTTTCATATTTAGAAGCTATTCTTTGCAAACGCAGGGGTCACGCTGCTTTTAGAGCAGCTCCTGCCAATTCCCTTTTGCAGGGCAGATTTAATAGCAAATTCCACTGCCATAGGATTCAGTGTGTAATAATGAAGGGTAGTGTGTCAATAGATGAAACTGCACACATCAATAAGAAGCTGGCAGAGGTCCCCACGGATGCCTCTCTTGCAACAATCATTTTAATGCGCGTAGGAGAACAATGCGTTACAGCCTGCTCAAAGATTCCCCACAGCCACATTGCATCAAAGACCGACTGAAAGGAGACGCTAAATCTCCGCAGTTGGAGCTAACAGTGGAACACGCACGGAAACAAAAAGTCCTTTACATTGGCAATTACTGTTTTTAAGACCGGCAAACCTAAGCAGAGCCAGTTTTTGTCAGAGCTGGACCCTTGCTAACCAACACGACCCCCAGCGATGGTTCCAGCAAACTCTTTTTCATGGCTACTGATATGGCAAGAAAAGAGCGACTCAAAGAGCATGCAAATCGCAGTCATGAAGCAAGCACTAAGCAGCACAGCTAAAGCACGTCTTTAAGAAAGTCGGCAGAAAGGCAAGTCCAGACTAATCAAGCCTGTTAAAGGAAGAGTGCCATAAGAGCAACTGTAGCAGCAGGAGTTGTTTTACAGCCAGTGTGAAGTGAAAGACAATGACGGATACCTGGGAAAGAAAGCCTGAGAGAAGGCAGAGAACAAAAGTTAAAAGCCACACAAAGTTTACATTGATTTTTTTTAAAAGCTACACGTAAGAAAGATTATATATATATACATATACTTTGTGTGCTACAAGCAGCAGACTCTCACAGCAGCTACGATCAGTGATCCACACAGACCAGCACATCTCTCCAACACTGGGCAATTTGGCAAAAGAGAGAGAAAAAAGAACAGAAGCAAAAAAAGAAAAGCACTTCAGACACATTTACAGAAATCTCAAATTGGAATAAAAAGAAGGGTTCCATTTCTCTGCCCCCAATTACAGCTGTAATCCTTTGACACCTTAAAAACAATGACAGAATGCTTTCTCCAGGGACTTGAGACTAATTCCCTACTAAGCTTTTACAAACTGATGCTTTTCCAAGTCTTACAATGTGGCCAAATTTGGACATTTTCCTAAGAACAGCAAAAGCCACATTTCTTGATGCAAAGTTAACTCTCCAGCCAAATTTCCAGTTCTTGTTCTAAACCATGGAGGGGCTAGAACTTCTCAGCTTCACAGCTGAGATTACTATTGGTTCAAGAGTGAGGAGAAAGAAAAGACTAGAACATGCAAGAATCAAAAAGAAAAGGAAAAAAAACCCAAACTTCTCCCTGCCCCCTCCCCAAGTGTAACTATAGGAAATACTGGCACTTTTTAAGGGAAGGGGGAGGTGGGTGGTGTTTCCTGGGGAAAAAAAATAGTCAACCTGTGGTAGACATCCAGCCAAGAAAATTTCAGCATGAATGCCTAAAGCCTTGCAGAATAATAAACAATTTAAGAGATGGCACTCATAACAAAGAGTAACAAGCAGATATACTACAGGCATTGCTGGCAGCCCTGCCTATCAGCAGCTGTGACAGCTTGCCTGGGAGCTCCAGTCTTTAATTAGTTCTCATTCCTGAAGTTCACAAGTCATTTAATTCCAAAAACCACCCTCAGATTCCTTTTTAAAGGAAATCCTGTCCAGGATTGTGTGTCTTTCTTACCTCTTCCTCCGATAGCTCAGCTAACAGTTCAGACCCTTTAGAGCATCCATGCAAATTCCATCTGGCCACAGAGATTATCACTAGTCAAACACTTCAGCTTGCTTCAGCAATTCTTCATATTTCTGCAGCAGTATTTTGCCACTGCTGCATACAAAAGACACTGTTCCCCAGGCTGCTTCCTCAGACCCTGTCACGTAAGACTTTCCCAGCAACTTGCCTCATCCAGTGTAATGAAAAGGAGCATCGACTGCAGCACTGCCTCAAGTTTCAAGCAGTCCCCATGGCAATTACATCAACTCAAATCTAAAAGCATCACCATATGGCTTTAGAACTTCACAAGACTCAACAAAGGCATTTAGTAACACCGGTTCTACCTTCCATATAGCTCACTTTAACTACAGCATTCTGATTATGCTCAAAGTTGATTACAGTTTCCACTGGAAACCCAGCTTTGAAACCTCTTCCAGCTTCAGTGGAGAAAAAAAAAAAGGTTATCCTTTTTTCTTTTGTCACAGACTTCATTTAGAAAAAATCAGTCATGCTTTACAATTATGAAAGCTTACATGTAAATGAACAAGACAGTTTCTGATATGAAACTCAAAAAGCCAAGAAACTAAGTTCCATAACCTCTGTCTTGCTTCTTATCTTATTTTAGATATGCTGATGATGTGGAAAGACATTATCTTTTGGCATCTGAGCAGCTATTTTTCAGTTCATCCTATCCCAAATGCAGTTTGTTCTGAAACTGATTTTCTACCTTTGCCCCTTGCAAAACATAATGCATAAAGTGTATTAAAACTTTATCTCATTATTTTAAAGCCTCTTCTCAGCAGGTGTTCAAATCTTGGAAGAAAGCTACAATTTGAGGTTTTCTAAAGAGTCAACTAGAAAAAAAAAATGGCGAGATGGAGAACTTAGTATCTCATTGATACAAGCTCATTCCTTCTTTATGGCAGGAGATTCTAACAACCCCAAACCTGCTTATGCTGCAATCTCTTCCTGGCTTGTTCAATATCCAGTTTTGCGATACCTTATTCAGGTTAGGAAGTAGGGTCATGCATAAAACTGCTTATTCTTGGACGGAAATGGAAACATTGGTATGCCGAGACAATTTCACCTCACAGGTCTCTACAAAACTGACTTTATCATTTACTACCACAGATCTAAGAAATAAGAACATCTACCAGGGGCCTGATAAGTAACTGCATCATCTCCAACAAAAGTCAAAAGCAAAGTATTAAACAGATATTTTTATCTGCATTACAATATACAGTCTTCCTTTATACTCCACCTAATATCTTTGTTTTGAAAGTACTGGAGACTTTTATAGTCACTGACCTAACCCCTACTTTGACCCAGTTCATGTTATTATTGTTTTCCTCAAGTTCTCTACAACTTAACTTTCAAGCAATTGACTTCCACACATAAACAGAAAGAATTTGCATTTTCAGACACTGTGTCCCCTTTCCCCTTTCCCTCCCTTCTAAAACAAAGAACTCCACACACAGTAAAATATATCACTGAAAGGCATCTAAAACAAGACAACTGAAACGTTCACTTTCTAAAAACATCTTATTGAGATATGTAACCATTTCCCTACCAAAAAAAAAATACACATTTCTGTTTTGCAGGTTAGTGTTTGACAAGGATTGTGGAGATTGGGGGGGGGGAAAAGATAAACAACTATAAAATAGCAAAAACAACCACATAAAAACAAATCAACAAATACATTTACTAGAAGGCTGAAATCTCAAATGTCCCTTAATGTTTGTTTATATAGCTAGACAGGTGGATATATATTATTTCTTAAGAACGCTCAAGCATGTAGCTGCATTTTTAAATGACCCTACTGCTTACTTCAAATCTTGTTCAGGCAGGTTTATACCTCAGTTCAGGGATTAGAGCCAAATACAACAGAGGCTACCTAAAGAGAGCAAGCTGTTGCTACGTTGAAATGTAGCCATCGAGAAACCTGGAGAACAAGGTCGAAGAATTTCAGAAAAAGCACCCACACTCCTTAAAAAGGAGCCCTAGACAGGCACCTGCAGAGACACAAGAGAGCCAGAAAAGGTGACTAAGCTGCCATTTGTCAACCCAAAAGAACACAGGATGTAAAGGAAAAAACACTCACTACACTGTTAGTCCTTTGATTCCCACAGCCTACACACTAAGAAAATACATCAGCATGACAAAACCACAGGGAAAGAGCTTCCTCCTCAGCAACACCACCTGCCCTTCAGCGCCTCACCAACCCGGTTCCAGTGCTCACTACGTGCTTCTAGTGCCTCAGCAGTCCCTGCAGCTGCTGAGACCAGGACAGTCTTGTTGGTATTTCCCCTCTGGGAGCCTTTTTAACCACCACTAAAGTTACAACAGAGGTAGGCAGGTCTAGCTGTCAGTGCCTTCTCTGAGGACCAGTGAAGATCTGAGCCTTCCTTCTTCCAACAGCAGGCAGGCAAAGGCCACGAGCACCAGCCCTGGGCTCACCGGCAGGTGAGAGGCACCAGCAAGGGAACAGGAAGCAGATTCCACTCCAATATACCTTGAACACTCTGTGGGCAATCATCCTTACATTGCCTCCCTGCCCTAGACCTCGAGGCTCTCCCATTTTCTAATGCCTCCACTTTAGCTGCAAATGCAGGAAAAGATTAAAGCACACTTCTCCTTGAAGTGCACGATCGCAATAACTTAAAGTAATTACCAAAAGCTTTCTATTGCAAAGCTTGAATTAAACCTTGATTCAAGTGACTAATTGTTGTAGCTTCTGAGGAAAAGAAACAAAAATAATTTCAGATAGGAGATGCAGGAAGCAACTCTTATTCATTCAAACACATGGCTCCTGGGGTTCTGGCATGCTGGAACTGACTTTCATCATAGTGGCCAGAAAGTGCCACACAGGTCTAAAAAGTAGTAAGAAAAAGGCCATCTCTAGGAAACCCATTATCAGTGGTTCTCCCCCAGGATCTACTGAGTACCTGCTCTCCTCATGCCCCATTGCACTTAAACAAAAACCAGTCTTTCTCAGATCCACTGAAATTATTACCTTGAACCTCAAACAAGAACCAGGGGAAAAAAAAATTCAGGAGCTGGAAGGCTTGTTGTTTACTTTACAGTCTGAGCCTTGGTAACCACCAGATACCTGTTTTGCATTTTGGCTATCTTGTCCTAGGAGAGATATTTTGGTTTCCAGAGCATTTCACAGGTTAATTAGGTAGGTTGGCTGCAGAGTGAAATCACACATAACAGAGGCAATGGCAGCACAAAATGCTCTCATGCTGCCCTCTCTTCTCAAGATCTAACCACACCAGAGGAGGGAAGAAAAGGGAGACTAGATAAAGCCTTACCATCAGGACACACAGTCTCCTTACCAAACAGATTATAACTGTACTGGATCAAGAAGAAAGGATGATAAAACATTCTCAATTACCATAGCCAAATACTTCAGCCATTTGCATCCTTTTGCTGCATTATTTTGTAAACATCTGAACAAAACAATCAAGTCTGAGTACTCGCAAGGGAACTCTCCTATGCTTCAGCTCCTTCCCTCCACCTCCCTTGCACAAGAATTCCTCAGCACTTGCAGCACATTAGTTACCAAAAAGCCTCAGCCTCTCTCTCCATTAGAGAGCTGCTAGAAATGGTTCACAGAAGTATAATTCTCCCATCCAGAATGAGAGAAACACCACCTTCCCAACCTCTTAACATTTGGAATATCTCATAGAAGCCACCAAGTAATTTTATCAGAAGATAGCCACATCATAGCACACACCACAAGTAAGACTAAAGTTCAGATGTTTTTTTTCTGCACACAAAAGCACTTTCAATTTTAAAAGCACCATTTCAACTACTAAAAGAAACAATTCCTGAAAGGCAGCTCTGAACACACAGACAAACCAGATCATGAACAGTGACCATACATTTGTGCATGCCCATTTTAAGTTCTATTTCATCTAGAATTAAGAAGGAAACAACTTTCCTGTTGTGCGTCATCCTTAATAGTTTTTACTTTTTGCTGCATGACCTTGAGCATCTGAGAGTCTTGATTTTCCGCTTGTCCTACTAAATCATTCTCTCGAAAAAAATCTTATTCCCTTTCTGTTTCTAAACAAAAAACACTAAAGGTGAGCTCTCCATTTCTTCACTGTTTCCTCAGCTGGCAGAATGCCTGCGTTGTAGAGATAAACAAGATGACTAACCTCAGATGCAAGTAAGAGAAAGCACAGTGGACACCTATGTCTGGTAGGATCTTGACTTGCAGACAGAGAACCTCTGCCCCTATTGCCTGCAAGCAGCCTCAGGAAAGACCGGGATGAGCCCAGGTTTAGGAAGCTGACTTTTCAACTGTAACTCTCAGCTCTGCAGACCTGGCTATGAAAGATTCAACAGCCAAACCATGAGTAAAGACCTCTGGCAGACTTTAAAAAAAAAAAGAAAAAGAATTAGTCATAGCAAAGTCAAAAGTACACGCACAAACTAAGTCAGTGATTAGAGTTCTGTTTAAAGAAGAACGTTGCAGCATGGGGTTGGGGCACTGATTAGTTACTCCTGCCACCTGAAATCTGGAAGAGGCTCACACTTACCACCTGAAATTAGTCAAGTGCTCTGAATCAAGAACTGCATATAGTAATTTGGGGGGCATGCCTGCTCACCAGCACTGAGGTACCTCTGCCTGCCCAGAGCCAACCCCAACAATCTTCTGGTTCTCTACTTAAACTCACTGCTACTTCTGTAACAGCGTTATCAATGATGCAAAAAGTATAACACTGGGGGGGGCGTAAAAAAACCCCACCACTCACCCTTTTGCGTAGTGCCTGCTACTGTCTTTATTTCTGCACGCTGCCTGACACCGGTGAGGAACAATGCCACATGTCACACCAACGACAGCTACACAATTACCTGAACGCGGCACAAACCATCACCTACACAATCACTCGCTATCTCCTAGTGGGAGAACTTCCCGGCAGAGGCAGCAAACCCTGGGAGCCAAGCGGGGAGGGCGCCGGGAAGAACCAGAGAACCCGAGCCCGGAGAATCCGAGGAGGGCGCGGGGGCCCCTCCCGGGACAGGAGGAGAAGAATCCCCCGCTCGGCCCTCAAGCGAGCCCCTTCACCCATCCCAGGGGGAATTTCACCGCTTCCCCCCCAGAGGGACCGCAGCCCACGCACCGGGTCGCGGAGGAGCCGCTACAGCTACACGGCCACGCTACCCCCCGCCGCGGGACCCCGGCTGCCCGGGGGGAACCCCGAATCGCACCGGGCAGCACCTCCACGCCCCATCCTCACCGCGGGGAGGCCTCGTAAAGTTTCGGGGAGACACCAAGGGCAGCGACCCCTCGGAGGGAGCAGCGGGGGCCGGGGGGGCTGCGGCGCCGGGGGCCGGCTCAGCCCGGCGGGCAGGCGGGCGGTACAGCCCGGCCCCGCGCAGGGCAGCGCCCCGGCCGGGCTCCGCCGGGCTCCGCACTCGGCGGGCGGCCCCCGCCCGGACCCCCCGCGCTACCTGCGGCCAAGGTAGCAGCGCACCCACCCA
>NW_016690363.1:1288153-1325348 GCF_001604755.1 Lepidothrix coronata
CCTCCATCGCTCCCCGCGCACCCCCCCCCCGGCCGCGCACCCCCGGGCTCACCGAGCAGCAGCAGGACGAGGAGGAGGAGAGGCAGGCAGGACGCCGTGTCCCCGCGGTGCCCCATGCTGGCGAGGGCTGCGCGGCGCCTCTCCCTGCGCTCGGGCGGGACCGCGGGCGCGGCGCGCTGGGCTCGCCCGGGGAGGAGGCAGCGCTCCTGGGCCGGCCGCTCGCTCGCTGCCCTGCGAGCGCACGGAGCCGCCCGCCCGCCCCGACCGGCCGCGCCGCGCGGCGCAGCCAACCACAGAGACAAACTTTGCCCAGCGCCCGCCCCCGCCCGCAGGTAGCGGGGGCGGCCCGGCCGGCCCGGCCCCCTCCCCTTAAAGGGGAGGGCGGAGAGCGGGGCCCGCCGAGCCCCGGGTCGGCCCAGGCGGGGCGGTGCTGCCCCCGCCGCGCACACGTGGCCCCGGGAAAGCCCGGGTGCCGGGGCGGGAAGAGGCTTCGCCCGGGGGTGTCCCTCCGGGAACGGCTCTTGGCGCTGGGGCGCTGTTTAGTCCCTCGCTCCAGCCGCGGCCGTGGGGCCGCCTCAGTGGGGTGGAGGACGCTCGTGTTCGCGATCCCAGTGCGGCGGTCGGGGGGTGCCCCCTTTCCTCACGGAGGCACGAGATTCCTGCACGCAGAACCACCACACGCATGGAGGAGTCATTGCTGCCCCTGTGCCCTCACACAGCCCCAGCTGGGGGCTCCTGCTGCCCTGCAGACCCTCCCGCCCCCGAGGGCTCCCTCGCACCTGGGCACAGCCCGACCGGCAGGGTCTGCTCGTGCCCCTGCCCATCCCCAAACGTGTGGCCTTAAAACCCGCTGCCAGGCGGGCCCACTCGTGTCCCCTCCCTTCCACGGGCCTGCCCCTGCTCCCTCACGGACCCCGGAGCTCTTTGCTCCCCACCGGTGCCAGGCGGCCCCACAAGCAGCACTGCCCTGTTTTGAGATTCGCCTTCTTCCCCCCTTCTTTCCCCAGTTAACTCAATAAGGGCATGCTGCAGCCTGGTATTCGTGCCACCGCTCCACCGCCTTCCTTCCCAGGCTGCTCAAGAGATTTTTGTTTGCTGGGGGATTTAATTTCCTGTTTGCAAAAACAAAGAGAGCTGAGGTGCTGGGCGGCTCTCTGGTAACTCGGTCAGTTGTCTGCTGTTTTCGGTCCCCTTGCCACGTTCGCTGTGAAATCAGCGATCTCCTTGGGCACGTTCTGTTGTTTGTTGCCCGGGCTCCCTGCTGGAGGGGGGTACCTGTTACGCATTTCCCAGTGTGGGGCATCTCTGGAGCCTATGCTGGTTTTGGGCAGCTGCTCCCACACAAAATGGCTGGTTTAGGCTTTATTCTAGCGTCTCCAACGCACCTTGGTCTTGAGCATGCCTTGGCTTGGGCGAGGTTGTTTGCTCCCACTAGCAGGAAGTGTGTGCTGTGTTCTTAACTGAGCATGATTATCACACTGGATTTTAGGTTGGACTTTGTTATTCTTTCTGTTAAGCTATACAGTAGAGAGGGTGTTGTCTGATAGGAATGGAACAAGACCCCTGTTTGATGAGGAGAACTTTCCCCCTCCAACCACAGTTACCTGAGCTCCTGCATACAGTAGATCTCTCTGCAGAGCTGCAGCCACGAGGTGCCTGGGGGACACTTGGTCCTGTCCACGCTGAAGTTCTCTGAGCTCCCAGACTGCAAATGGGGCTGAATCCACAAGTGTGGCTGAGAAGAGGCTGTCCAAACAAAACAAGGCTGTCTTCACCTGTGTTTACAATACCCTCATATCCCTGCTTGTTCTTGCTGCCTGTTTCCAGTCATTCCACTCTACCTCCTTCTTTGGCCAACATTCAAACACATTTTTTATTCACTGGAAAATGTCACTTCTGTAAACCAAGATATGTCCCTATGTCAAATTCGTAAAACAGGTTAGAAGACCTCTCACCCTTACCAGTCAGCTTTCATCATTCTGGTTAAACTGCTGATCCTTCATCAAACTCTAGTCTTGAAACCCCTGCTCTCCTGAGCTGTGTGGTATTCTCAACAAGTGTCATCTCACTCTTTTATTTCAGCAAGAAACACTTTCCCTCCCATACAGTCAGACTTCCAGAAAGAAGGGGCCACTGTAACCCATTAATCTGACCCATATATGGAAGTCACAGATTTTTTTTCCCAGCAGCTGGATCAATGTGAAAGAAAACACTTCTTGTCTTAAAGACTCCAGGTAATGGCAAGTGTCTTCTTCCACCTACTAATTTATCCAATGTTTAATTATCCTTGCTGCTAGGAAATTGCTTCTTTCAGGGTTGAATTTGTCTAACTTCAGCTTTGAGACATCAGAACCTGTTATGTCTTTGTCTACAAAACTGCACACCCATCCCATTTTCATGGATAAGTAACTATACATGGTACTCCTATTACTTCTCCTTGTTTACCTGAATAGGTTGTTTTCTTTGAAGAAAAGGTTGTAAGATTCAATTTCAGCTGCCGCAGCATTTTTCAGACTCTCCAGTTTTTCTAAGTGCTTTTTGACTCGCAGACACCCACCCTGGGTACAGTGTCACTGTGGTCTATACACTCATGCTGTGCACAGAGTAAAAACCATTTCTTAGTCGTTGTTTGGTTTTCCCCTTCTCTCATAACTAAAAATGGAATTAGGCCATTAACTTCCTACACTGCACAAAAAAGCTTGTGGAGCTCATTACCCCTGTTGAATCCCCAAGTTTCTTTCTGCATCTCTGTTTTTCCTGAGAGCATCCTTATCCTGCCATTCATCACTATGTTCATTCCTTCCTCAGTACATGGCCTTGCAGCAGGGTGTGTTAAAATACATTCCGTAACACGGTGACAATTTAAGCAGGTGTCTGAGATCCCTCATTCAATTTGAGAGCTGTTTCTCTAGGGCTGATAAATCGACAGCACAGATGACAGAGCAGGTCTGAAGCTGACCGCTGTGATGGTCTACCGTCTCCTTCAAAGCCTGTTTTCTTCTCCTTTTTGTGTGTCCTACTTTCAATGGATTGTTACATGTATGTGATTATGTCACTTTTCCCCCTTGCCAATTCCATTTTGTACAGTTCAGCTATGAGAACCAGTCTGAGCCAGAAGCTTTCTCCAAGTATAAAGTCGAGACAAATATCTTCCTCTGTTTTTGTGCCCTTTCCATGTTTATTCATGAGATGCAGAGTAAGTATGTGGTCAGTTGTTTGTTTCTCAGGAAGGCATCCCATTTGACTTTCAGTGTTTAGCATGTTGTTGATTTGGGTAGATAACACATATTTATTGATGATGCTGCAGAAATGTTTGCCTATATTTCTTCATACCTAGATTTCTGCATAATGCATAGGCTGAAGGCGTCTCTCATTTGGGGGTAACCAGATTAGCCAGCAGAATTTCAGGGAAGGATCAAGATTGGAGTGTTATATTAAACACGTTATTATGCACAAAATCTGCATGAAACATGAACACACCCTGAGCCTAAAAAACCCCACACGCAACCACTCCCAACTTGCACCACTCCTCCAACATACACTTGCTACCTTTTTCAAAGTTTCTTTCTTGGCAAACATGGTTAAACAACTCTTGTTCTCCCCACCTTGTTGCCTGAGCAGCAGAGGACAGAGGTGAGACATCTGCGTTTAAGACCCACATGCGGCGTGGAGTGCAAGAGTAAACAGCATTCAGAGGGGCCGTGCATCGACCAACAGCAGGAGGATCCACCCTGATGAGGACCCAGCACCCTGCTTAGGAGCAGAGGCTGCAGAAGTGCTGCTCACGTGCAGTGCATGTTGCTGGCTGCCAAACCTCCAGCAGCAGAGAAATCTTTCAGTGCCACTGCCTGAGCTAGGAGAGGCCCCCTTGCTGCTGGCGTGTGGCTGCCATGAGCTCTCCACAACAAAAGAGAGGGGTAGGCAGACAGGCAGGTAAGGCCACGCTCAACTGCCCTGTCAGCAATACAACAGCCCCTAAGGGCAGGAGGGGGGCTGTTAGCAGCTCCCAAACTGCTTGCATGAGAACCCTAGGGAAAGGGAACCACAGCACAAATGTTGTCGTGTAGACATCTACATGGGGATGTGCCCGTCTTGTGTCTTGGCTACTCATTAAAGACCCTTTTCTGAAGAGCTAGGGGCTTTATCCCCAGCATGCTGGCGAAATTCCACATTGTTTGATTTCATTCTGCCTCTGGGTTCCCTTTGTGTTTCCGAGCAGGCACAATACTCATCTCCATTTCATCTTCTCAGCTCTTGTTAAATTTCGCCTTGCTCTACTGAACGGATTGCATGTTCCAGCCAAGGGGCTGCCCCATCACAGCCGTGGCTGACGTGAGCCCTACACCCTCAAAGCTGTGTGGTTGGTTTTGTGAAATGTTTCTGAAAGTACCTGGATGGAAAATATATGCCCCTCTGCCATTCCTCTTTAGTAGCTGAACAGAAATATGGGTGATAACAGAGAGCTCACAAAGAACTGTGAAAAACTCAGCTTACCCAGTATGTATTATGCATTAAAACCTGTCTCTATTGAGCTGTCCAAGATAAAGTCCTACTGGCATGTGATCAAAAGAGTAGGAAATTACCTTGATTTGTCCTGGCTAGAACTGGCTGCCTCACGTAAAAGTATTTGTGAATAAATTATTTGCAGATTGATGGGGAAAAAGTGAGTAATTTATTTGATGAATATTGTTCAGCTGGCTATTGAGCTAACCAAACCATGAGGAAAAAAAAAATATTGGTGAATGATTTATTTGAAAATCTAGTAGAAATTTGACAGGAGAAAGCGGTCAAACAATCTACCACTATTATTCAAATGCCAGTAGATCTGGATGGTGTTCATGCACTGCTAAAGCACACTCTGATGCTTCAAGCCATGGCCCTAAGAAAGGTATTGAAATATGAATTCAAATCTTCAAATCTATACTCACCTGCTCCTTAAAAGAGATTCTGCTCAACCACAGCCCCAAAGGTACCTATTAATGAGCACAGAACAGATTCTACATTTGCAGTTATTTATTCTTATTTATTATTAAGACACTCTGGAAACTCTCTTGCCTGATAGAGCAGCAATGAAAATTGAGTACCTTTTACTCCTCTACAGCCTTCCTTCAGTGGATCTCCAAGCACTTTACAAATTTCAGTGGGTTTAATGTTACAGCTGTTCTGTGAGGCAGGAAGGCGTAATGAAATCCAGGAAAAGTGGAAAGCATACACCACACGCTACAGGTTTCTTTACATCATAAACTCTCAAACTTTGTGAACATTTTTAGACTAGACTCCTTTCAATAGAGCACATAATTTAAAGACTGACTAGATTTTTCAAATCTGCCTGTCTGAAGTTTGGCTCCCAAGTACTTAAGCACACATAAACACATTTACATGCTGAACTCTTGTTGAATTTGATGGAGTTTTTGAGCGCTAAACGCATGAGGAGAAAGCCCCACGTATCATGATATTTCCATGCATTCATATGGATTTAGCAGCATATCTCTAGGATCTTCCCTGAATGATGATCTACATGTTAGAGCCGTAATAGCTGCGAAACAGGCAGGTTGTGTCTGTGGCTGTGGGTTGCACACCCATGTCACTGACGCCACATGAGCAAACCACATGCAAAAAGGTTATCCAGCCTGTTTTGCAATAAATGGCACCTCCTCCTGCCTCGTGCCTCCCTTTCGCACTTCCAGCATCAGGGCTGCATCCCTCTATCGCCTTTTGGTTGAAATTGTGAATGAAATATGAGGGGCTGCACTTCAAAGCACTAGAGGGATATTGAAGATCTGATGTTAGATGTCATGGCAGCTCCCACTAGGGCATGAACAGTAAGGGTAAAATCAACACCCTATTCAAACTATCAGGCATTTTCTTGTCAACTTGAGTTATGGATTTGATCTCTAGCACCAAATTGAGCATGAGCAAACAAAGAATTAGTGAACAGAAAATACATGCCAGGGCAGTACATGACAAAATTTTCCCTCAACAACTTGCTCTCTGAACTCCTACAGAAGTGAATAATTAAATAACCAATCTAAAAGATGCATATTTTTATGTAACTAAGACTGAATATCAAATTAAAGATCTGCTGTCAGCTTAAACGCAAATAAACTAATAAAACCAGAAATAAATATTTGTATGATTGCTGTTGATCATTAAAGGCAGTTTAAAATCTAGATTTACTCAGTATGATTTTTGTTCTCCTTCCCACTGGCATGTCTCCTCTCTTGAACTAGGAAAAATCAAAAGGAGTCAATTTTGCTTTCAGGTTTTCTCTCTTTCTGCGATGTGACTGCAAAAATCATAGGGGAGGATATTGCTCTGTTTTAAAGGAACAGATTTCATTAGAAACAGAGAAGAAAAACAATAGAAACATTTCTCTTGGCATTTTTTTGTTTTTATATGGATTCTCCTAGGCAAAATTGAAGTCACGGGAGAGGCGAGTCTCTGCTCATAACATGAGCAGGTACAATTCTTACCCTGTTCCACATTCACTCTCTTGATACCGTCCAGTTACACTCCATTTTGGGAGCTTGCTTTTTTCAGTAAGGTCAATCTGAGCTTAGCACTTCTTTGTGTTTTTTACCTGTGGGACTGCTGTCTTGCCACACCAGAAACAGGCTCAAATCCTTCTCTAACCTTGATTGCAATGAGTAGGACATCCATGCGATGAGAATAAATCAGATTAAAGCAGAAGCAGTAACAGTGCATTTCTCTGGCAGGTCCCAGAACCTCACATATTGTTACCTCCTGTTCCACAAGGTGCATAACCCAGCCTTGACTTCAGGCCGTTCTGAGACACAGAAATTATGGAAACGAGAAGCCAGGAGGTCTCTGACTATGCAAGGCTGAAATGCTAGGCATATCATATACACTGAGCTGTCACCTATTATCCTGAGTTGATTTAAAATAATCTATAATCCAGGGATGAGAAGTGAGCACCATAGGATGTGGCAAATCCTTCTCATACAGCAAGACAGTGTTGTCACTATATCAATCCATGAAAGAAGAAACACACTGTCTCTTCAAGAAAGGACTTCTAAGTGCTTGAACACTGCAGCTAAAAGAATCTTTTTGAGTGCATTTACATTAACAGGAGTTAATTAAGAGATTAGGCTAGGGCTGGTGATTAGGACCCTGTCTGAGAATCTGGGCACACTCCTTATTAACAAGAGCCTAGAAACAGGAAAGAGGCTCCACACCCCCCACACTTATAAGCTAGTGCAGTCCCTGCATCCCAAGGAGCTGAGGTAGTACAAAGGATGATCCAGAAGTCAGCCTTCTAGGGCACTTCCCTCCCCTTCATAGGACTAGAGGAGAGGCTATGAAGTGAGCTTTGTGTTCTCAGACAAAAAAAAGGGAAAGTCACTGAAGTCTCAATGTGTGTTTTTCAGGTTAATTTCTAACTTGCAGTGCCAAGCAAAGAGATTAGAGATGCAAAATACATGCAAAATAAAACCAACATGAAAGTTCAATGACAACTGGCATATTGAAAACTCTGCTTTTAACAGAGTTCCAGAAACAAACTCAGAGAGCCTGATGCACAAATAATAAAGGAGACCAAAGCTACTTGTGTACTTATTTATTTCCAGTCCTTTTGGCATCTTAATAGTCCAGCCTCTCCTGCCTATTGCAATTTGCAGTCTCCTTTCCTCTGTTTTGTTTTCACATTGAATGACCAGTTAACTAGCTATTGAGCCAGCAGAGAAAAAAAAAAAAAGCAGGTCAAAAACTTCAGATGTCTCAGTGTTTGTGCCCAGGGGACATCAGATAACAAGCTGTTACAGTCTGCCTGCAAATCCACTGGTTGACTTGTTTATTCTTGAGTGTCTACAGTAAGGCCTCATTGATTCTAGTTTGGCACTTTGCTGTTGACCCTGCAGCGTTTTGAGGGGATCTGCAGTACAAAAGGCTCATCAGCTCATCCAGCACATCTTCTGTGAGTCTTGGATAACGGTCAGACAAGCGACTCAGAGAAGCTTTCTCTCACCCCAGACCTTCAGCTGAGCCATCAGCTGAAGGCTCCTGTTCCCTACTACGACACTGCTCCACACATCTGTGCCTCTGCAAATCCTTCATCCTTGAAGGTGTTCTCTTTTAGAAGATGCTCCAGTATTGGCAACACAGGGAATGTGTCTGCTGAACATGTGGTTCCCCAGGACAGCCAAAAAAAAAATAAAAAAGTCACAAGGTAAACTACAGCACAAAGTCTCCTTGCCTACTCTGTGACCACAGGGACTGCAAGCAAGGAAGCACATTCAGATTCAAATCACGATATATAAAGTCTCACTAATTTAGACCCAAGAGACTTGAGAAGAGGGCAGATTTTGGCTCTCTGTGAGAAAGCAGTGTCTGCATATAAAGTCAATGGAAAATGTCCAATAAGGCTACATATACTGCACCCCTCAAAACACACTTCTGTGACTGGGGACTAGTGGCTGTTATGCATGAGTTGCATGTCTTACAGCAGAATAAGAAGGTTTGGTAAAAGCAGTATGAATAGATACTATTACCATTGTTTAAGGAGACCTCCAGTGCAGCATTTGCAGAGATGAGCGAGCAAAACTGGGCAAGTCTGCATGGGGGCTCTGTGTCTTTTCTTGTATCCCCGAGGGAAGCAGCATTTCTGCCTTGGTGTAAAGAGATGACAGCCTGTGCATTCCCTGCCACTCAGACTTCCCACGGGCTTTCAGGCCAGCTCTTCACCCACCACCACGGCAGCAACACTGTGGAACGATGTTTCGTGGGAGCAAGACGACTCAAGAGCAAGGGGGATTGAAAAGCAGGGAAGGACTAGTGCGAAATGAAGCATCCCAGCGCTTCCAGAGCTTGTCACAGAGGATCAGGGCAGCTGGGTAGCCTTGGAGACAGAAATTGAAGGTGTGTTACGGGGATTTACATGCTGGTTTTGGAAGCCCTGTTTCAATTTAAGATGATTAGCAGTATCTGTGAAAGCCCTCAGGAAACTGACTCCTTCACGTTTTTATAAAGGCATCAGACAAGGCATAGCCCCTTTCTTTTAGCAAGAATTTCCTAACCAATGGCTGGAGAAATGTGCTGCTTTTCTCCTTGCTGAGACTAGGCAGCTGCTGTGCTTGCTAGATTATAACCCAGGCTGCACGGGAAGATTTGATTTAAGGCAAGCCTGGCTGATGACTCTCTGCATGTAAAACTTCCAAACAAGGAGGAGGGAGCAGCTGCAATTACAGTTTTCAATTGGGAAGTGAGAAAATAGAGATAATTTCCGTTTCTACTGCAATGTGAATAATTATCAAAAAGAAAATGGTTGACTGGCATCTAGAAGCCTTGCTCCTACTACCTAGAGCAATGGGCCAGTAACAGCAGCACAGATTAAATCCCTGGTCAGAGGGGTCCACTTCTAAATTTTAAATCTCTTTTTCTCATTCTCATGTTTGTTTGTTTTTCATTTTCACGTACTTGGAATTTATATCACCCAGCTCCCACCCTGTGCTTTGCAAGGTTTGCATGTATCTCTTCTGTGATTTCGTGTTGCCTCTGCTTACATCTCAACATCAATCGAACAGGACTGCAAGCCATTCAGGCACTAAGCCTCTATAAAACCCTGCATCCGTTTCTAGATTAAAAGCAACAATGTTCATTCTCAAGAACATTTGAAAACCAGCCCTGTTTAGCAGGTGATGGGCACTCCCCATGAAGTTGCTTTGATATAGAGCTAGTTTTCAGGTGCTGTCTCAGACGGGAACTCCCAGCAAATTTCATATATCCAAAGACTGACAAATCCATGGCAATAGCCTTCTGAAGTGCTAATAAAATGCCAAGCCAATTCTGGAATCATATTCTGGGCTTATTTATCTGAGTGTTGCCGATGCTTCTGCTGCCAGCTAAAAGAAGGTGATGCCCCATGTGTGTAACACTAGCTCAGCTGAGCTACCTGACCACTGCAGAGCAAGAACTCCAGTGGTACACAGCTGGTCTAACTGAAAATCCACTGAAATTCACTTAGCTATCAACACTGAAAATCCACAGGATCCTAATTAGAATGATCAAGCAGTCAACTTTAAAACATCGGTACAATCTGCTACCGAGCCCACAGGCTCTCAGAAATAATGAGCATGAAAGGAAAAAACCCTCTTCAGAAGGGAAGGTCTCACTTATATAGCAGGCAATGCCTTTTGCATTTCTTGATGAGTTTCTGTAGCTGGTCTTCTCCGACTGCGCCCGCCAGCACACGTTGGAGTGCATTTCATGCCTATTCAAACAAACAAAAGAGGATGTCTCGTCTTTCACTTTCTCCTTCCTCCATACTGCAGGGAATTACTGCTCTTCTCCATTCTGCTTCTCATGTGGAGAGTGTAATTTTTAGTTTTTTATTGCAGTAAAAATAATACAAAGCTTCATGAATGAAGCTGGCAAAATACAGAATAGGGCTTTACTCTTCATGCACAAAGATGAAATGGTAACATAATATTTAATCAGGGAGTGAAAGAAAGAGAAGTGAGTTCATTAACTTTTCCCTTGAGTGAAAACTCCTGTTTTCATTCTTCTTTTATTTTTATTCAAATAGTTTTCAAGAGAACACCATCCGTATGCAAATGCATATGTGTTCTCAGAATACAGCTTTCTTTAATATAGATGATCATGAACTCACTTCAATAAAGGGAAAGAGTCAGGATTTTTCCATAGAAATAATTGGCCAGGCAGCCAGCAGTAAAAGCTCTATTAACCTCCAATTATCTCTTCCACATTCCCAAGAGCTTGTACACTTCAGTGGACAATGTTTCGCAGCACTGGACATCACAGACCCAAACTGCTTTTACTCAGACTTCCTGTGGGAAGAATCACTGCTTTCTGGGGTTTGTAGGGACTTTTTTCTCCTACCCACTAGTGACAGCAGAAGAGGAAGAAGCGAATTCTGCATTCATGCAGCAAGATTCATGATCTTGAGAGCTTTGGAGGCTCCATACTGCTTTGTGAAGACCCATGTCTCCACTTCTGGATGCCGACAGGAGCTTTGGATTTTTGCCTGGAGTGCACTCAGAGGCAGAGCTGCCTGTGACACAGAAGGACAGGGGAAGGGCAAACATGCTTTGATGTTGAATGATGGGCAAACATCATTCAAAAGATGACATTTGAATTGTGGGCTCACACACCAGCGACCTGGAAATGGGAGTGTGATTTGTCTTACATCCAGGGGCCAGTGGCAGGGGAAAGGCTCAGGGTGACAGCTTCCAGTCACGGTTTGAGGGAACTCTGAGCCTTGACACAGTTGCTCACCTCTACCCTCTGACCTGTTTTACAAGCACGGATGGCCAGACCCCTGACTGGGGTTGGGCATCAGCTCTGCCTCCTGTTAGGCATCCACATTATGGGGAGAAATGCTCTTATTGAGGGGGCATCCCGGTTAAAAGGCGGCACACAAGAAATGACAGTGAAGTTCAGCCCTGGGAGTGCCTGCTCAGAGGAACTGATCTGGACCCCAACAGCTTCTCTATCCAGACTTAGATGGCTGCACACTCCAGCCCTACAGCACAGAGCACAACGACAGCACCAGAGTAACTCCAGAGTTAATATGGCCTGAAGGTATCCTACTTTTAGAGGAGCCTGTGTTATGTCTCTTCCAAATGATCCCTCTTTATGGGTGTTGCCTCCAGATTCACCCATTTGGAAAGCAGCTCAGCTGAGCAAAAGTTTTTGAAGAGATGCAAACCTGACCATTAAAATAACCTAAGCAATTTCCTCACACCCTCTGTGAAATAAAAACCTACTTGTCTCCCATCACCTGGGTATGTTATTTCCCTATTTTTCCTGCTGTTATTTCCTTTTAGATAACGATGTTATCAGAAGCCACTAATTTATGAGGAGCAGAGGAAAACCAGCAGAATTAGTCCCTTCCTTGAAGATGTTACTTCTGTCAGATTAGTATGTGAAAAACAGCCAGGAACTTCTCAGTGAATCTTTCTGGAATATTTCCTAAGCAGCTGCTGATTCTTTCAGGGTAATAACAGAAAAGAAATCTGAGAGGAGAAACTGCAGCTGCTGCCACAACAGAAAGAGCTTATTATGAGACATTGCGCTCTTTTGTTTTTTCACTTCATTTGTTTGGGTTTTGTTGAGGTTTTTATTTTTGCCGAAGTGATAAATTGCTATGGAAAATCCACACCAGGAAATTTATATATGTATATACCCCTACCGACAGGCAGGTTCCCATGCAACCACTGATGATGTCAGCTATTTTGGTTAGTAATGATTTTGTCCCCTGTGATGTTTTGATTCCCTTGCTACAGGACTCAAATTCTGCGCTGCAGGCACTGGACTGGGATTTGAGTGATTTGCCACCAGTGCCTGTCTCTTTCCAGCACATGCTGGCTCAAGTTACCTCCATTTACAGTGCCACAGTGCACAGTAATCGTAGGTATCTCCTTATCTGCCTCCATGGTTATTGCATTTCGATACTAAACCCTTCCGAGAAAGGATCATATCTGCATCAGATTTTTAGGCCCGATTACAATACAGTAACTGATAAACAGGGAACACTGTCTGCAGTAAAATACAATTCCCAAGGCTGCACTTAAGGCAACCTTTCAGTCCTTAATTACCCAACACTGAATCAGAGAGGAGAGAAAGAAAACCCAGGAAGAACAGAGCTCCAGGCATCTGCTCCCCCAGTCCCTGAGAGGGAAACCCGAGCTGCCAGCCTGGAGTCCACCGCCACAGCGTTCCTCCTGCTCGGGGGTCTGATGCTTGTCTTACACCCGGAGACAGTAGGAAGCAAGAGATTATGAAACGTGATAGTGGTGGGGCAGACCTATCCCAGCACTGCCAAGAAAGGATATTCGGAAAGGCACAGAGTTTTAAAAAGAATTACCAAAGCTTTTTGAGTTCCACAAAATGCTGCTTTACATTCACATTACGAAACTGCGTGACACTGAGGCCAAGAACCAAAATGAGGGGGAATAGCTCATATTGTAACATAGATGGGCTTGAGGGGGCTATGGGCATGCTGCACACATGCTAACAGAAAGTGAAGAAATTTCTAGTCACCAGCAAGCTTTTCTGAATCACCTCTGACATCCTCTGACCCCCTCTTTTACTGCCAAGCACCTAAGTAAAATAAAATAAGTGCTACCCTTGAGCAAGTACGTTATTTACCCTCTTAGATATTCCATGCCCTCCTCTGGAGGCTGCACACTCTTTTCTCCACCACAGATCACTTACTGTACAAGCTCACTTTGGCATTTGTCAAATCCTTTCCAAATCTGGAAACACTGATGTGTCACGGAAGTATTTCTTTGTTCGGGGGGTACTGGGTGGATTAATTGCAGTAGCTTCTCAAAGGACAACATAATCTGCATTAGCAACTCACCTGCTTCTCAGTGCAGCCACCGTGCATGTGTTGGGAAGGATGGGTGAGAAATTAGGACATTGGAATAATTTTTAGTCTTCGTGTTTTTTGATGTGTCTTAAGCAACTTGCCTAAATGGCTGGCGAGCATTTGCCACGGTACTTAGACACATTATGAAAATGAGTCAACAGAGAACCTCAGGCTGGTTGGGAATTTTTTAAAACTTTCTCAAGCAGTCAGCTAGACCATATCCTCCTAAGCAGCTGAGTCCCTAAATTATTTGTCGATTTTAAAATATGCAATTTTAACCAGCAATGTGACTTTGCAAACAGTCCATTGTATGTCTTGGAATCAGAACTGTTCTGTGACACAGACATGTTTCATTATTGATTCAACAAGTTTCAGTTCCATATGGCTTCAGTTACAGAAAAACTAACTGGAGCCTTTCCTTTCTTGCACAAAAGCATCGTCAGCTAAACTTCAATAACAGAAACTTTATTTCAGGCGTGTGCAAGGGGTGGAAAGAGACTAATTGAATCCAATCTGGTAGTTTTGCCAGTTTTAAAAATTAGTGGGAATTACCATTTCTTCTAGATAAAGCGGGGGGAGGAATAAAAGAGGCCAAATTCTAAACTGGTGCTTGAGTTGATGACTTTGTTGCATTTTACAACTAAGAAAATAGTAGTACTAGAAGGGTGCCTCCCTAGGAATGGGACAGGACAGTGTGAGGATAAGTGGTGAGAGTTATGGACAAGCATGCAACTCCTTTAAAATCAGAAGTGAATCTCCACAGCATGGAGATTTTGCTAAATCCATATTTCTGATTTTGGCAGCTATGGGCTCCCAGTTCTGCTGGCTGTGACACCAATGGTTCCTCATGGAGGCAGAACCATCCCTTCAGAGAGTTCTGTATGGGATCACGATGATTCAGACTTCCTCCTGCAGCTTGTGGTACTCAGCCAATGCCCTCTCAAGTCAACAGGAATCTTTTGGTTGATTTCAAAGGACACTGACTAGGCCCTAATTTGGTCATTAGAACTTTTGAGTGCAATTAAAGCCACATATTGTGTACAGATGCATGGTGGACACTGTTCCTTGGATGATGCTTTTCTTCTATCGCTGCTTGGAGATTCATAAGGAGAGATGTTTAAACCTTCTCTACCTTTGGCATCCCTTCACTTAATTGCACTGTCTCCTTCTTTTCTCCAGGTTGTCTCACCGTTGCTTTGAGCCCTGGCTGTAAAGTAGGACATTTCAAAAAGCTTGATGCTAGAAGCCACTCTTTTTGCTGAGATTGACACGATTTGTCAGGGCGGCAGTGGGGTCCTGAGGAAAAGAACTGGGGCCCAGATCTGAGAGACAAAGACAATCTTTCTGTGGGGGGAAGCAAGGCCTGAAGAGCTCCCTGCCTACAAGCCCAGTGTCTGCAAGGTTTCATTCCAGCTCTTTTCCTCATGACTTTTACTGCTTTCGACAAGTCACCAGGCAATTGCAGATCAAGATCACAAGCACAGCCCCAACTCCAGCTGGCAGTGCCTTAACCGAGGCTGGCAGCAGCTGATTTTCAAACCAGTGAAAAGGTACAAGAACCTCACCAACGTATTACTGGGAGGGATGGGGCTGTGCCTGTGGCTCCGGCCAGCCATGAAGGATCACAGCTGTGCTGCCTGCAGAGCCAAGTGTGGAGACACTCACGGCTGAGTCCCGCTTTCATGTTCTCCTCCAGTACAGAGGAAACCCTGTGGCAGCTCCTGTCTCCTAACCAAGAGGAAGTGTCAATGTCCTGCTTTCCTCTGTCAGCCTGTGGGATGGGGTGACAGCAAATCTATGCACACTGCCTCTTGCTGTCTCATGGTAGAGGCTGCAAGATGCTGTTTCCACCCCTGGGGACTGAGCAGGGTGCTCATTCCCATGGAAGGACTGTTAATGGGTCCTGTGCTGCACTATGTTCATTGCAGAGACTACATGGTTAGTTATCTCATGGCGTGTATACATCCAGAGATGAGCTAAAAATGGACTGAATGTGTTTGCTGCATCTTTTTTAGCGAGAACTGCCTGGGTACAATAAAACATGATAGGCTGTTCCGGTTGCTCAAACTTGTATCTGTGTTTAATCAGCACAGGTGCCCAGCTGTCTGCTAAAGGAAATCCTCTGGAAGCCACGGAGATGGGCTTTTCTTTATGAAATCTTATTACTGTGATAGGTGGTAGCACTGTCTGTTATGCAGGTTGGCATTATATCCAGTTTCTTCTAACGCTGCCTGACTTTAACTGCCTGAGCTGACATCTTCTGTGAGAGGTCTTGCCTCGGGCTGATGGATTCCTCAGCCTTTTGCATTATATGCTATTCAAACTTGGTTACTCTGGTCCTATTAATTTCCTCTTAGGTTCTTTTATAATACTATTATAACACTGAAATCCTTACAGCAACTCCTGCATTTATTATCACCAGCTCACCACCTGATGGGAGGAGGCAGCCATTCCTGAGCCTCTTTGAGCTGCCTGGAGTCTGCCTACCCAGGGACCAGCACGTTGGCACAGATCAGAGTTCAGAGCAGTGAGTTCAGAGATCTCACTGATCTCTGCCACTGCAGAGATCGGCGCCCCTTGGATTTCAAGATGGGCACTGGGCAATGAGAGCACACAGAGGCAGTGAATACCTGAGAATGCCTGTTGAAGTGTGTCCATGATATCCCACAGGTACACAGCACTGTAGGCAGGGAGAAAGTCCAGTTCTCTCTGACAGAAGTCTGCTGTCTTGTCAGTGAGACCAGTGTCTTCTTTCAGCCTCCATGCCAACTACTACACACTTTACAGCTTCTTCAATGAAAGGAGCACAGGTCAGCTGGCAACAGCCTCCTCTGTCCTTATGTTTTGCTGTTCAGCCCCTCCGCAGCTGCAGCCTGTGCACTGAGGCAGGGCTGCAGGGGCTAAAAGAGCAGGCAAGTTGGACACTCATGGGGCCCAAAATTAGATTGCACAAAGCAACCATTAGTCTGGCTCTCCTCCATTGCCCTTCTGCTTGTGGAGGGCTTGCTTTCACAATCTTTGGCATTGTTCTTGTAACATCTTTTTGCTGGGGGCGTGGGGTGGTGGCAGCAGTGGTTAGAAAGATGTCTAACAGAAGCTGATCATCTTTCGCAAAGACTTCTCAGTGGCAGCTGGCGAGATGCCAGGGCAAAGCCCCAGAGACATGTACCAGTGTCCTTGGGAGGCCTGCACCTCCTTGGGAAACCAGGGCGGTGGGAATCTCACCAGGAAGCTGTGCTTCATGTGAAACTCCAGCTGAGGTCGGGCTGCCAGACCCCAGCCCCCTTGGAGAGGTGCTCATATCTTAGTGCTACCTGCCTCGGACCTGTGCTCTTCTCAGGGGTCCTGGCCACCCACAGATCCAACCTGGAGCTTGCGTGTCCTCCTGCATGGAAATCAGGTGCAGGGATGTGGGGACCATTAATCTCTTCTGACTGAGAAGTTGAGACAGAGCCAGGATGGGCACCTAAATTCAGGTGCCAAAAAGACCGCTGGCTGAGATAATACAGATGTAGCTTCTGGCACCAGAGATTACATGCCCAGGAGCACTGCTATTTATCCATCCTGGCATCAGGTAGCACTGGTTTTAGTATTTAAAACAATGATTCAAGTCTAAATTCTTCCTGCAGCCATGAAATACCATAAATGTAGGCTGCCAGCTGACATGCAATTTCTTCCTCCTTCTCCCATTTGTGCCATGATTTATCCTACTTTGTCAAGCCCAGCACCTTTGCCTTCCACTCAGAAATGCCAGTTGGGATTTTACATTTATAAAAAGGCATCATAGTGGATCTCACAGTCTATCAGAGCACGTGGTGCTCTTTATCCTACAAGCCCGTCTTCACTGCTGCACTGAGCAAAATGGGTAATTCTCCTTCTGCAAGGCAGCTATTCAGATCCCAGACAGGGTTGATTTTTTTTTCCCCTCCCTGAGTTGCAGTTATTAGAAGCTCTGTCTTTTAAAGGCATGTTGTTGTGCTGGATCAGAAATAGCGATGCATGGGCTCTGAAGGTTGAGCTCTGTGTTTTGCTAACGCTTTGGAAGACGATGCCATCTGTGACATGATTCAGATCAGTGGTTTAGTGAAATTCTGTTGGCAGGGAGTTATTCACCAGATTAATGTTTCAGAAGTTCTCATGCTTCCAAAATGATGCTTCGCCTTCCCACTCCCTCTGCTATTCTCTTTCACGTCTCCATAGGTAAGCCCTGTCAGATGTCACAGGGGCCTCATTAGCATGTCTGGATGAGGCAGGAAATACAATCTTTGCTGGCAAACACCCTTGATGCACAGCTTGAAAGGATGCACAGAGGTCCTGCTGCTCTGATGCTTTGAGCAGGTCGTTGAGATGCCTCCAAAGACTGTGTCACAGGCACACAGCAAGAGTCATCCCCCCACATACCCCTTCCCCATGGCATCCCAAGACAGCAGGGATCCCCCTGAGCATATGCAGAACACAGTGTGGAAAGAAAACTTGGTTCTTTAATGAGGAACAAGTTTTGTCCATCTGAAGACCACCATGCCAAATTGTCACGTGCCTCTGGGATGGGTCTCATTTGCGTAAGCAGCAATAAATTGAAAATATCTTTGATTTTAATAGCATGTCAGTACTACAGCTCCCTACACACATCAGACTTTTCTGGTTTACAAGCAGTCAAAGCAGTCTTGATATACTCATTTGCAGAGATGGACTTTGCAGAGGTCCCCTTGGGCAGGAAGCCCCATTTCTTCAGGTGCTGCTCAAACACCTACAAAGCCAGTAAAGAGCTCACAGCCCTATGAAACACCTCACAAACATATACCACACGATTTAGACATGGGAAATAAAATTCTGCAGTACTGTTGTGTGCACCTCTCCCCAGGTATTTTCTGAAATGCATTTTTCCATAAAATAGCCCTTATGGTGGCAATTTTCTTCAGCATGCAAAGGTGTCTCCTCACAAAGCACCAGCAACGTCAGACACTCCAGAGCTGCTACAGCATCTTAAGGATGGGGGACTGTTTTGAATTACATCAAACCTTCTCTGGGTAAAATGATCTCCACATAGCATTATTTGTAATTGAGAAGGAGAGGTTAGAATAAATGAATTCTCATCACCATTGCAGATATTCATAAGCTGCCCACTGCCACAGTAATTGAGCGCAACAATTAAGCAGTAACAGCAGTTGTTTCTGAAGTATTTTGAACATCATAAAAATAGTTTAATGGTTAAAAGCCAGAGTGCTGGGAGCCATCACTGTGACAGCTCTGTAGATGAGAGCTGCATCCCAGCAGCTAGATGCAGTAAATTTACACACAGTAAATCTGGATCACTTTGGAAAAATAGTTAGGTAAAACAGAACGTTTTCGTACCTGTTCGTTTCTGGTTTGCTGTTGATTGGACAGTGTGTCTGATCATTTTTGTGCAGCAGAGTGACAAATAACTTAAAAAATTATTTCCTTGAAATGGTTTGGAAATATAGCTCTTCTTGCCATATATTTCATCTGGGAGGCAATTTTCTCCTGCCCTTCTCCACATCAGCCTGGCGTTTCTGTTAGAAAGAAGCGGTAATACAGAGAGACATCAGCATCATTCACTGAATGAAAATACTGAAACAGCAAACAGTTTCTAAAAATAAAAGTATAGTGAATATGTCTTTAGGTCTCTAAGGCATTATATGGTGACTAATCAGAGCAGTTTTCCTACGAAAAAGGGACAGAAGCAATAGAGATGGAATCAAATTTAATAGTACAAAATGCGAGGTCGTGCCCCGAGGGAGTAATAATGAGAATTTCTGCTACCAGCTGGGAGCTCATCAGTTGGAAGTGACAGAGGAGGAGAAAGACCTGAGTGCACGAGCTGATCAAATGTCTGTAAGCTGGCAATAGCATGCAGATGTGAGAAAGACAAATGCGAACCTAAGACATGTCAGATGAGGGATTTCTAATAGAACTAGCAAGATTTTAATGCCATCACAGAAGTACAGAATATTGTATGTCCATATAAAAGATGAATTAATTTAAGATTGTCTTTTTTTTTTTTTTGTGCCTTTCTCTCTAAGCATGACTGGGGAAGAGAGAGCTTTCTTCTACAAGAAGAGACTAAATGAGCTTGGTTTCTTGAGCCCAGCAAAATGCAGGCTGGGAAGAGATATATTTGTTGCTTACAAATACCCCAGAGGGAAGTACCAGGAAGAGAGAAGAGCTATTTGAGTGAAAGGGCAATGCTGGCACAAGTGCCTACAAATTTGCCAGGAATGCATTTCAGCTGGAAATTAGAAGAAGGACCTGACTGTCTGAGAAGTACATTTCTGGGATTGACTTCCAGGAGATTTTACTGGGACAAAAATCCCAACTTGTTTTAACACAGAGGTGAGGCAGTTCTTCACCACAGCTATCTCAAACAGCAGGGGATTGGGCAATATGGTACAGAAGTTCTCTTTTGGTTCTATTTTCTACTGTCCTCACGTGCCCACCTTGTTCAACAACCTAAGGTTTTGCACTTATGGTATTCAACTACTTCTGAGCTGTCAAAGCTATCTGGTCTTCCTTGTTTTGCTGACTAGAAGAAGTCAAGGCCTGGTGCTGTCCCCTGAATAGTATTGGACCCATTTTGTTGAAGAAATTGGTGAGGACAATCCCAAGCCTGTTTCTAATGGATGGGTGCCACGTGAGTCAGACCATCCACCACGTCTGTGGGGAAGTGGGCCAAAAGCTCCAAGCTGCCTGTTGCTCTGAGATCAGCTCTGCTCCTGCCCAGGGTGGAGGGGGAGCACACATTGTCCAGCTGTCACTGCCAATGCACTAAAGACTTTGTGCCTGCAGGGCGAGGGGCTGCCTGGGGACATCATAAATGATTCCCTGTGTTGAAGAGCTAGAAACGAAGCCTGGGACAAAGGCATGGAGAAGGCTGGAAAACTATGATTTGCAAGTGCTGGGTGGATGATGAGCAGCATCTCAGGGCAGCTCTCTTGCTCACTGCCCAGCACTTCATGCAGCACTCGCCCTTGTAAGGTCATCAGAAACCTGAAGAAGCCCAACCCAGAAGCAAAAATTGAGGTGAACAGGTATGGCAGAGGATCAGGAGGTAGGGGCTGGGTGAGGTTAGGCACGTGACACTGAAATCCTCATTTGAGGCAACTTAAATGGAACCACTGGTATAACTGACAGTTGGAAACCTCAGCCTTGGCCTGCTGGAGGTTTGCTAGATGACTCTTAAGATTAGTATGCTCTGACCACCCCAAGGTACAAGGACGTTTGTCCTTCCTCTGCCTGTAATGGGAGAGTCTGGGAACTGGCAGATGGTCTCGATGCAAAGCATTAGATAAGGACACCTTTTAAGTACATTTCTTTGCTTTCAGACTTCATAAAGCAGCACTGACCTTTGTTTTCTTTAACCTTCTTCTCCCTGGCATATCATGTCCATCAGGTTGCAATACCATTAGGGTGGTTGTTCTCTTCTTGTAGCACTGTAACTTTATGCAGCAATTTGTCATTGTAGATAAAACATCTTTGCTGTCCCAGGTGGCCTGCAAGCAAAAACAGGGATGGCATGCAAATTCAACTGAACTTCAGGAGTTCAAGTGCGGAGGAGTCTGGAGGAGAGGAAAGAAGGGGGAGTACTTTAGGAGGAAAGTTTTGCAGAGGACTGCCAAGGAAGAGGGATAGTGCACGCACAGATGAGAGGAGGGAAGGCTGTGCAGGAATAGGAAATGCAGCACCAGAGTGTGAGAGTGGGAGCAAAGGATACAAGGAGGGATGTGGAGAAATGCAGGGGAAGGGGGTTGGAGGAGAAAGTTAGCTAACAACACTGTGTGTGCACTGCAGGGCTCTGAAATGAGAAGGAGCCCAAGGGCACTGTAGATAACACAGTGTGGCTGCTACATCCCACACCAGAACCTCCCTTCATCGCTGGGCAAACGATCATATGTACACACAGACCTACAAAGCATTTGGAGATGCTTCAAGGTCAAAGGCACCTATAAAAGGACTTATTGTTGTTGACATTAAATAGCTGTGGAAGTTTTCACTTGGAAATGCACTTGGATTTTGTCTCTTCACAGCACAGTTGTTATTCAACTGCACATCTGCACAGGAGTTTCTTAAGTGCATATCTTTGTATTTAATTTGGCCAGTTGGTTTGCGTTTGAAGCGGCAGAGTCCCTCCTGTCTGAACAGTACATACACAAAGCCCTTACTCTTAGCACAGAAACTGAATGCATATGTTTAGTTCAGTTTTATATTCTGAGCACTGAGCAAACCCTGGACAAATGCTGTCTTCAAAAATTGGCTGCACACCCATGCCAGTCAAACTTTCCACGGAGTCAGAACCTCAGAAATCTCTCACCAACAAGGAAACACTGGCCTGGTCTCCCATGAGGAGAGGCTCCTATGAGGAGAGGCTGAGGGAGCTGGGACTGTTGACCCTGGAGAAGAGGAGGCTCAGGGGAGACCTCCTCACTCTCTACAACAGGAGGGTGTAGCCAGGTGGGGGTTGGTCTCTTCTCCCAGGAACCAGCAGTAGGACAAGAGGGCATGGTCTTAAGCTCTGCCAGGCGAGGTTTAGGTTGGATATAAGGAAGAAATTCTTTACAGAGGAAGTAATCAGACATTGGAATGCACTGCCCAGGGAGGTGGTGGATTCACCTGGAGATTTTTAAGATGAGACTGGATGTGGCATCAGTGGTCTGGTAACCACAGTGGGGTTGGATCTAGGGTTGGACTTGATAATCTCGGAGGTCCTTTCCAACCTGGCTGATTCTATGATTCACTTAAGGAGAGGAGGGAAGAAAGAAAGCACATTCATCAAGTTTTGTCTAGGCTAATGATACTGGCCTTAAATTCAGCCTTCTACTTTTGTTAGATTTTATGCCCTTGCTAACCAGATACATCTTACTCCAAAGCTCTACAGAGAGCAAACTTGGAACACTAAAAGAAATTATTCTCTTACTCCATCTTTTCAGATACAAATGCATCCTCCTGCCGTGAGCTCTCAGTGCCCCCGAGGAACCAGAGACTCTGGGGAACCCAGTTTGTGAAACAAACAGGGATGGGGCAGCCCTTCTTCTCCGCAAGGCCTCGGGAGTGCAAAGCAGCTCTCTTCCTCCTTCTCCTCCCACGAGAAGGGAATTCATCAGAAAAGTTGTGCCCCCCTTCAGCAGGGCAGGTGATGAAGAGAGAGAGAGACAGGCAGAGTGTGCTGAGGGAAGCGCGTTCAGGATGTGGGTGCAGGAGCAGGGAGGGAGCCATGGGGCAGCAGTGCAAGCGGGTATCTGGCTCCACATGGCTTCTTGCACCTAATGAGCTTAAAAATCCCTTGAGTACCCAGGGACAGCCTGATGAGCACAGCAGGAGCTTGTGCTGCCCGGCCTCTCTCCTGTTCTTGTGAGTCCAGGCTGGTTGGGAGACAAAGTTACCTTTGGGCTGGGAGTAGGAGGAGGGCACTGTACCAATGCCTTGGTATTGATGCTATCCACTGTGGAGAGGCCTTGGAGAAGCCCCAGCTGTGCATGGAAGGCAAGTTTTTGCTGTAAAGGGGCTGTGTCAGGGCACAGAGCAGGGCTCCGTTTTCAGGCAGTCTATATTTGAATGATGCAGCGCAGAGCAGATGTCCAAGAGACAGCCAAGAGGTGGGACCGAGGCAAGGCACAGAGAATGAGTCACCCACAGCTGAAGCCAAGCACGGGCTGAACATTGAAACAAATCCTATAAAGGGAGAACAGGGCCAGAGCCGAGTGGGAGAGACAAGTCTGCCTAGCAGGGAAACAACCAGAGAGAGAAGGAGGGTGAACAAAACCAGGAAACTGGAGAAGAGCAGGATGTCATAATGGCCACCCTTCACCAGACTGGTGGGCATCCAGCTTGGTACACTGTCTGCAGCAGTGTTCAGGAGCAGATGTCTAAGGAAAAAGTGCAGAAAGGCCAGAACAGGGCGTCGAGTGTGACTTTCCCTGGGGGACCCTCCCAGACTCTGGCACTCCTCGAGCCTGGGGCTGCGCCTGCAAATTTCATAGCCTTCAGGGACCTTTTCTCCTCTGAACCTAATTGCTTTGCAAACCCCTCTGTGCTTTTGGCCTCCATCCAAACTGGCAGGAATGAACTCCACAGACTTGGGGGTGCACAGGGGAAAGCATGGGGGAGGGAGGGGAGGGAGGGGGGGAGGAAAACTGCTGAGAAGTGAGGGAGGATGGAGAAGATCCCTCTGGGAAAGGGCCCATTGCATCAGCCAGTCCAGCCATCTGCATAACCCTCCTAAAACGGCAAATCAAGGTCACATCACTGTGGTGCACTCCTGAGCTCTCATGGCAGCCCCTTGGAGGGTCCAAGACATCAGCAGCTCATTTGAGTGGACTGCCCCAAGCGTAATACTGTCAAAAGGCAAACTGTTTCTGAGGAAGAAAATGCCAAAACCAATGACTTTCAGCACCAAGAAGTTTGTTTCTCATCCTGAGGAGCCTGCAGTCCCCACAAGGCCAGTTCCTCTCCAAGGCAAGAGCTCCGGGCATTTGGACAGCCTGCACTGGAGCTCCTTTCTGGTCACCTCTGTGCTAATCTGTGTTGGAGAGACATAAGCTTGCTCTGGGCACAGCAAGAGGAGAGGACAAAGGCTTTCTTTCCTCAAAAAAGTAGAGCACTTCTTTTTTCCTCCAGGAAAGGGGCAACAAACGAAGGTATTCTGCCGATTTAAAGAGAGGAGGGGGCAGGATTTGAGTTACAAAAGAAACCAGCACATTACAGCAAGGGAAGCTGCAAGGTACAAGGCCACAGTGTAAAAGAAAAAAAAAAAAAAAGACATTCAAAGCCTTTCCAGCATCCATCAAAGCGATAACGTTATTGCATGGTACGTTTATAGTTCCCTTGCAGCTGCGGCAGCAGCTTTTCACTGGGGCTGGGCTTAAAACGAGACCAGAGCCAGTTCTCTGCTGCTCCAGCACCAGCAGACAGACCTTTTTCCCCCTCCCCATGCACAGACATTTCCCAGCCTCTAGCAGTGACTCCAAAATTCATTTCACCCTTTAATTGGATTTCATGGAGGAGAGTGAGGCACAGAGGGGGACTGGCCGGGGCTGGAGGGGTCCCTGGTGCCTGCCAGGACGGCCGCAGCACACAGGAGGAGAAGGAGGGTTGGGACAGGGTTGCTATGGCAAGGTGCTGCCTCATGCACCCACCAACCTACCCACACACACCCCGTGGGCTTGGTGCTGCTCCCCTGGCCAGGAGAGCAGCAAATGCCCTATTTCTGGTGTCAATTTTCAGCAAGCGCAAGTCGCTTCCATTTCATCGCACTCAAAAACGTCTGGGCTTAACTAGGTCACGTTTCCTAACCGTATCAGAGGCGAGGACTTGTCTTGCTTGAGTGATTTAACTAACCACCCTAGAAGAATTTTATGAAGCAGTGCCATGAGTTTCCGTGATGAGAGATGACTCCCCCTGCCTTGCTCTGGAGGAGTGAAAAAGATCTGACCAAATGCCATTTACAGTCCCACTGCTTTATGATCCTAGGTGAAAACCTTTCCAGCAGTACAAATATACAAATCTCCAAGACAATCTATTTCCAACTTGCATTTTCTTGTCCAATTAGTTGCCAAAGCACAACCTCTGTATGTTGTGTTTATCTTGCACGGAGGAATGAAAGTCATGGCATAAGAGATGCTGCCACCCTGGTGCAGGTGGAAAACTGAACCTCAGTCCTGGGTGCCAATGGGTAGGTGGAGAGGCAAGGATTACCATGCATTTTGATGTAAACCCCAATCTTCTCTGCCACTTTCTCCCACTGGTGTTGGTGGCACAGCCCACCACCTCAGCCCTCTTTCGTAAAGAGGTCAGAGGTGGAGATGGGTCCCACATGCTGGCTGATGGTCTTGCACTGCTGGGGGGGACACTCACCTTCCCTCCCAGCTCAGCATCACCTTCACACTGTGGCCAGTGCTGTGCCACAGGGAAAAGCTGCAAGGCAGCCTCAGGGGCAATTCTCAGGAGCTGCAGCCCAGCCAACCTGCCATGCCAACTCCTAACCATGACACCAAACATGAATGTCTTTGTGATTCACCTACGTGTACAGCCCTACCCCGAATCATGCTGGACTCTTGGCATGCACGATGTATCTTGCACTGTCTCATCCCCCAGGCTGATGCTACACAGCTGAAAAGAACCCTTCCTTTTTCCCACATTAGCCATTTTGTCCATCAGTGTCAATGGATGTCTCTTTGACTGTGGCTCATTTAGGGAGATAAAATGATTTGTCTTTGTTTTTTGAACACCTCACTTCAAATCTGATACAGGTGGGAGCAAGACAGTCACTATTTTCAGTGTCT
The DNA here is from genome assembly GCF_001604755.1 of Lepidothrix coronata. Taxonomy (NCBI): domain Eukaryota; kingdom Metazoa; phylum Chordata; class Aves; order Passeriformes; family Pipridae; genus Lepidothrix; species Lepidothrix coronata. Next base: position 1,313,795 of record NW_016690363.1, read on the forward strand.
CTGCATCCCTCATTTTCTTTGCTCCTTTTGGCCCCCCGTTCTTCATCTACATTACTCATGCAACAAGATGATGCCTCCAGCCCATAATCCACCTGCTCCGCTTAGACGGCAGAGAGGTGGTATTTTCAGCATGGTGGTTTGGTTTTCCTTTTTTCTTTTTTTTTTTTTTTAACCCTGTTCTTTATATAGCCGGCCATTTTGTTCTCTTTGGAGACGGCTGCTGCAGTCTGAGCAGATGTTCCCGGTGAACTGTGTGTGGTGACACCCAGCCTCCCCCCGCGGCTGCGGTCGACTGAGGACCCAGCGAGGCGGCGGTGGCACGGACACAGCCTTCTCCACTGTGTTTGTCAACAGCCAGGCTCACCTGCCCCTCACCTTGGGTAAGTCCCACCGGGTGCCTGCGTGCTCTTTTCTGTCCTGAATTATTTCATGCCATCTGCAAAAGTTGCTGCTTCACTGCTTCCCCCACTTTTCCAAGTCATTAATAAATATTAAGCACCAGCAGTGTGCTCACAGCTCGCTGCCCAGCCTGCTCTCTCCAGCCCTGGAGGGAGAGAGCATCCCTACCTCCCTTGGCACCAGTGAGACCCCCAGCATCACCTCCCATCCGTCCCCACCTGGCTGCAAAGGGATCCAGCCCTCGCACTGCAGTTTTGGTGGGCTGGAGGGGTGTTTTGGTCCCTGGTCAGCCAGCGTTTCTGAAAGCAGAGCACAGGTTGCCCGACCTGAGCTGACTCACTCGGCTCCTCCACATTGCAAGGCACTCAATAATTCACAATGCTAAATGGCCCCTTTGGTTCAGGCTGAGCTTCCCATCCCATGGGACCCCAGACACGGCACTGCCAGCCCCTGTTATCCGTACTGTCCTCCAGCCAGACCAGGAATGCAGCACATGGCAGAGGCCCCCGGACTGAGCTCCCAAAGGTCTCAAGGTGCTACCCAGCCCTCTGAGGATGCTCTACCCCTTCCTGTGGGGGAAGGATGATGCAGAGGGCTGTGGAGGGAAGCAGTCAAGTGGTCCAAAAGTAATGGCTCTAATAGGGATTTCTGCGCTGACTTCTTTGGCCAGAAAAAGAAGCAGCCTACCCTGGCTGTTGTGGGGCTCTGAAAGGGCCCTCACTTCCCCTCCCCACACACAAACAGAGGAAGAGCAGGGTGGGTTTCTTTCTACCACTCACTGCTCTCCTCCAGTTTCCCCCCTGTTTCTGATTGTCCCTCCTTGTTGCACTCAGAAATCATTGTGTTGGGTTTGAGCCCCTTCCCCCCCTTTGCCTGGGGGGCTGGGTGATGGCTGCATGCACAGAGACTCTTTCTCTGGGGAGGTGGCATCTGACAGCCCATGGGACACCTGTAGGCTTATAGATTTAATGCCAATAGAGGTGCTGACACACCAGCACTTGGCTTGCACAAAGAAAGATGGGCCTTTGGGGTGCTTTGCCCCTGCAGGGGCAGAGAAGGCAGCCTTGGGGAGATGGGCAGGATGAGAGCAAGGCACTGGGGTGCAGCCTTAGCCCAGCAGCACACCATGGCTCAGGCAAGTGGCTTGTGCCCCATGGCAGCCTCCACATCCAATCCTGCCTTCCATCTCAGAGAAAGCACTCATCCCCTTCTGCATCCATTTCTAGAGTTTTCCCTAGTTTGTGAGGAAGGGAAGGCTTGTTTTACTTTTGTCTTTAAATAAAAATGGAAGGAAAATAGGAATTTTGTTCTGCAGGTCTCTGAAGCACTGCTGTCTACCAGAAGTAGCTGTTGACATCATGTCTGTTTGCCCAAGGAGCAGAATATCCAACATGCTTTACCATCTCCCAGAGCTTTGGCTTTTATCTCTCTTGTCTACCTCGTCCTATCTTTCACTACCTGAAGGGAGCCTACAAGAAAGATGGAGAGGGACATTTTGCAAGAACATGTAGTGACAGGACAAGGGGGAGGGGATTCAAACTAAAACAAGTAGGTTTAGATCAGATATTAGGAGGAAGTTCTTTGCTGTGAGGATGTTGAGTCACTGGAACAGGTCACGCAGAGAAGCTGTGGATGCTCCATCCCTGGAGGTGTTCAGGGTCAGGCTGGATGGGGTTCTGAGCAACCTGGTCTACCTGTCCCAGCCCACAGCAGGGGGTTTGAAACAGGGGGATCTTTAAGGTCCCTTCCAACCCAAACCATTCTATGATTCTGTGATTTTCCCTGAAAGGTCTAGGAGAAGAAGCCCTCCAGGACCACTAGCAGCTGTAGGACTCCTAACACCCCAGGGAAGGGCATCTTCTCCAGGTGTCTTGCCAGCCAGTTCAGCAGCACACTCTTTGCCTTTAACAAGCACCAAGGAGCTGCAGCACAGTGTCTTCTGCCCCGCTCCAAGCTTTGCAGGGGTTCAGGCCAGGGCTCTGTGTGCATTTTGCACAGCCCACAACACATTAAACCAGACTTGTCACTGTGCAGGGAAATTAGCCACTCATGCAGACTGCGAAGCCTTGTTCAGCTGCTCACTTTGAGAGCTTAGCCACACAAAAAAGTACTGTGCACGCATAGTACATGACTTTAAAGCAATCAAAATGTGCTCAAAAGAAAGTCAACTTTGCAGGCATAAGCTGAGAGAGCTCTTCATAGCAGAGGTTACTTCTCCACCTAAATTCAGCCTTTCCTTCTCCTGGGTTTTGGCCAAAATGCTGCTAAGAACATCACTGCTTCTTCCTAATTAGTTGAACTGCATTTCTTCCCATTTTCCAGAGAAAGCCACCTTTCTGCACGGACCCAGGCTGGAATACTGACTATTGTTTGAAAGGTGAACATTTCGAGCAACTGGGGAACAGGGGACTGGAGAGAAGACAAATGCCCTGGTTGCCCCTCAGCACCCTCCTGCTGCCACGTCCTCACAGCCTGCCTGTCCTGCAGCAGGGCACGTCTCTCTCTCTCCTTGGAAGAACTTTGGCTGCAAGCAATGGTAAAGCCTGTTTTCCTAAATACAGAAGGGAAACAAAGGAGAGATTTCCCGGTCCCTCTTTCAGGCTCATTTCTCCTAAAACTGTCTAAAGCAGTGCTACAAGCCCTTCTTTGATGTTTGCTTACATCCTCCTTTATCTGCTTCTGTGACATTTTTGTGGCTTTTCTGCACAAAAATGATACAGCTCCCTCCCTTACTCCACACTGGCCTCCTGTGCTTACACACTGTTACTCTCTTCTCTGGTCACACCTCTCCTGACCCACCGTTTGTACTGCTTGCAATTTGGATAGCAGCTCCTATCATTTCAGCTGTATATTTCATAAAGGGAATGTGTTCAGGGGTTTTTTTATATGTATCTTGAAAGAGAGTAGCTTTTAACAACAGCTCTTGCTGACCTCCCTGCTGCATCCAATTCATTTTCAAATAACTCAACTAGCAGGACTAAAATCTATATGAAATAATGCGTGCTACACATTCCTGAACATTTTTTGCCTAAGGTTTTCTGTTGCTTTGAGGTTTTTTTCTCAGGTAGGGTCAGGAATGGAGCTGCCGAGAGGGGGTTTATAGATACTGTATTATTTGCATTATAACTACAAATCAAATAGGAAAGAAAGAGAATGAGTGAAAACTTTTTCTTTTTTTTTTCCCTAAATCATTTTGTAGTGAAAAGGCATTTATTATTCAGGATAATCTCCTTCTTTTTAGACATCACTATCTAACTTTTCTTAGGCACATTTCTCCCCATTTGATTAATGTTCATCAGATTACTACAAATCTGATCACAGGCTTCATAGACTCCTTGAAGAAAGTCATGCTCCCACCCCATGATCCCCTCTTTTCTACTGGTGACAAGCTGATGCTGCACCTGAATACAATTGGTAATAGATGTGATGGTACCAGAATCTTCACAGCCTGCAAAGCTATTCATGTTACAAAAAAAAGAAAGAAAGAAAAAGAAAAAGGGTGACCAATCAACTCTTCAGGCAGCCAAAAAATTTCATTTCAGTATTGTCAAAATGAAGCATTTGGAACAATTTTTCATTTCTTTCTAAGCCAAAAGGTCTTAAATCCTCATAGATGGAATAAAGAAAGTGAAATACATGGCTTCTCCTCTTTGCTTTGCCATGTTTCAAGTTAGTTCATGTTTTCCTAATTTACTGTCCTGACAGGGTGTTGCCAGGAGTTGCCAGTTGCTGCATCCTGCCGAGTTTCCAGAGCAGAGGAATGAGTTGCTCACAGCTTCACTACCCATGGGCTCTGCTGCAGCCCACACTGCCCCATCCAGGCAGCCCCCCAGCTTTCTACCAGTGTTTCTGCCCCAAAAGTGCCATTCTTACTTTTCCACAGATCTTGCGCAGGGCAGCCCTTTAACCAGTGGCGTGCTGAACAAGAAAACTGTTCCCTCGGTGAGGGTATGAGCAATGTAAGCTCCTCTCCTGCATTTTACCAACAGGTTATTCCCACTGGAATGCTATTCTAGCCTAGTAGCTTCACTGGCCTTTCCTCCAGAAACATGGAGCAGTTTGTCAATATGGAGCTGGCTCTGGGATGCCTGAGACACACAGCACCATAGGGGCTGCCTGCAAACACACCCTCCCTTGCCCACTGCAGCAGAGTCCTCCTCTGCCCCTCTTCATAGCCCATAATCACCAAGCACCACTGCCAGCATCTGAATTGTAAGTTTACAACCCGCCTAAATTGCTTTGCACTCCCCACAGATCTCATTCAGCATTTCCACCGTCACCTTCTCGCTGGGTATCTGTTTCAGATTAATTGCCAAGGATGGGGCAGCCTGCATTTGTCTGGATTGTTTCCTGCCCAAGCTGCTAACCTCAATAGATACAATTTTTTGAAAAGGAGTGCATTGGCAGACCATCAGAAAGGAAAACTCCCTGACGGTGCAATTATAGTTTAATGTGTAATAGCCATCTGGGAGACGCTGGGGAAGCCCAGGCATTTGGGGTGTGTGAAATGCAACTTGCTGCTACACATGGAAAAAAACGAAAAACCCACCAGAGAGGACTTTGCAACAGCCAGAGGTGAACAGATTCTGTGTGAACCAATAGCTCATGTCCATCTCCATCGCTGATGCCGTGGGCAGGGAAGGCTCACAAAGAGAAATGTAGGCCAGTGCAAGAGAGGTGGGGACACCAGCGGGCAGGGAGAGCCCTTCCTCTTGGCGACGGGGCTGAGTGAGAAAATAACACCGACTTGCCCTGATCTTCGGTTCGGTGACATTGATGGAGGGATTAATTCAAACTGATTGACCACAACTTCAGACTTCACGTCGCTGTCACATATGATTAAAGCTGATCAAATTGCTCAGTGCAGATAAATCCCCCGACAAGCGCAGCCCCGTTATCTGTCCCCGAATTATCAGCCGGCAGCCTGTCTGCTCGCGGGCGGGCTCGCTGCTCCAGCGGCTGTGACAAGCGGCTTGCGTGGAGGCATTTTAACATATGGCTTAGTTGGGGGCCTCTTGCTGAAAATATCCTACTCCTCACTCAGCATTTATATTGTGCCATTGGTCATGTAAGTCATCCTGTGTCGCTTCCAGTTAGGCACTGTGCTCCGTGCACGGGAGGAGCGTCCTCTCCTCATCGCGAGTTATTTGCAATCATACTGAATTGTTCCACGAGCCCATTATGCAACTGATAGGGTTCTTCAAGATGGCTTTGGGAACAACACCAGCCTGAGCATTCTGTTGTATTCATTCACATTACTCTAAAGGATAGCTTGCTTTCGTGAACATTTTTCTGGGTAGAAAATTTTTTTTCAACAGAGTGTTTGGGAATAAAATGGGTCACAATCACTAAGGAAGACAGGCTGCATGTTTTATTCACAAGCACATTTTGTGAACGTTTATTGCTACATACACCCAGCTCTAGTGAAGATGGACAACCCTAGTTTTCCTTCTCATTTGTTTCTTATTTTTGTCTCCGTGTATTATCTGCAACATATTGACATTTTCAGCTGCCAGCTGGAGGAGAAAAAAAAAAAGAAAAAAAAAAGAGTTTCTGGGAAACTATGCAAAAGAAAAAGTTTTTTCCCCTCCTAAACCTTTTCCTTAAATTCAATTATATTGCTCTCATCCGCAACAGTCTAATGGCCATTTACAGAGTCCATATCAGATGAAGCCACACAGTTTCTGCTGAGTGAAAATTTCTCTGGCAAAATGCCACTTCATTTACTGGTAAGTTGGTTTGCTCAGTGCATCTCAGCTTGAGAGATTTTCACCAGCTACCACACAGGATTGCCAGGATGAATCCCTGGCCCAGTCACAGTGCCGGCCCCATCCTTGATCCTCAGGGGAGTGCCAGGGACCCTCTTCTGTGCTGTCAGCCCTAGGAGCTCTCCCAGCCATTTGGCTTCCCTGGCCAGGTAGCAGCAGCTGGGTGTTTGTGGAAAATTTCTGTGCTGAGTTCTCACACTTCCAGGTTTCTGTCTTACCCAGCTCTCTTCTCTAAAGGCTGTTCTTTTCATCTTCCTCAGAAAGGTCAGTATAGAAAAGGAAAATTATTTTTTAAAAACAGCTCTAAGATAAAGATGAGTTGGCAAAATAAAAAGTCTCACTTAAAAAAAAGGGGAAAAAAAGGAGGTGGAACAGGGGAAAAAAATAAATGAATAGCCCCTTGGTTTTTATTTTACTACCCTGCCATCCAAACAGGCCACCCAGCATCTGCTTTCTACCGAGTGCAGGGGAAGAAGACAGACTGGCAATGCTCCTGCCATTGAAAACACAACACACTCCTGCTGCCCCTTCTAGATGAAGGTCTGCAAGCATTATGGAAATCTTAATTTGTTAAGCAAGGCCCGCAGCTTTTCTTTGAGGTACCGAATTGTTGTTTCCATTTTACAGGCAGGGGAGCAAGAATGGAGCGAGTGAGGGTGTTTGTGCGAGATCCCAGATGTTCTCCATTACGAACCCTTGCGCTTCCTGGCTGCAGCACGACCTGACTGAAGTGCTAAATAACATCCAGCATTTGTTCCTTTCATACATCCACACCAACCAGTAGCAGGAAGCACAGTTGCAAACTCATGCAAACCTGGGAGGTCTGGGGAAGGGTTTGGGCTCATGAGCACATGTGCCCTGGGACCCAGAGAGCAGAAATGCCCGACACATTAACCTTCTGTGCCACAAGACACACCTCCTGCCAAGGGGGGGGCAAGGGCACGACTGCTTCTGGCTAGCAGGAGCATTTGCTTTGTAAAGAAGCAGGTTTCTAAGCACCTTGCTTTACTCCCCTGGCTGCAAAAGGGTGGGAGGAGAGGTGTGCAGGACACTGTCAGAAGGGAGCAGCAGCAGAAAGGCAAAACCACCACCCATGTGAAGCCACAAACAGCAGTGGTGGCCTCCCCACAGCTTCCATGTGTGCTGCCTCACACACTACATTCTCTACCACCCTTTCACCACAGGGTCCAAACAGTGTGTGGTGTTTATGCTTCTTTTACTGCTCTGACATACAGTCACTGCAGAGGGGGAAAGAGGCAAATATTTACCCAGCCAAAGCGGGGAGAGCACAGCCATTATGACAGGCACAGAGCACACTGCCCCAGACAGACACAGCAGTGAATGATGAAGGTAGAAGAGTTATCCATGACAAAGTGAGGGATCATACTTGAACCAGCACCACCACCCTTCTGGAGGGTGACGTGCACATACGAGAGTCTGTATGTGGTCCTCAAACAAACCAAACTCCTGACCCCTCTTAAATTACCACAAAAGTCCCACTGAACCCCCCAATAAGCTAAGATTTATTTCCAAAGTTTCTCTACTCAGAAACATGACAATACCTTGCAGTCTGCCTGTTTCATTTGGGGGTACGCTGGGGATTGGAGTAGATGGCCTCCAGAGGGGGGTCCCTTTCAGCATAAATTAAGCTTTGATCCTGCAGTTCTCCAATTTTAAGGGAGATATCTGAGCCAAAGCACCACTCAAGCAACAACACTGGTCTTCACCACATAATCACTTTTATCCTCAGTGCATCTTTCAGGGAATTGTTCTTGGTTTCAGCTTGTAAAAACAACATCCCTGTGGAGATACAGCTGCAGCTGTGTTAATATGGCTGGTTACCCAGAAGCTTCTAAAGGGAAGCTGAACCATTTCAACTCACTTCACTAAGAGGATGCTGCCTCACCCTCTGCTTTTGGCCTCAGAGCCATGGTAGTGGTATGAAGGAGGGCTTTCAGTGTGTGAGCCAGATTACCCCACACACACACATGCAGAGCCCAACTGGATTTCATAACAGGCTGAAAAGCTGTGGCCTCCCCATTAGCATCAACAAATCACCCTGCTTAACACACGGTATCTGTAATCACATCCAGTCCAGAGCACAGATTATGTTAGAAACGACCTTTTAAATCCAAATCACCTCCTCAAGATGCAAGGGGTTATACAGAACAGATTTTCTCTCCTTGGATAGCCTGGATGCTTTCCTGTTACACAGTGTCAGTCCAGAAGCAAAGGGAGGAGCTGTGCCTTGGACAGCGTGTGCAGCTGCCCGTTCACTGGGTTTGTGCCTTTCGCAGTGCATGTAGAACTGCAGGTGACAGTAAGCTTGTGCAAAGACCCACTCAATGCTTACAAATAGCAATATGCTGCAGTTATCAGCCTCCCGAGGCTTTGGGGTTTCCAACATCCTTTTCCTTTTCTTTCAGCTTGCCTTGGAGGTCACTCCTCAAAACGTCGCCGAGCACCATTCACCCACATCCAGCCCCAGCCGCTCATCTTCTCGGCCACAGGACAAACAGTGTGCTCCAGCCTTGGCTCACCCTTCCCCTCCACATCATCTGGGCTAACCTCTTGCCTTCCCACGCAGAACAGCTGGCTCCATCCGATCTGACATGTTTCCTAAGGACCTTCTGGGGGCTGCACCAGTTTTCCACTAACACTGCGCTTTGTTTATGCCCAGAGGTCTCCAGGTCAGGAGGCTGCTGGGGGTGGAGAGCCAGAGCCTTTGCTTTACTGTACACACAGGAGGAGAGGCAGAGCAAGACAAGCTGGAGATACTCCCCTCATCGTGGCAGCACCAGCTGCCATCCCCTGACAGAGCAGATGAGAGAGCTCGCTGAGAAAAAAAAACAGCTTACACAAAACCTGGCTCTGTTAGACATACATATAACTGCTGTGACTCACCACAAGTCTGTGATGAAGGGATGAGAAGAGGGAAGCAAGTGGAAGTAGCAGTGCTGTCACTGCTCTGGGGAGGCTGTCCTGGACCATGCAGGACATATAGTACATCTGCTGGACACTGCTTCCTACCTCATGCCTGTTCTGAACAGAAAAGAATAAATAAGAAAGGGGGAAAAAAGCAAAGAGCACATGCCCAGTTTAGGACCCTAACCCCAGTGAGAGACCCAGCAGACTGAGACCAGTAGTGGAGGAGATCGGGTTGGGTATCAAGGGGGCTGCTGGCACAGCACTGCAGGGACAAGCCATGTCTTTGAACGTATTTCACTCAAAGGTTTTTTCCCTGCTATGGGGAAAACTCTCATGGCAAAAATGGTGCTTAGTACAAGATGCTGCCACCCTCTGGGGCACTACAGATCCTGGCCATGTCAAAGAGACATCCTCAAACTCAGCGTTCCCTTCCACACCACACCACGTCACATCACACCACATCCCTTTCAGGCGAGTTGATGTCCATTCATCCCACTTCAGCAGAGCCTCCCATGACACATGGATGCATTTAGGGTCAATGAAGACAGGGAAGAGCACAAGTGCTTCTGCTGCATGTTTCCTGAGCATTAAGACAGGACACCACTAGCATTCGAGTGCGCAAAGTCAAAAGCTGTTTTTGCACCAGGCAAACCACTTACCTCCTCACAGCCCTGGTCTCTCAGTCTGAGGTGATTCACTTTGAGCAGCAGGAAGCTGTTATTTAAACACAGAACACAGCTGGGGAAGCACCTGAAATCTGGCAGGGGCTGAAGCCCTTGCCCCAGGGCTTGGGCCCTGCCCCTATGCAGAGGCTGGTGGCTCTGGGCAGGAACACCCCAGCACTTGTAAAAGCCCCAGCAAGGCTGATCCTCGAGAGCCCCAGGCAAACCAGGCAGCAGTCAGGTTTAAAAAAGCTCCCCAGGAATGGCTGGAGTGCAGTGCTTAACACTCAGTGTGGGGGTAAGGGGAGACCCTCATGATCTCCCCTTGCCTGATGCTGCAGTGCAGCACAGCCTGGCCTTCTGCTCCCATTCCATCAGCTGGGACCCCCTACTGCAAGCTGTGCCCTCCCCAAAGCCACAAACCTTTGCTGATGCCGGCAAAGAGCCTCTCCTGGCCACTCAAGAACCCACATCTCTCGCTGCTATCACTTGTTGCATCCCAGCCTTCCACTGCTCCCTCAGCTCTGGCATGGGAACAACCCACCCTACCCCCCAACAACTGGAGCAGGAGCACATCACCCAGGGCCAGAGTGTGCAGGTGAGCTGGATGTGGCCACCTGGTCCATCCTGGCAACAGCAGGGTGTTTGCAAGAGCAGTCAGGGGTTTTGCTATTCCAACAGGGATGGATACTGCACCTCCACCAGGGAAGGTCCAGTGCCTTGGCCCTTCATCACAGAGCATCCCACTGAAGGAAAATGTTTCATCAAAACGCTGCATTATGTACCCTTAAAATGGAGTAGGGGGCTCACTGAGGGAGCACACACAGAGCCCAGTTTAACAAGCCACACGTCGCCCCAGGAAAACACCCTGGACTAACTTGATTTCGAGTGGCACATCTGCAGCACCTTGCAGCTCAGCTGACAGCCTGAACAAGCAGGAGAGACAGGCATTAAGGAAAACAGAGTCAGAAACAAGGGGGGAAAGAAAGACCAGAGGAGCAGAGACAGCCTAACAACAAAGGCTTGTCTGTTCCAGAGGAAGGAAAGTGTGTGCGTGTGTGCCTGTGCAAAGAAAACGAGTATTTTTTTACTTGAAGTTGTATGGACTATGTGAGAAAGGTGCCTGCATACACACAATCTGCAGTATGAATTTATTACAGAACAGTCAGTGTCTCTGTGCTTAATCATTGAAGATGAAGACGTAAGTGTGAGTTATATGTGCGCTATCTGGGCACAGCTAGAGAGGATGAAATGTTTATTGCGTCACGCGCTGACTAAGAGGGGGGTGCTCACCTGAGGGAGTTGCAGGGTAGTGACGCAATTAGGGCGTAAGTTTATACAGCAAAGCCACACAGCAGAGCATGTAAAAAGCATTTTCGGTAGAGATTTCATGCTTGACTCTGCAAGCACCCATGAGAAGTGAGGAGGAAACAGCCCATGTTTGGGGGCTGGGAGTGAAAAGAGTCCAACTCTGCACACGTGAAAGAGGGACAGACCACGGGATGCTCACAGTCCCAGAAGGGAAGCAAGGCAGGGCTGCTGCAATGTGACTGCATGTGTCAAAATTCACTCCAAACAGATGCCAGGAGCTTTAAAATCTGGCTGATATTGGTGTTGCACGCAGCCTTCAGAAAACACGGCTTTTCAGGGAGCAACATTCAAGTATCAGCACAAAGAATAAGAGTCAGAGAATCATTTAGGTTGGAGAAGACCTCTAAGCTCATCGAGTCCAGCCATTAATTCAGCCCTGCCAAGCCCACCACTAAACCTTGTCCCTAAGTGTCACATCTACATATC
>NW_016690363.1:1325986-1334063 GCF_001604755.1 Lepidothrix coronata
ATGCAAGAAAAACGGGGTTAGAGGAGGCGGGAGGGGAAAAAAAAAAAAAAGAAAGAAAGGGAAAAAAAGGAGAGGCGAGAGCCCCACAGCAGAAACAGGCACGGCCGTGCACAGAACAGTTGTTTCCAGGTGCCCTCTTCTGGCTTTGCGGGAGTTTCTCTACGGGACCGCTCCGCCCGCAGCCGGCACGGCTCCGGGCACCGGGGCAGCCCCACCCCGGGCATCGGGCACCTCCCGGGGGGCTGGAGCGCTGAAACGGGGTGCTCTCGCTGACAACAGCCTTCCGCGGGCAAACACTCGGCACTGGTGAGGTCGCACCTCGAATCCTGTGTTCAGTTTTGGGCCCCGCACTCCAGGAAAGACACTGAGGTGCTGGAGCGTGTCCAGGGAAGGGCAGCGGAGCGGGGGAAGGGTCTGGAGCACAGGTCTGATGAGGAGCGGCTGAGGGAGCTGGGGAGGCTCAGCATGAAGAAAAGGAGGCTCAGGGGTGACCTCATCGCTCTCTACAACTCCCTGAAAGGAGGTTGTAGCCAGGTGGGGGTCAGCCTCTTCTCCCCAGGTAACGGGTGACAGGATGAGAGGAAATGGCCTCACATTGTGCCAGAGGATGTTTAGATTGGATATTAGACAAAATTTCTTCACCGAAAGGATGGTCAGGCATTGGAATAGGCAGCCCAGGGAAGTGGTAGCGTCACCATCCCTGAAGGTATTTAAAAGATCTATAAATGTGGCACTTAGGGACATGGTTTAGTGGTGAGTTTGTGGTTGGACTCGATCTTAGAGGTCTTTCCAAACCTAAATGATTCTATGGTTCTAAATGTGTTTGGGGCTTTTTTTTTCTCCTCTTTTTCCTAACCCCCATATCAACCCCATGTGTGGAGACAGAATCTTAGCAGGTCCTTCCTCTACTCACCATCAGCTTGCACCGCTGAGCTTCTGTAGCCACCACAGTTGACACCATGGGCTGGAACCGGGAGGCAAGGAGTGATTTACACAGCAGAACAGAATAAGAGAAATAAAGTTATGAGTCCTTTAGAAACTAAACACTTAAATGTATTTATGCAGATGCAACCTGCAGGTTAATGTGCTTCCCAAAAAAGACTAGGAGAGGGGCAAGAAGGAAGGGTAGAGACTAACAGCACGTGGGTTGTTCTATGGTTCTATTTAAAATAGGGTTAGGAAATCCTTGCATCCTTAAAAACAAAAGCAAGCCAGTGCTGCTCATTTGGGAGAGTGCTTTCGGTTCCTTGTTGCCCCCTGCCTGTCTGGTGTCCCCGTTCCAGTTCCTCCACCAGAATTAGCAGTTTCAGATCTTCCAGCACCTCTGCTGCGTGAGGAACAAGGAAGCACATACAGGACAAAACCACTAGAAGCTGGGAAAGACCTAAGACGAGCTGCAAGGCCCTACTCTCACCTCTGCCCTTCCGTTGCCACTCAGCCCCAAACACATCCCGAATGCTGAGTCTCTGACACTGGGGTTTGACTTTAAGAAAACACGTTTTCTCAATGCACTCTCTGGGAAAATTCAAGGCAGCAGACAGGGAGGTTTGACACATGTTGTGGAAGTGGCAGGACACATCTGAGCAGCTGCAAGAGGAACAAAAACCTGATTCTGATTGTAGGGAAGATCACAGACAGAAAATAGCAACTCATGTTGTGTTTCAAACACAAATAACAGAAATCAGGAGTTTAAGAGAAGTCTCTAGTAATGACCACTCTCCTTGGGGGCAAAACAGGGTCTAAATTAAATGGGCAGTTAACCATAATTCTATCTGTGCATTGGGCTGATCTCTTCTACAGTCACAAAATACACTCTCCTGGGGGGAAGTTCACGAGGGCCATCTGAGTTCATGAGTTTGAATGAGCTCCCTTTAAGCCTGGCCTGTGATAAACAAGCCTGACATAAACTATATATAAAGCCTGTAACAATAACAGCTTTTCCACTGCCTATTCTAGGGGAAAGCTTTATGGCCCCAAAATACTCCCAGGCCTATTAGTCGGGATGTAAATTAGTGCAAGGAAGGAGTAAAAGGCATGGGAGGAAGGGCACAGAGCCGTGGCTGAGCTGTGCTCATGTGGTCCCACTAGATGACAGCACCAACATGTTTTTGTCACCCCGTGCTCACACCAGCACCAAGCAGGCTGCTGCAGGCAGGACACCTGCTGCCTCCTCTCCTTGACCCTGGAGACAGTCGATAGCCCAGCTGAAGGAAGCATTTGGGCCAAATCTTCCCAGACAGGGCATTGCACAGGAGCTGCTAGATAGTTTTGTGATGTAAACTGCCTTCCCTGCCTAAAGGTGTGCACCAAAAGCTGACTAATAGGTGCTGTGTTCTGGATCCCTAAACTGTTGTCTTCATTGTATGGCCAGCCCACAAATTCCCTTTCTCCAGGGAGTCCAAGAAACCATCAGTTCCCTGAACAGCAAAGGTCTACCTGCCCCTTGAGCGTGAGCCTGACTTTGTGTCCCCTCCTCGAGCCACACTGTTCACCACCCGAGGTAGAGACTTTAGCCCAAAACCACTGTAAAGGGACAGCTCTGGGTATAAAAATTCCCATGCTTCATGCACACAACTCACCTCAGGAAGTGTCTTCAGTGGCATGTTTTAGGTAGGCATCCGTCCTGGCCCGCTCTGGGCTGTACCTGACCAAAAGGCTGACCCTAAAGTGGTGGTGGCTTGGTGTCCATCCTGCCGAAGCTGCCAAGAGACACATGGCAGAGATCCACGGCCCGGGTTCCTGGCTGGCTGCCACACCATCTGCAGACAAGTTCCTGCTTCCAAGGCGCGACTGCCCCATGAGACCGCCCGCTCGCTCTTCACGCGCCCACGGGACACTTGGAGCTGGGACAAGGCACGGAACAGCCGTCCCACACTGGAGATGAGCCAAGTGCTCCAGGCTCAGACAGCTGTGCCCTTCCCCAGGCTCGGCCCACGGAGGGTCAGTGCCTGCAGTGCAGTCTGCAGAGCTGGGCTATGCCTCACCTGTCCCACAGTGAAGTATCACCTACGTCATTTCTTTCATCCCACCTTCCTACAGGAGGGGTTTTTTTTCCCAAAAGGATGAAGCATCTTCCTTTTATACCTCGGAGAAGCAGAGCTTTTGCTTCCCTTCTGGTCAATCTAGGCCTGTAAACCATTCTTCTATTTCCTTCAGCAGCTCATGCCCTTTAAAACTCCAGGAGAAGGAGAGGGCCAGCAGTTCTCGCTGCTTAACATGTGTGTACATATGTTGAGTCAGTTGAGACAGCTGCTTTGGTGCCCACCAGTAGTGGTGCACTTTTTCATCTCCAGATAAGATATCATGCCTGCATTTGCCTAAGGTGCTCTGTCACAGATGTTCTTCTCTGGCACAGATGCTTTGAGACAAAGGAGATTCACAGCTGCTTCTTTTACAGTTGCCTCTCCTCACATGTTGACATGCCCTCTAACCCTGGCGCCTGTGGCTCTTCAGAGATGCAATTTAGTGGTTTTCTAGTGTAAGGGAAATCCAGTTTTCCTGATGTAATGCTGCCAATATCAACAGAGATGTCTACTGCAGGTAACATTTGATATTCAGACACGTAATATATCCAGCCTCTTTTCCCTAGAATATGCCAGATAAGCTGTACCTGTGGTACAGGGATGCCACAGAAGAGGGGTGGGATGGACAAGAACTAACCTGATAAGAGAGTTTATTTTGGCAGCAACAGTCAGGGACATATTTGCTGTTCTCAGCAGCATCAGACTAGGCAGCCCATATGTGGCCTAAATTTCTAGGCAAGATGAGATGTCTGATAAAGGAAGAGGGTGGGGACACCATTTATTTCCACCCCTTTTCCCTTATTAAGCAGACTTTCCTTTGGAAAACCTTGGGTTCCTAGTAACTCCTCCAACACTCGGTATTTAATTTCCACTGCAAGGCCTAAAGGCTCCTACAAGTTCACTTGCTGTGCAGACAAGTTTCCTTCCCGACGGCGCTTTTTTAAAAAACTCCACGTTACCCAGTTCCTCTTTTGCAGTGGCTAGCTGTAGGCTAAGCCTGCCTTTTTACAGATGGCTAAAAGAAAAACAGAGTCTATAGAAACCGTAAGCTCAGCAAAAGGGTTTCAGAGGTTTTGCTGGCTGAGCTTTGGGTTTGAGGTACAGGCTCTTCCCTTTCAGAGTAGGATCCACGTCCTCATTCTGCCATTCACTCACGATGGCCCTGGCTACTGAAATCACCGAAGCCAACTGAAACGGAAGGTTTGGCTGCTACGGTGACCGGTGTGTCTGCAGCACACCGGCCTTGCAGTCACCCTTGCCATTCGTGCACAGCCATTCTCGGAGACACAGCTCCCTCAGGTGGTGCCTTTAACAGCTGTAAAACCTCCAGGAAAGCAGAGATGGAAGAAAACAGCAGTGCCAGCATAAACGTACAAGTACTCCCTTCTCATACAAGTGGAGAAATCAGCATCCCACTCCCAGCAGGAATATTAACATGAGCATCACGGGAGCATCCCAGGTCTACAGACCATCCCTTGCTCTCCCACTTGCCAGGGCAGGGCGAGCCACCAAGGGACAGGCAAGACACACCATCATTGTGAGATGAGGGATCAGGAGTAAGAACAGAGCAGGGGCAGAGCAGGGCAGGCCCCCAATCCCCTGGCACAGAGTTTCTTTCTAGGGCAGGAGCTTAGTGAGTTTCTTCCCAGCAGGATCCTCCAGAAAACCTGCCAATAAACACAAGGGGTCTCTGGGGCACCAAGCCAAATGGGGAGTGGGCTGAAGCAGGCTTTGGGAAGAGCCCATCATGGAAGCACTTAAGGTGCATGAAGTTTCATGAAAGAAAAGCTGGAGACCAGGGCACCCTTCCATAGGAACTTGTTGGCAAACAAGAACTCCCTTATTTAATTCCCACTCTTTACAGGAAAGCTCATTTTGCCTTTAACAGAAGAGAAGAAGAGGGGGTTTTCTAACTCCAGTTGCTAACAGCAGCAGTCCTGGACGTTTCATCCTGTGGCTCTTCAGGGGCTAGTTGCCCTAATGCACCAGCCTTACCACCTGTCCCCATTTCACTGGTTTTCAGCCAGGGAGTGCCAAGCACAGGAATGCTGTTTTGGGATGCCCGCAGGCAGGTTTGTTTCAGAGCTGTTCCCCTGCAGGGGTTTGCAGTGGCCATGCCAAGCACATCTCTACTCACACCCCTCTGCTTTGCACCGTGCTCGCTCGCCTGCCCCACGCCACGGGAAAGGGCTGGGAAGGAAAGCAGGTAGTTGTGTGGGAGGCCAGGCAGCAGCCCGAAACATTTGCCTGCTGTTACTGTGTGGGCATAGAAAGCGTGTGGGAAATACAACCAATGAGCATCTCTGTTGTGGGGTTATCTCTTCCTGTTATCTCAAAACTACATTTCGGATACACCGAAGGCAGAAACTGTCGAACAATGTCACCCACACCAAAGGCGGGTCAGGCAGCGGCTCCTCAGTGCTGCTGACACCAGGTGGGCAGGATAAACCTCCCCTCAGTCATTTGTCTGCCCTAGTCTTTGCTTTCTCCTTCCCTCTGCAGGTGTCAACTGGCAGATCACTCTGGTGATGCAGAGGCCAGGGAGGGAGAGCAGGGCCTGCCAGCACTGTGGGCTCTGGGCCGGTGGCACTCACCACATGCCCAGAGAGACTCAAAGAAGGGAGAGTTGGCATCAGCTGTGCACTCCCCATGCCAGAAGGCAGCAAAGAGGTGTAGTACCTCTGTCAGAGCCAAGGTTCACTCCTGACAGTGCTGGCAAAGGCTGCCAACAGCAAAGCAACCTGAAACAGGGCTTCTCAGGGTAGGCACAATCACGAGGCATGATCATGCTTTGAAGCCATGAGGGCACCTTGGAAGTCCCCTCTCCTCCCTTAGGCTGACGTGCATAGGTGGAGTCCTGAGGTGTCGTTTGAAGAGGAAAAATAAACTGCTCAGAGTGGGTGTTTTGTAGGAAAGGAAAGCTAGAACAGACAGTATTGCTGCAACAGTGTTGCCTGGGGAAGGGTAACAGGAGGTGAGAACAAGGCAG
Source organism: Lepidothrix coronata (assembly GCF_001604755.1). Classification (NCBI taxonomy): domain Eukaryota; kingdom Metazoa; phylum Chordata; class Aves; order Passeriformes; family Pipridae; genus Lepidothrix; species Lepidothrix coronata. Next base: position 1,331,999 of record NW_016690363.1, read on the forward strand.
CTGGTCCTCAGATTAAAAAGGGAGGGGGAAGCAGGAGGCCCAGCAAGGCATGCAATGCATGCCCCTGCCCAAAGGGTAAATCCCAGTTCAGATGAGAGCTCTGCATGGAAAGACACATTCCAGGACTGCAAGTCAGTGTCTTTTCCCCATAGCATTTCAGCAAACATCCCAAAAAAGACATTTGTACTAGCCACGGTTTCCTTCTTGACCTTTGACTGGCTCAGAGTTTTATTTTAGTTCAGCCTGGACAGGCTAATACCCGACTGACACACAAGCAGGTCTTGTCTGCTTTACTAGAAGGGCCAAGTTTGGGCAGCAAGTGCTGCTGATACCACTTGGACTAACACTGGGGTAGAAGATTTGTATCTTCTACAGAACCAACCATTTTTTTTTGTGTGCCTGCTCAGCCTGCCCATCTGGTGAGCACTGCAGAACCACAGCATGACTACAGACATGCTTTGGGCATGGGGCTGCACTTCCCTCCCATTCCTTCAGTGCTGGCTCTGCAGCACACCACCAAGCAAAACTGCCCCTGCTAATACCCAGGCAGCATGAACTGCATCTCTCTGAACAGGGAGGATGAGGCAGCACATGGATAAGGACAAGCCCAGCATGTCAGTCATATTATCTCATCCCCCTTAAGAGAATGGGAAAAAACTCCTCACCTCCTGTGACTCACTTGTGGATGCCTCTACGAAAGAAGAACCAAGAAATGCTACAGCAAGCACCACCAGAGCCAAGCACTTCCTGTTATTTCTTAGGTCCCAATGTCAGCTGATTTTCCAGAACTGAAACATCCTCTACAGCATAAAACCTGAGATTTGAATGCTCCATGACACGCATTTCAGAAAAATTGCTGACTTATCAAGGATGCACCAAGTGGAATTCACACTGTACAAGTATCACCCGCTGCAGCAGGTCAGGAACAAATATGAGGCATCACAAAAACAATGGTGGCTATCAAAGAAAAAGGCACCCATCAAAAATAAGTATTGCCCTGGTGAGTTTTCCATTGCACAGGCATACTCTGTGCTCATAGCACTTTCTTGCCTGACAAGGACCTTGTTTTGGTGTAAATTCAGCTCTTCTTTGTTTAGCTTTGAGCCTCTTGGCATGTAAGATGGAAACATTCAGCTGAAAAAAAGTCCCATAACCCAGAAGAGCCCTCAATGAGTTGGCTGAGGCTGGTTACAGCAACGGGGTGGAGGGCAGCATTAAGACACACACCTCCACACTTCACTCATGCCCACTGCTGTGGCCTCTGTCCTGCCCTGTACTCAGGTGCCCACTGGCAGCCCTGCTCCCCAGGGAGGTGAGCCAAGGGCAGCTCTTGGGTGTGCTCAGCCCTCCCATGTCTTAAGCTGAGACAACAGAGGTTTCCACAGTTCATAGGGTTGTCTCAAGCACAGTCTTGAAGGCAGGTTTAGACCCAGTTTGTGACTTACAGTGGAAAAGCTTCTTGCCTCCCATTCCCACCCTGGGCATGACTTAGCTTTGTGCTGCAGTTCCTTGCTGGAAGATGAAGCACAGCTTTGTGCTGGGCCAGAGTCACCCTGACATCACCTCAGACACACACTGGTGCTCCCCCACAAGGAGCTGTGCCAAGTGTCACCCCACCAGCCCCAGGCAGAGGAGGGCCCCACACTCAGGTGGCAGCCAGTACCTCCCAGGGATGATGTGAAACCTCCTGCAACCAGGATTCTGTGGCTCAGGGACCAAAACGGTTTTGTTGCCTCCTTTGTGTCAAAGTGAGATGACAGATACTAAAGTACCAACCAGCACAGGTGTGGACTAAGATCCTCTCCACCCAGTTTTTTCTTTATTCATTCGCTGCAGGGATATAGAGTATGGTATGTTACAAAATAAACCATGAAATGTTTACCAAGTGCAACTTTAACAAGTGAAAGCCCTAAAACAAGCTGCAGGAAGCTAAGGCAAGAGCAAGTAACACTCCCAGGGCTGTGTCCAGTGTCAGAGTTCAAGAGAAGTGACTGAGTTCTGGAAGAGGCAGAGACCTCCTTCTCCTGACAAGTTACTTCCCTTCCCTTATACCAGAAGGGTATAA
>NW_016690363.1:1334393-1450700 GCF_001604755.1 Lepidothrix coronata
TGATTCTATGATTCTATGATTCTATAAGTATTATGTGTTCTTCTGCCTAACACCAACAAACTAGCTGGATGTCTCATACTCTGTGTCTCTCACAGCTCTCTCCTCCTTCACCTGCGCTGCCTCTTACACCAGATGGGCCAGTGTACGCATTCAATCCTTGCTCTGAAAAGGGCCTGTCCTCTCTTGGCCCCTCAGCTGTAGAGAAGGTTTAGGATCATCCCCAAGGACCAGAGGAGTGAGCAGTGTCCAGCACACAGAGGGTGATGCAGGTACAGCTACCACAGTTCAACCTCTCCCTTTGAGAGGGAGGTCTCTCAGCAGCTCTCTGTCATCACCTTCTTGTATGTGAGGTGTTTCTCAGCAAAATGAAGAAAAACAGTCTCTTCACCCTGAGCAGGAGGACCTGTGACAGAAAGCCATGAGAATTCAGACAATGCCACCAGTGATCAGACTGCTTGGCAGTTCATAATGCTTGTTTCATGAGCCAACAGGTACCAGAACTCTTCTAGGAGAAAAAAAAATAATAATTGTCTGGATAGCTAAACAGGCATGCTGAGAATAAAGGTTTGTTTTATTTGCCAACAAGTCACAGAAAACTGAGCTGAAACAATGATTGGAAGGGCTGTGTAGCATGTTCTCCTGGCCCTCAGCAGGATGAGGATGCCTCACAGACAGTTGTCTCATCCACCCTTTGAAACCCCCAGTGCTGGAGATCCTCTCCCAGAGGAAACACTATTTCAGTGTTTCATCTAGAAAAAAAATATCCTGACCTAACTCTCCCTTGCTGCAGTTTAAGCCCATGGTTTCTTGTTCTAAACACAGTGGAGAAAGGGAAAAGTTTATTCCTTTCCCACTTGTGTTTTTCCCATGCAGGTGCTTCAAGGCTCTCGTATGTCCTTTCAGTGTTTTCTTCTCTGCATTAGATGACACTGATTCTTTCAACTTCAGGCAAGCATTTAATTACAGACAACTATTTTTTGGTCCAGGAGGCCATATATTTGTATTTGATGCTGAAGCCAGAGAGCTGTCCTAATGAGTGGCAGGAGGAATATACATGACAAAACCCTGTAAGATCCATGGGTCCGTTTTTATCAAGAAGAGCTTTCGCTTCTTCTTGGTATCAATCATCCAAAAGGCACGAAGACAACAAAGTGCGGTAAAAACAAGTGAACCACGGAGAGACACAGGCTTCAAGGCTCAATGCTCCATGCCCTAACATGGAGACACATGAAGAAAAATGGCCACAGGGATGAATGCCCATCACCTTGAATCTCCTCCACCGGGTCTCTTCATCTCCATTTGATGCTCTCTCTCTCTCTCTCTAATTTTCTGCAACAAAAGCTGTTGTTTCATAGCTGAGCATTACGCAAGGCTGGGCGGGAGGCGCTCCCGACTTTTGGAAACTTCCTTTCCCCGGTGAACGGTGGAGCAGAGAGACGACCATCCCTCCTCCCGGGATGCACGTTTAAGGTCTTTCTTTCGGGTGGTTCGGAGTCCGGGGCTGAGTGCGGGGCCGGGGCCGCGGGGGCTGTGGCTGCTGCTGCCCTTGGGGCTGCGGCAGCGGCCGCTGCTGCACCCGCACCTGCTTCGGGGTGGGAGCGTAGGGCGTCGGGGGCAGCTCCCGCATCGCCCGGTCACACTCCGCCGGCAGGGTCTGCATCATCCGCTGCTCATCTGCAACGACAGAAGGACCCCGCGCTCAGGCACACGCGAAGAAGTCAAACAGCCAGGGAAATGTCCTTGGCCCCAAGCAGGAAAAGGTGTTCCTGCTATCCCAGTGAACAAGAAAAATCACCTCTCCCTGCACATCCCGGGACAACGTGGAAGCTTTTTTTTATCTGCCTGGCTGAGATCAAGGTACCTGGAGCGTTTGGGGCAGCTCTGCCCTGTCTGTTGCGGGAATCAGCTTTGTCAGGGAGGCCCCAGTGGTCATCGATAGCCTGAGCTGCTCTGTCCTCTTTTGGAGGCTACTGAAGGGAAAGTGAGATGTAACACCAGGAAGCAACATCAAAGCACTCTGCCCTACCATTATCCATGCTGGGATTTCCAGACACCTGGAAGCCAGAGATCCCTTTTCCCAGCATCAATTTTCTCACATACAGAAGAAGTAAATTCATGCCAGCTGACTTCTGATCACTGACTCATCATTCTGAAATGTCACTCAGCTTAATTTAGGGATTGAGGGATTTACCTCTTGGGATGCTGAGTTGGCCTTAAGCACACACCAAACTCTTTCAAAGAGGCTGGTCACCCTCTTACAATAGTTCTCATTTTTCGAGATGTGTTTCAAAGAGGCTAGTCACCCTCTTACATTAGTTCTCATTTTCCCAGACTTGTTTTCTTAATTCTTGCTGAATCCAGACCCAAGAATTGAGGATATGGTGTCACTGCACAACTGAAGGAGTAATCTGTACCACTCAAATGGGAACAGCTGTAATGTAAAATAACACTCAGATGGCTGAGCTCACACCAGCATTGCACTCACAAGGTATAGCAAAACTTCTGAGACAACATCCTGTGCTCGCACTGCTGTGAGCTCTCTCAGAAAATAGGAAAGCACTTGCCTGTTCTTCACAGTCATAGCTTTAGGGAAAGCAGGAGAGCCATGGAAAGTTACCTGTGCTCAGGTGTGGTGAGGTTGCTCTCACCTCAGCCATGGGACTGATCATGCTCACCCTTGTTGTCAGCCTGACCATTGGCATCTTTGAGGTACAACTGAGGTTTCCTTCAGGAGTTGCCCTCTTTATCTTGACAAAGGCTGCTGTGGTGTACAGAGCAGCTTCTACTCCCATTTTGTAACTCAAGAACTGACTGACACAGAGACTAGCTTTTTTTTGAGACCACACAGGAAGCCTCACACAGTGTGTGAGGGAAGAACTCAGAAAAAAGCTTTTAAACAGCCTCTGCCAGGGCAACCTCCCTCCTGCTGTAGCCTCCAGGTAGGCCAGATGACTCTTCCTGAGCAGGAGCCCAGTGTCCTCTGCCCACCCAAACCAGCAGTAATGCCCAGGCTGTGTGTAATTCAAAGCAACCTCTCTGTCAAGTCTGAGAGCCCACTCTCAGAGAGGACTCTGGCAGAGTATTTCCTGTGGTCTGAAAGAGGCATGAATTTTGGACAACAGATGAGACCTCTGCACACTCTGAAAACTTCAACACTTTAAAAGTGCCCCAAGTTGGACCTCCAGTGTTGACAGGCCTCCAAGGACATTGTTTGCAGAGGGGACAAAGTGCTGTGAGATGCCTGAGGAAACACATAGAAAAGCTGAGCCCTTCTTGCCCCTGCTCACTATCTAGACTATTTCTGCATGTTACTAATGTTGTTAAGGATCTGAATTTTATACCACATAAATTTAATGAAAAAAATCTGCTGACAGGATATTTGAGTGTACATTTTAGCCCCGTGGATGCTCTTGACTGGTGACCTTGGCCAAGTTTTAGAGGAGCAGTTCTTCCCCCACAAATAAACAAAAGGGCTTGAGAACAAGAAGTCCTTTGTTCAAGACATTTATCAGAAAGTGAGACTGGCAATGCCAGCTGATCTGCTCAGATTCACCATATGCTAAAATCAGGTTACTGCTCCTGACAAGGCAGAGAGCACACTCCTGACCATAGGAAAGTTCAGCTGGAAGCTCTAAGATTTTAGGTGTCTGGGTAGCAACATAAAGCCCCTTAAACACTTACCATCACCTTCACGCCTCTTTGCTTTCCTCCTCCTGATACAATAAATAAGCCAAATCACAGAGATGACAAAAACGAGTGCACCGCCTGCTATGCTTAAGATGAGATAAAGGTCCAGCTTGCCTAGTTAAGAGGATGAAAGAGGATGTTAGATAGAAGGAAATAACTTGCACAACATCGACTTAGAATTCTGTATTTTCTTCCATTGACTGTAAAGGCAGAGCATGCCTTTTCTGGAGAATTTTGATTGCTCCATAATGGATTCAAGTTCTGCAGAAAATTGAAACCAGAGCATTCATGTGTGCCAGCTCATCTTATTTAAATTACCACAAATGCCTGGTTCTTGCTAGCAATGGACCCATTTACGGACAATGAGCATCCAGGCAGTACTCAACATCTAACAAAAATAAACTTCTTAAGTACTTTCTACTGAGCTGGAAACACTGACACTAGCTTGCTTTCACAGTATTTTGGTACTTCCTCTTCAATTTTTGGCTGTACACAAATTAAAAAAAAAAAAAACAGTAAAAAGGAAAAGAACATAACCAAATACATCACAGTCTCAAAACGAGAGTTTGGTTTGCCTGTACGCAAAAATTTATATGAGTCTTCCTGTTCCTTCACCACAGAAGGTTTGCTGGATGCTGGCCTTCCTTCACCACCTCCTGCTCGGGCTGTCCTCCTGGCATTCAGTGAAAACACTGGAGCACAGGTGCCATGGAGCTCAACCCAGCAGAAGTGCACCTTCCTTGGCTTATTAGGGCACAAATCTCCAAAGGGGAGACCACCACTGTTACCACCCTTATCATTCAGTGGGTGTGCACATGGAGAGCAAAGAGCAAGGACACAAATCTGAGATGTCTGCACTATAAAGATCACCATCAGCCTGGGCTGCCCCAGTGGAGAAAAAAAAAGATGAGTACCCTCAGGGATGTGGTTATTCTCACCTGTTTTAGCTGCAAAAGACACCGAGGTGTATTTTGCCCTTTCTGTACCTGTTTCTCCCAGCTGACTGTAAGAGGAGCCCAGGCAGATTCACATATTTTCATACACTTTTCATACACTTGTATGAAAAGTTAGCTGAGCTGAAACCCACCTGAAGCATGCCTTGCTTGCTAGAAGTCAAAATTCAGGGTGATTGGCTTTAATTGCAGGGCCAAGTGTTCAAAGAGGATAGCAGGGTTGGAAAGAGGTTCATCTGCAAGGTGAGGGATTTTTAATCCCCTGTGGATCTGGCAGACTCCTGCCACCACACAGAAAGGTTTGAGGGGTTTTTAGTTTGAGGAGGGAGGGTAGTGCTAACTGGGTTTAGAGGTTTTTTGGTGTCTGAGAAATGCCATATTTGTACCTTAAAGATCAGTGTGGCAAACCTTTCATTTCCCTGTTAATAATGTGAGAAAAAACAAACTCTCCCACCCAACTCACTCTGTGAAAGAAGAGCATTTTTCAAGGGTGAGAAGGAGTGAAATCTATGTTATCTAGCTGATGGCTAAATGTCTGCCTATACCAGCAGTACAGGTAGGCCTGTTCTTGCCTGGCTTGTTCCCTGGCATAGCCAGCTTCTGCCAGCATTTCCTCATTAAGACAAGGTATTTGGGATAGTTTGCCCTGCTGTAAACAGCCCTAATCCAGCAGCACACACTCATACCTCTCGTCCCTTCCCAATGCTAGCACTGTGCAGTCCATCAGGTCAGGCAGCTCATGCAGCAGCAAAAAACCCACCTTGTTCAACTATATGAGACATCAGGAGGGTTTCTCAGGAGGGTTTCTCAGGAGGCAAGGGCATCACCGGGGAGCAGAGACCACCCTGTCCCTCAGCTCTGTGCCCTTCAGTCAGCCTCAGCAGTAAAACCTATATACCTTAGGGCTTGTTCCCTCCCTCCTCACACCATGGGCTGACCTTCAGATTTGGACTTTCCCTAGATTCACTGTGGCAGAAATAGATGGATATTGGAAATACTGAGCCAGCTCTCTCAAGCCTGCCCCCCACCCCCTCCACTAGCTCCAGCAGGAACCTGGAGCCAGGGAATGCTTCAAGCAAAGCCCTTGACATTGGGTGGGATGAACCCAAGCCCAGCAAATTCAAGGACTTTTCCCCAGTTATGCACTGGAATTCTGAACTTCGAACAGAAAACCACATCCAGTGTCATACCAGTATAATCTGTCCTTTGTTTCTGCCTTAACTTTCAGAACTTTTACTGGGGGGAGGAGATGAATCACACAATGACGTCTTTTGCGTATTTAATAATTTTTCAGCATGACCCTGACCATTTAAAATGCAATCCCTTCAGTTCTTTTGCTGCACCTGTGATTTAGAAAGATGATACTTCAACTGAGTAAGAAAAACCATAGAAAGATCACACTTCACCTGAGTGAGAGAAACCATGGTACACTTGAGCCATCCTCACCTGAGCCATGCAACCCCAAAGCTTAGCTACATTCTCCATAACTTCTCTCCTGATTTCTAGGCCAAGCTGGAGAGTTCAAGCAGCTTATTTTTCCCCTTGTGAGAGCACCCTTCCACATCCACATGTGGCAGGTAACCACCACCTTCATAGACATGATTACGCAGAGGAGAAAACACACAGGTGATTTCTCCATTATGAGAATGTAAATCAAAAGCAAAGCCTCTGAAATCAATGTTGTGGCTCCATATACACACGAGAAGATCCCAGGCCATATTTTCCAAAAATAAACTGTTAATTTATGTTGTGGTAGTTTGTGTAGTTTTATACTATATTACTGAAGACAACTCTTTGGCTCTGGACCACTTGGCTGAAGTCAACCTTTGGGAAGCACCATTAGTTTTAAAGGAATAAAGGAGGATAAAAATTAAGAGGAAAGTGCTTTCTGCCTTTTGCAGACTGCTATATGTCATTGACACACTTTGAGGCCCACTTCCCTGCTTTCTTCTTTACTTCATCGGTCTACCACTAGTGGTGGTCGACACCACTCAAGTCTATCAGGAAGCTGACACCAAAAAGTCTGTTAGGGTACTTCTGGCAGCTTTTGGCAGAAGAGTGAGCAGTGATGGAGGGCAGGGAGAAAATGATGGTATAACCAAGGATCTCTCTCTGATTCGTTCACCCTGAGACAGTCTGATCTGTCTGGGAGGCTGAAGTTTCCCTCAGAAGACTTCACCTCGAGTGGGAGCAGCACTGCAGTGCGTCCTGGAGACCTCATTACCACCCACAAGGCTCTTGATTCCAGAAAAACCTGTCCCACTCTTCCTGCAACCCCCAGACCTCACTCACATCCCGGCTACCACAGCAGCATCAGTTCCCAGTACCAAGTACCCAGGACCATCAGTGCTCCTGGCACCTGGACCAGTCCTATGTGTATGTGCAACTGCATCAGGCTGTGTGGGTCCACCCTAGCAGATTCTGACAAAAGAAAGCTCTTACCTGAGCACTTAATTGCTTTTTCAACCATTTTTTCACTGACTTGGTTCTTAACAGCACATCTGAATGTCCCAGAATGCCGTGTCTGCAATTCCAGCATGGCTGCATTCTTTTGGATTTTTCTGCCATTAGGTTGAGTCAGTTCTATAGTAAATTCTTCACCTTTAGCCTTGTGGTCCACTTCACACTTGACAGATACAGTTCTATTCATGCATTCAGTGCTGAGGATTGGCTGAGGGACCGGCTCTGAAAAAGAAGAGAAGGGACAGGCACATCTGAGATGGTTTCTCCTTTTGAAAACCTCCATTATTAAGCAGAACAGAGAATTAACCCCAAATAACCAGATAATGAGAATGAACCTGCTAACAGAAGAATGAAGAGCAAATTAGGCCTCTACTGCAGAAGTAGCATGACCATAATAAAGAAAGTGCAGTGCAGTAGCCTACATATTTGGCCTAGCAAAGCAGAGCTGCACCACTGTGGCTGGGCTGCTTTCAGTCTCAGCCTGGCTCACAGCCAGCCAGGCAGGTGAAGGGAGGAAGCTGGGATTCCAGGGAGGCAGTGGATGGCAGGTGCTCAGAGCCACAGCCCCCTCCAACTCCAGCCCCCGTGTCTTGGTGAAAATAAAGTTGGCCCTGCTCTGCCTGTGCCCATCTGGAGAGATTCTCTCTAAAGCAGGAAAAACAACTGCTTATAATGCTCTGTGTGCTACCAACAGCACTCAGCCAGCTCAACAGCCACAGCATGAAAGCCCATCAAACCAGAATGGAAAACACAAAACAGACACCTCAGCTCTCAGTGAGGTTGTGACAGAGGAAACTGATTTCTGTCTTTTCTTACGTCCTGCAAACAACCAGTTACGTTTTGGTTCCAGTTTCTCTATCACTGGTGGCACTGAAAGAGCCAGAAAAGCCTGTGGGGTTTTTCTCGACTAGGGGCAACTGGCAGGGACAGCAAATGGAAAAAAAAATATTTCACAGAATATTCTGAGTCGGAAGGGACCCACAAGGATCATCAAGTCCAACTCATAAGTGAATTGCCCCTACAGGGATCACACCCACAACCTTGGCATTGTTAGCACTGTGCTCTCATCAACTGAGCTAATCTCAGAGTCCACCTGCTAGACCAAGTAAATAAAAACCTGCCAGGGGTACCTTTAGTTACAGGCAGTGTAAGTTATGGAGATCATAAATTTTAAAGCCAGTGAGGGCTGTTCATGGCACATGCAGTTTGGGTTTACACATGACATCTACAGCCATGCTTTCCCTGTTAAGTCCACTCCTCTTCTGCAAACTGTAACCAGTTATTCAGGGGAACTTCCCAGCGTGAAACACTAGAGTCCAGGTGCTGGTGGCGGAGTTGTGTTAGGATATCATTGAAACTGTGTTTTGGGTTTTTTTAACAACTGTTTGCCCAGCCCCAGTAACAAGGGGGTAACCTCACTGACAAATTACTCCAGCGCCCAAGAGTTACTACAGGACTTTACTTCCAAAAATGTGTGTCAGAGGTTAGGCAACCTCTCTGCACAGTACTGCTGCATAGTAGAGGAAATGATGCAGCACACAGCTGGGTTAGAACATTAACCTTAACCTGAAACAAGGACACCCCAATGACAGTTCAGTGGCTTAAAACATGAGCAAACAGCATCAGGCCCTGATGACTTTCTGAATCTGTTTGCAATAATAGTTCTCAAAGTAATGAGACACCCTCACTGCTCAGCAGCCCCTTAGACACAGGGCTTCCCATTGCACAGAGACCCTACTAAAACCACTCCAGCTGTCGTTGCTGCATCAGGGCATCATTTCTGTAGTGCCAGCTGGTGCCCAGGAACTTGAGAGCACATGCTGGCTGAAGAAGGACAGAGCAAAACTGTCTTCTTTTTGGGGAAAAAATACATGCTGTCCTACAGCTTAGAGGCCTGGAGAGGTGGCAGCAGCCATAACGGAGCAGAATAACCATCCCCCATCTTCCCTGCTCATCTGAAAAACTTTGGGCTGCTACTGCTCTGATCCCTAAGGACAAGATTCAGCAAAGGCTGCCTTCGTGCTTTGAGCCTATGCAGCTGAAATCCCCAGGTGTGTGCTTAATTGTGCTTTGAACAGCACCCTGCTTCCAGAAACCTCTTGTGGGAACCCAGCAGCCTACATGAGGTTTCTGGAAGCAGGATGCTGCTGGGAGCCCAGCCCCCCTCGCAGGGTGCTACCCCAGCCCAGGGTCCCAGCACCACTGGTGGTGCTGCAGGAGGGCCGACCACACCCACCCTGCTCTCAACACAACTCTGCTCACAGCTGCTTTCTTGGGCACGTGCAGAAATCTGGTGGCTGACAAGCAGGGGAGCCAGAAAGAAGGCAGGGGTTTCAGGCCGTCTATAAGAGCGGGAGAAGGGAGAAGAGAGGCAGACAGCTGTCAGTGGCGGGAGGAAGAAGGTATGTCTTACAGAAGTCCCCCTGCCCCCATATCAGAAAGGAGGGCAATGAGTAGGAAAGGCTGCAGGAGAAAAAAAAAAAAAAAAAGGACCAAATCTTATTCAGCTATGCTGGGAATGGTATGGGAAGAGCAAAAACTCACCCTGAACAAAGAAGCTTGTCTTTTCTTCTGCCTTCCATTTTCCATCCCGCTCATAAACAGTCACTGTGTAATTTCCACTGTCCCCTTTCACCACTTGACGTATTTGCAGAGTCCCATTTTGGAGTATCTTACACCTGCACTGGTCCTTGTTCACAAAGTACTTAACATCATTATCTTTGAGCTGAACCAGCCTCTGTCCATCTCTCTTCCATATGGCATGGTATATGCTCCCAGGAGCAGTGATGTTGAGAAGAGCCGTCTCATTCACTGCCTTGTAAAGCCGGTTGACGACAGAGCCTGTTAAGGGAAGCACAGCCAGCCCATCAGTGGTCTCCAGCAGCCCTCACTGCCATGCTCAGCAGCCACAGCAGTCACCCAAAAGGTTGTCATTTGCTCCTCCCCAGGTTGCCTGAGCCTCTTTGCATTACCGTTGCCATCTTCTTCCCCTGCTCAAAGCACCTCTTGGTTGTTTGCTAGATAAATGTCAGCATCCAGTTTAATTCTGAGAGGCAAGAAAGCTAGGAGTCCAGCTTTCAAAAGCTGACTTTTTATACCCTGGCTGACTTACTTGGAGTGACTCTGGATGCTAAGATTCATGGCTGCCTACGTATCTAACCCTGAACTTAACCCTTCCTGAAAATAAGGTCACTTTGGTGTGTTTTGCACGTGGCACACGCTGGTACCCAGAGCACCCACCACTGCAAACATTACTGCAGGCAGCAAGAACATAGACCAGCAGTGTCCCTGGACGTAGGATCTGTTCAGCAACAACAGTGATAACAATAATTATAACAACAGTGGCCTGTGTCAAGCAGTGAGTGAGTGTAAGGCACCGAACGGAAGGCAGACCCACTGCAGTGCCCCCTCCTCAACCATCCCAGGCACCCTGCCCCACTGGAATGTATCCACTTGATTTTCCTAGCACTCGACCCTGGTGGGGCAAGTAAGGCAGGCAGAAACAAGCAGCCACTCTCATCCTGTGAACTGATGGGGTGCTGGAAACATTACGAGATAAGCAAAGGCGAAAAAACCCCTTTTCTCTTTGCAGGTCTCCTTTGTTGACAGCTGCCTTCTCCAGAGCAGTTCAGAGTAGGAGCTTCCCAAAGGACTGGGAAGCACTTGAGCATGGCGCTGCCAAAGGGGATGTTCAGGAAAGCCAAGGATGCTAAAAGTCTACACGAGAGGGGACGACAGGCCCTTCAGGCCGTGCCCAGGCGTCCTGCCCGCTCCCCTCCAGGCTGCTTCACACACGGCCCTTGCAGGACCCACCCCACACTTCCAGAGTGCAAAATTTGTTGGGAGGTCATTTCAAGTACTGTCCCCACCCCCAAGGCAGGTGGAAAATCTGCAGGAGGAGGTAGAAACCTGCGTGCAAGTGTCAGGTGGGATAAGCTCACCGGCAACCGACCGTGCGCTGAGGGCCACGGATTATTTCATTTCTCATTTTCTGATGCTCATTCCTCCTCAATTTACGGGATGAAGCCAATCAGCAGGAAGAGCTGATTCTGCTCTAATTTTATATACTTTGAGCACGTTTTCCCCACAGAGAGAAAAACTATGCTTTTGCATATTTTTTATTACAGTGCTTTATTCCTGGTATCTAGGATAATGACAAACTGCCCCACAGAGGGGAAACTGAAATCCAGCGGCTATTTCATTAAACTAACAATATTAGATATAATCAAAGAACTAAAATGCTGTGCCTCTGCAACAAGAACATTAATGCTGTAGTGCTTCTGGGCACATTCACCTAAATTCAGTCTAAAGAGAGGCTGTTCTTTCAGCATTGCCTTTCTTACAAAGTATTTGACGTATCTAATGAAATATCCTGAAATCAAGCTATCAACTAAACAGCCTTGGAAACAGCTATGACCCACATAGGTGACACTACAGATTATACCCAAATATTTAAATTCTGACATTTGTTTCTGCTCAGTCATGAACAACTATTTAGAGCTACTAACAGGATTTCTTTGCACAACAGAAACTACTTATGTTTTCTCTCTGAAAGTAAAGGAAAAAAGTAATCTGGGTTTTCAAAGATAATTCAATGGCACCTCTGTGAACAGACCACCGAGACACAACTATCTGATCCCTATAGTTTTGCTAGTGGAAAGCTGAGTATCCCACACATATACTAAAAATCTGTTTAGCTAATTAAATATTTCTGTTAAAAAAATGTCAACTGAAATGTGCTCCAAGGGGCAGAAAGATCTGAACTGAGAGCCCAGAGCTCACTCACGATCACAAGAAAGTTAGAAGTTCCCATAGTAGCTTTAGAGAAGGAAGTAAGTCTTTGAAACAAGTTTTCCATTCAAGGGAATAGTCATCATTTCTGCTGGGGAACGTTTCATAGATCATGTACATTAAAAAAAAAAAAATCCTTATTTATCTATTAATTTTGTTCTGAAGGAAAAGCAAAGCATTAAAGAGCCATACATACAATCTGCATTGGAATGAAACAGAAAAAAAAAAAAGTTATGCATGCTTGTGTTGTCACCTTCTCTAATCTATGAGTTAACACCCTAATTAAGTTTTTAGATTAATATTTTAAAAAATAATGAGAACAATAATGTGCAAAATATATAAAAGATACATGTATTTGCTTGCTGTTTTCACATTTTAGACCTCAACTCCACTGAAGACACTGAAATATATCACTCTGTTAATATTTATGGAAGAATATAAATTACGCTTTCAAAAGATTTGCGCATCTTCGATAAGAAAAGGAAATTACATGCGATAATGCACAGCGAAGAGAGGATCTCTAATGTAGTACAAGCTACCTTGAGGGCAGAAAGAAAACTGCATGCTGACATTTCTCATTATACATGTGTCAAATTAAGGCTCATTAACTTAAAACCAAAACTCTTTACAGCTTATTATTATAACTGGAATATGAAACTCAGGTCCTGCCCTCCCCCCGGCTGAAAATTAAATCAAATAATAATAGCAATAACTCAGATGTCTTCACTCACTGGAAAAGTGGAACTAGTTTCTTATCAGTAACAGCCCACCAAGCTGTAAATGGCTTAAAATGCAATTTTAACGTTAGCCCAAAAGAGAAAAAAAGGGTAAGAAAAACTCACACTTTACACTGGAAAATAAAAGCAGCAAGCACTTGACTAGGAAAATCCTCCCAAAGTTCATTTTCAGGGTCAAAAAAAAAAAAAAATCCACTGTCTCCTTGTCTAATGACAGCTCCTGGCAGGTGAAAGGATTGTCTGCTGTGAGCAGTCATGGGACGTGTCAGTACAGCCCTTGTGCCCTCCTCCCCTCCTCCAGCTCTCACCCCGGCACTTCTTGTTTCTAGCACAGACACACACACAAAAAAAAAAAAAAAAAAAAAGGGGCAGAAATACCTCTCAAAGGAGGGTTTTCTCAGGATGGGGACGATGTGTAGCAACAAAGAAAATATACATTCAAGGCAGGAACACCCCTGAGGTTTGCCCACCCAGCTGGAGGGTCAGCTGAGCCCTTGTCCTCTTCAGTGCTCACCCAAAGAGTTCAGCTCCAGCATCCACATGCCACCATCCTCAAGAGATGGATGCAGTTTTTGGGTGGGGTAACGATGGAAATCCTTCTTCTCCCCTGTAGTCTTAGCAACAAGGGGACAGCAAGCCCAGGACCCCCCGTGAGGACCAGGTGCCTGCTGGCTGTCGGACAACGTTTGCAAAGGAGACACACTTCTCTTGGAAACCATCAGGAATCAGCTTCACATCAACACCTGATCCATGAGGGGCTTGCCAGTGCCACAAAGGCATCCTGCAGTCAGGGCCAGCATCTGGGCAAGCTGTGAGAGACGGATGAGCATGGAAGGGGATGAGAACACAGCCTTGGATGTAGCCATGAACCATCCCTGAAGCTGGCTGGTGTGGGAAGGAGCACGAGGAAAGAAGCTGTGAGGAGGCAGGGGAGCTAGGTGCAAAAACACATGAGAAGATAATAAAATCTTTATTCCTGATTCCAATATGAAACAGATGGAGTGGTGAGGATTTTGAATCTTACCCTCCTCAGCACAATTCCTCTGGCTACAGTGGCCACTGAAATCTTCCAGCTTTTTATCACAGGTGTAGACCAAGAAAGAAGACAGTAGAACAGCTGTGGCACTGGAGATGTACAACATTTGATAAATCTTTCTTGTTCATTCATGCCATTCTTCTTCCTTGAAGTTAAAGGAAGGTCTTGTGAGACACCTCCTCTTCTTCAGCTTCATCATTTTTTAACCGCTACTAATGAGGTAAAAAACACCTCTTTTTGCAAAAAACGAGAAAAATTTATCTAAGGTAAAGTGCACTAAAGTCACAGTATTGCTGCCTCTAAACCAAGCTTTTCTTTCTGTTATTATTTCCTCACAAAGAATGCACAACAGAGGTACGCACAAAAGGAGAGAGGAAACAACAGGAACGGGATGACATTTCTGTGCCTGACCTCCATCCTCTGCGGCAAAAAGCAAGCTGAGGGCAGGGGCTGTCGTGCCCAGGTATCTCCCCAGCCAAGAAGGTTGTGTCGATCTGTTGGACACATCTGCTTCCAGCCCAAGTGCTTAAATAACTTTCGGCAAAAGGCAGCAACACCAATCTCTCCTGCCTTTTTTTTGTTTTCTTCTTCTTTTTTTTTTTTTTTTTTTTTTTTTTTTTTTTTTTTTTTTTTTTTTTTTTTTTTTTTTTTTTTTTTTTTGTTGTGTCCATCATGCAGAGTGGAGGGAGGCCCCCAGCATGCTGAAACCACTGCTCACACTTTGCTCAGCTCCTTTCTTCCTCAGGGAAACATCCCTCAAAGCCACCACCGGCTTCCAGTGTCCCCCCTGCATGTTGTCAGTTTGTCACACGCTCGTACTGTGAATGTGCTGGGGCAGGATCTGTCC
The DNA here is from genome assembly GCF_001604755.1 of Lepidothrix coronata. Taxonomy (NCBI): domain Eukaryota; kingdom Metazoa; phylum Chordata; class Aves; order Passeriformes; family Pipridae; genus Lepidothrix; species Lepidothrix coronata. Next base: position 1,348,908 of record NW_016690363.1, read on the forward strand.
TTCTGCTCTGAGCACACACAGCCTGCTCAGTGCCATCCTGCTCACAGCAAGCTGCCTGCTGTGGTGATGCAGGCAGAAACTGGGACTGGTACAAATCAAACACAAATGGAAAGATACGTGTGTGCGTGAAGAGAAAAGTGAGGTAAAGCTCCATGGCAGTAGGACAAGGTGTAAAAGGACTCCCTGTATTAACAATGAAGGCCATGACTTCCAGTGAGTCAGTTTGTCAGGCCCACTCATGCTCTTGCAAAATGACAGCTGAAATGAGTCAGACTGAAAGCCTCTGTGCTCCAGCAGACCAGTTACAGCACACCAAACATCCTTGTTTCTGTTACAGCAACAGGTAGACTGGAGCGAGAAACCTGAAGGGTCTGTTCAAAAATGAGCTTACTGTGAGCAATGAAGAGGCACTTGACATCCCCCATTCACTGTACGCCACAGAAATGACACCAGGCCTTGATATTTCTGAGGACTTGGGTGCATATGCACAAAATCCACCTGCTTAGAGATTTTGTGTGACAAAAGCACAGCAGGACCTGCACAAGGGCACACCTCTCATCTGCAGCAAGGATTCCCTGGGAGATCCTGGCGTGTGCATGGTCCATCCCACCAAGCATCAGAAACCTCCTGCACCATCAGACCCAGCTGGACAAGGAGAAAGCAGCCCATGCCTCTAACCTCAGTCTTCCTGCCAGATGAGAAGTGGGGAAATGGCAATATCCTGCCAGCTTTACCCTCCCTCCCTTGAGGAGCAAGACAGTGCCATGCTGCAGTCCTGACCGGGCTTTAATTCCAATTTTAGAAGAAGGAAGGGATTTTCTGGACGTTACTGGGAAGGAAACACTGTAAGTCCATGCACTGATGTCTCTGTTTCCCCCCAAGGGAAGGCATTAAGAAGAAGGTGTCTGAAGGTATCTCTGGAAAGCACAGCAGCTTTGGGCTACTGCCACAAAGGAGCTCTGGAAGCCAGTGTGGACTTTCAGTAACGTGGCACGGGATGCACATCCTGAAAGAACATCTACAGCAGAGACCACTGGCAGAGCAGCCTCCCACAGCAGCTGGTGATCCCCCCCAAGGCAGAGGGACAGGCATGGAGAGAGCTGTGGCCTGAATCTGTGTGTGGCCACAGCCCAGACACTGCCCCAGGCTGTGCTGGGCAGGACGAGGCGAGGTCTGCCAGGCCCGTAGATAACTGTGCTCTCACACTCTTCTGCTCGCTGCAGACGCCCTCTCTCCCACCCCTCACACAGGAAGTAACACCACTGGGCAAAACAAGTGCCAGCTGCAAAACCAGGGCACTGATACAAAAGTAGATGTCTCCCAGTGCACTGGTGCTGGACCTGCCTTCAGTTAGACCTGTCAGCTCAGGATGCTTGACCCCTGTTTACCCCACTGCTTTGCTAGAGACCTCCACCTTCTGACACACAGGAGAGCAGAGGGCCAAGCACAGCCTTGACAATGGGCTGGTACTTTGCAGGCACTGCGAGCTCTGTGGTATTGTTTCCACTGCAAAAGCCACAAAGCATTGTAGTCATATACAGTTGCTTCTGCGGCTTGCTCTTACTCTTCTGTTCTTTGTAATACACTACGCAGTTTCCTCACAGGGAATGTAAGTTATCATACTTACATTTCCACGTAAAAGTGACAGACTCCCACACATCTGAAGGCAACATCTCAAGAGACAACATGCAGTTGTTCCCAACTCTTAAGTCTTCAACCTAGTGATGAGCCAATAAACATTCATGCCTGAGGCTTATTTAAAAAAAAAAAAAAAGAGAGAGAAAGAAAAAAAGCTTGTTATTTGATCTACTAGAAAAGGAAGACTACAAATACACCTAGCATGTTCTGAGAGTTTGCAGCATCTCCTCTGGTATGAAGCTTAGGTCGTAATAAATGGCATTTGCACAGGAGTTAGACACCTTGCACTCACCATGACCACCCAGGACCTTCACCATGAAAAGTGACAGGAATGTTGTAAATTCATACCCCTAAATTTCTCACAAGGACAGGCCTTTGGTGAGGCACAGTGTGTGAGGAGAAGAGCGAATGTGATCCTCATTGGAATGCCGGATGGGACATATATGGAGGGGAAGATTTGGGTTAGGGTAACCTTACTCTTGGGAGCTCTCCTGGCTTTGCATCCCAGCCTGCAAGACTAACAGCTGAGCCCTGGCTGGGTTGCCCTGGCTGGTAGCTGAGGGTTTCACAATGGTACATTCCCCTTTACTGTAGCTTTTTGCAGGACAGGGGGAATTGCAGGCAGTGGCTGGAGTGGGGAAGAAGTAAAGTCAGTCCTGGCAAGGGGAGTTGCCCCTGCACTATGACATGCCAAGGAACTGCTGGCTTCCACAGACAGTTTCAGCCATTTGGCTGATGAAGGACACGTACTCCCTCCTCTTCACTTCTGCCTTATGCCGGGCCAAGAAGGGAAAAACTCCAGCTTGAATGAAGTGGTGCAAATACGAATATCATGAACTCAAAATAGAGCTCTGGCCAAGGTTTTGGCAGGGATGCTGACTCAGAGCCTGTTACGTGGAAACTGATAGCACTGATTTGCCTGTGTGCAATGGAAATATCCCCGAAATAGTGACACGCAATACCAACATTGAAACAGTTGCCTGCACAAACAGTTTTATCCTTCTCTAAAGAAATGTAAATGGAAGCTTTCAAACCACGAGTCGTGCAGAATAGTCTTCAGGTGGTTATTTGAAGAGAAATGGCTCCCTTGTGATGTCCATAATCCCACGTAGAATCATAGAATATCCTGCGTTGGAAGGGACCCACAAGGAACATTGAGTGCAACTCCTGGACCTGCACAGTACCACCCCAAGAATCACACCATGTGCCTGAGACCATTGTCCAAACACTTCTAGAACTCTGACAGGCTCAATGCCATGGCCACTTCCCCAGAAAGCCTGTTCCAACACCCAACCACCCTCTGGGAGGGCTTTTTTTCCAAATATATAACCTAAACCTTCCCTTATACAGCCTCATGCCGTTAAAGCATTAGCCCCAGGTGTTCTCTCTCAGAGTCATTTTCTTTTTTTCCATCTGTAAGCATGTGTCAACAGCCAAACCTCACAAAAGATACCCACTTTAATTCTGGTCTGAAGGAATGTAACCCTCACAGACCAAGCAGTCTGGCAATCTGTGGTTCACAACAACGACTGAGGCTAGAGCAGATGTCAGCATCCAATCAGTTGTTCCTGCAGATGGTGCCTTTCAGTCTTGCTGATGATTTCCATCATCTATAATGATCCTAGATTTAGGATCTAACTTTCAGCACCTTGTTCCAGTAATTTCAGTGACATAACTACTGCTGCAAAGCAGTCCAAGCACGTTTTCTGGCATGATGCAATCAATCTGTTTTATACAAGAAGCCAGATAAATGAACAGAAAAGCCTCTTCCAGTCTTAGCAGTGGTGAATACACAAAGACCTGTATTAACTACAATATGCTTCTTCACCACAAGAGAGTGGAGAGTGCAGCTACTGAAGAAAAATATTAGAAGAACAGCTGCTCTTAGAAATATATTCAGGAAAGACAACTTCTTACTACCATCTAAGTAATCTTTTGCTCAAGATCTGACACTCTCCAGAAATCATCAGCTTAAAAAATTCATGTATAATCGATATTTTGTACAATGTTTTATTCTATTATAGTATTATAAATTCAGAGAGGGGTGAGGGACAGTCCAAAATGGGTAGGTGGGAGGATTAGAAGTGATCCAGGACACTGAGCACAAACCACTGGATAATACTTTTCAGTACTAAAGGCATTTATTCCCAGGAGTGGTCCTGAATAGCCTTTATGTAGTTCCCACACAAAAAGGAAGATCTTCACTTCAAATGCAAGACATTGTTGGCATTTGTCCTACTAGTGCAGTCCCTGGGATTCATGTATGCAGGCATAAAATGTCCTTTCTCCTAGAAGACCTGGGTAAGCCTGTCTGAAGCATCACAGTGAATCCCAAAATTGCTATGAGCTGTGTCTGTAGTTTATTTAGAAGACAGTGGACCTGTGATGGCAAATAAAGGCTCACTGTGCGGCCTCATACATACATATAAGGAGGTTTGGCCCTTATCACCAGGAAATTAAGAAGTAAACTTCTCAGAAACATCCCAGTGACCTGTCACCACAGTCTTGCTGCTGCACACTGAAGTGAGAAAAAGAGTGTTCTGGTGTCTTTCACATCACTTGTACAGATGCTCTTTGCACCACGTACATCTGGAGCCGCGAGATCCAGCGCAGCACACACTTTTCCTGCTCGGTGCGGATCCCGACTTAGCAACTCAGTTTCCCCTGCTCCTTCTCTGGTCCCACAAGTTTCCTGTGCTCTGTGAACCTGGGTTTGGCCTCTCTGATGTTTGTCTGTTCCTACACACAGCCGTTTCGATGCACCACCCCGCCCAGTCCTGCCAGCTAGCCAGCCTCGCCGTGCAGGGGCAGCAGGGCGGCAGGATGGGCTCATCCCCATCCCAGCCAGGCTCGGCTCTGCTGCCAACACACCACACCTGCTTCTGCACAGGAAGCGTGGGGCAGCTGCAGTGGGGTGTTGGCAGAGAGCAGGCCTTTCCCACAGCAGGGGAAGGAACAGGCCCGGGTTTCTAAACATTTCCACCCCACAGCTGCCGTTGTCAGCCGGGAGTAGTAATGGCTAAGGTGCTGTGTCACTGTGCTTCTGAGAATTGGTGGTTTTTAAGACCTCGATGAGGCAGGCACGGGATGTTCTGTGCAGCACACGTGGGCACCGGGCCACTGGAAGGAGGCTGCGGCTTTCCACGGTGTTTCTACCAGGGCAATACTTGCAAGCCGGCTCCCTCTGTTGCGCTCCTGGCAGTCAGAAGGAAACCCCACAAGTTAGCAAGGTTAACCAGAGGCAGCATCCACTGGAATATCTTTTGTAAACCTCCTTCCTCCCGTCCTGGGCAGTCAGACATCCTGTGGCAGCTGGAGCACAGTGCTCGCTGCAGCCCGTATGGACCCTGGCACCCCGTGGGCATTCCCAGCTCCCAGCCATGCCCACACACAGGTACCAGGTGCTGCTGTGGATCAACCAGGATTGAGCCCATCTTACAGAGCAGGCCTAGGTGATCACCCCAGGATTACAGGTGGGGAAATGAGGCAGAGGAGGTTGATGTGGCTTGCTAAGGTCATCCCACCAATCCAAAGAAAGCCAATAACTGGAACCAGGTGAGTCCTGGCTCCCAACTACCTGCCTACAAAGCACCATTTTAAAAGCACCTTCCCTTCAGAGCACCTTTTGTTGCAAGCAGAGTCGCAGTGGTCAGGCTCAGGATGTTGTCACCATTATTTTCAGCTGCCTCTTTTCCATCATGGAAGAGTGGCCTTTTTGTTGACTACCTGTCTCTCATGTTGCCTACATACACCACTTTCAGGAGCTCAGAAAGGATTTGCTGAACTTCAGTGAGCGCTTTGTAGAGCTGCAAGTTTACAATGCAGCCCCAATGGAAAGTTACTGTGCATGCCTTGTGCCCACACGGGTAAGATGCACTGGGCTGGAACTACAGCTGCCATGGTTACTTGTGTTATCTTGGATGTTCCTTTAACCTCTGCAGCATCACTAATTTAGCATAAACACAGGCATCTACCTCCCTCTTATGCTGAGACTGTTTAACCATTGGGGTTTCTTAAGATAGGTGAGATAAAATTCACAGCAGCATTGACTACTACTGATCTCTCCAGCAAAGAGGAACCTCTCCATCTGGTTCTCCAGAGAAAGCTATAAACAGGTCTTTGTATTGGCCAAATAGCAAAGCTTTAAGCTATCAACAAAGGCAAGAAAACAAAACTCTTTATCAGAAACTAAATCATCTGAAGAAAAAGAGCCTCAAGCCCTCAACAGCTGGGCAGCAATATGTACAAACAGAAGCTGAAGTTGCACAGCTTTCACAGTGGCCTCCTCTGGCAGCAAGAGAAATCCTGATCCAGCTTGTGCACCCGAAAGAAAGGGAACTGGCCTATTCTCACCTCTATTCAGGGCATCTAAAAAGCTGGCTGGGGTCCCACCTTCCCATCACCCTTCTCCCATCTGGTCTGGCAAAGCCCATATCAGAAAGTCACATCAGAAGAAAAATCCTGACAAGTGTTGGCTAGAATGAGAGGAGATGGGGGAGAAGAAAAGGTTATTTTCTGTTTGCTGCTATCAGAAGATTTGTGTTTTCTCCCCTTCACGGGCTTATCAAAACTAGAACCCCTTTCCTTGCAAATTGCTCATCATGAGAAAGACAGGGAGGACTAAGAAGTCCCTGATGCCCCAGGCAGAGCATTGCCTGAGGGGCTCAGGGGAGCTGGGATCTACCACCAGCAGGGAAGTGCATCTGCCTAGCGAACAGGATTCGTGCCAAATGTCAGGGAGAGTAGATGTGAGGAGGAAGAACAGCGGCTACAGCTTTCTGGAGGACAACATTTTATACTGCAGGATGATGGAAGACAGACCCTGCAGCCTCCCCACCTAATCAAGGGAAGGATCAGCATCTACTTCTGCCATTACTCCCCACCACTTCTGTACCCTCAGTCACTAAGCCTGCACCCTTTCTTCCCCTTGGATCCTCCACTGCAGTCACCCTATCTCATCGTTATCCTCCCTCTCTCTCTGTCCTGCTGTCACAGTTCATCCTGACATGACAGACACAGAAGCAGCAGAGGCTGTCCCACCCAGCAGGTAGCTCCTGCTCCAGGCTCCATGTGCCACCTTGGCAAAGCCTCCACTCCCCCACCTCCCCAACCCCCGTGGTCAGCTCAAGGTGAACTGAGGCTGACTGCCAAGCAGTTGACTCCTCACTCACACACATCTCTGAATCCCACCCCTGCTGTCCCAAATTCCCTCACTATGGGTTTATCTGTTGTTTCAGAGGAGAAAGCTGAGGCCTATTGCTCTGTGATTGAAAGCTTTCATGTTCTTCGCTCCAAGTCATGCAGTCGATGCCACTGCCGCAGTTTTCTTCACACAGACAAAAACAGCATCACAACAACTTTTTCTTTCATTTCTTTGTTTGTTCGAAGGTATCTTGCTACGTGACTTTTGTTATCAAAGAAAGCTTTTAAAACTGCTTCACTCCTTAGTTTTGGAAAAATGTGTTTTGCCCTCAAAGAGGAACTTTTATAAACCAAAGCCAAGACAGCGATGCTGGCTAGAGGATAGACACTTAGCTGCATTTCTTTATTCCATTTGCATACGATATGGGAGAAGACAATAATTCTCTCTAATGTACCACATTTGCAATTCCAAAAGATTTGCTGAAAGTTGTACCTCCAAGTAATTCTTGGTCTGTAACACATCTAGTTTCCATAGCGTTAGACAATACTAAAACTACCACTAGCAGTCATCAGTTCAGGTGAGTTTTAAAAATCCTGCATAGAATTTCCAATATTAACTATATTTATATTAACTATAAAATACACACTTTATACTACAGCCCCTGCCAGCAAGGACACGTAGTGATAGCACAAGGGGTAATGGCTTCAAACTGAAAAAAGAGTATGTTTAGATTACATATCAGGAAGAAATTCTTTACTGTAAGGGTGGTGAGGCTCTGGAACAGGTTGCCCAGAGAAGTTGTGGATGCCCCATCCCTGGAAGTAGGCCAGGTTGGACACGGCTCTGAGAAACTGGGTCTAGTGAAAGATGTCCCTGCCCACTGCAGGGCAGTTGGAATTAAATGATCTTTAGGGTCCCTTCCAACCCAAACCATTCTAAGATTTTGTGACTTGCTTGCTGGAAAAACACAAATATTCAGAAGGGCTTGTCTAAGGGCCTTATAGGTTCTCAGTAAAGACTCCCCTGCTGCCTCCAGCCACATCCCCTGCCTGATAAGAGATGAGTCATGTAATCTTGCAGAAAGGAACTGCAGCGTTTATTGTGAACAAAACCAAAGTGGGACGCGGTCGGGGGTTGTCAAAGTTCGCAGGGTCCACACTGGGTGATCATGTTGCTGCTTCCCAGCCTGCTTTACACCACAGAACAAGAGGAGAGCATTTCATATGCTCAGGGTGGTGAAGTACAGGCAGGGCTTGATTGCACCCAGGCACTGAGCAGCCTGACAGAAGGCACAAGCAATATCCAAATGCTAATCCAAGCTTCTGCGGTGACACACCACAGAGTCTGCTTCCATCTCAGACAGAAATTGGTGATGCTGCCTTCCTTGCCCTCTTCTGTCACCAGTGTTTACCTATGGAAATCTGTGGGGCATCTCACCTCTGCCCGCTTGGTGTTAGTAATACCTGCACTTTAGATCTTACAGCACCACCAGAATTTGTTGGGTCATGTTAAGGAAATGGTTTTAAAGATATCTATCTGTGACACTGCCTTCTATAGCTGAGTTACACACAAACTTCTTGTTTGCTTGTTTTGAAATGAGCTGCAATAATTCATAAAAAGTGACATGAATGTTACTATGTACATGCTTAAAATATAGAAGGTTTTTTTAACCATGACTTATCTGTCAGACAGCCCCAGCCTGGAAAGTGTCCCAGCTATTGCCTGGGTGATGCAGCACCATAGTCAGGCTGGAAAACAACTGCAAATTCATGCGTGTGGCTTCTCAGAGTGCTGGGTTCATAGGCTGCAGGACAGGATCACCCATGTCCAGTCACACCACTGTTCCAGGGATAACCCTGTAATGGCACAGTCAAGGGATTTGATATCACCAATGATTCTGTGATTCTGTGACGTTGGTTTTACCCACTATCGGGGACCACTTCTCTAAAGGTGAGCATGAGCCACCTCCTCCTTGCAGAAGGTGCTATGCAGTTTGGCATCCTCTCTCACACCTAAGGTGGCTTAGGTGTCACAAAAAGATTATAGATGGATAAAGATGGGCAAACCCTCATTTCCCTTCCCTGCACCTCACAGTTCAGGCAAGACACCAGAGCAGGGCTTGGTGAGCCAATGATGCACACAAATGTACTTGCACATTAACACCCACACTCCAGCAGGGACTAGTTATATGCCATTGTCCTACAGCTTCTTCTGGGCTGACTCTGTTCCCTAGACTGCCCAAGTTAGCTCTAGGCAGCAGTAACTTGTTATCAACTTTCCTTTGTTTGGCTGTGCAAAAACTTGAAAATCAGCCTGTACTTGCAGTGAAAACCAGAAAGAAACAATTATTAAATAACAAAACTTTAACATTTCCAAAACAAGTTAGAAAACACATTTATTTTTTTTTTTTTTTTTGGAACAAAACCATGGCAAGGAAAGGGGGGGGAACCACCAGAATGGAACAATAGCGAGGCACAAACACATACAATTAAAGGAAGAGCACAGGCTGCAACACTTCTGACCCCAAAGTTACAAAACTTTTGCCCCATTGCTGAATGGCAGCTTCAGTGGGAAAGGACAGAAAACCAGCCGTCTCACATCTCAGACTCCCATCTCAATGGGAAAAATCCTTCCCTGACTGGGGTTACTCTAGTGGTGGTGTTAACAGCCCCCAGGCACCCCCAGCCCTCCCAGGGCTCACAGCGGGAAGGCGGCACTAGGGCGAATTGGACCCGGGATGCACCAGCCCGGCAGGACAAGGCTGGCCCAGCTCTCTCCCCCTCAGCACCTAAACACTGCCACCTTCCCCAGTGCACCTCAGAGCACCCTTCAGCCTTTGAAGCATATGCTGGAGTCGACTGTCCCCTGCCTGCCCCTGCCAGAATGTGCAGAAGTAAAGCAAAGCTGCCTCTGCCCCCCCACTTTGGTGACACTGAACCAATGACAGTCTCCACCCAGCTGCTCCTGTGCTGCCTGCGGGCAGCTGCCACCCCAAGCACTCAGCGTCACACGTTTGTCACTCAACTCATCCTTTGAGGAATGTTTGTACTGAAAGGAGACAGTGCAGCACCATAAGGAAAAGAATTATCATCTCACTCCTACCGTGGAAAATGCAATTCCTGTGGCAGCCTTAAAAAACAGAGACAGGCTGAGTCACCACCAACACAGCTCACAAGATCCAAAAATCTTCTAAAGAGAATCACAGGACAAGGAAACAACAAGAACAACCACCTATGGTTGAGTGTCACTGATGCAGAGCCTTGACACGAACACAGAGATAAAGGACTCCCAGGGAAGCGTGCAGCTATCCCACCAGCTCCCTCCTGGAAGAGAAGCCTTCAGTTCACCCTGCATTTTGCTGGGGTAGTCACAGACCTCGATGGATGGTATTTACAAGGCACATCTTAAATCCGTTTCCGAGGGATTCACAGCACAACGTCAGCGCAGTATAAAACAGGGGCGAAATGACAAGGGAAGAGAGGGATGCAACATACACCTCCCCATCCCTTTTGATCCCAATATGTGCCATATGCAAAATATGTTACTCTACCATGCATTTCTAGCTCATTGGGCTAGTTTAACATCAACATGCCTCACTTCCGACTGTCAAAGTTGTCTTATGTGGATTTACCACATTTACCTTGCTCCTGCAGCGCTACCTGCAGCCCCAGGGCAGCTGTGCCAGGTACTCAGCTACCTGCTGCCAGGGACAGAGCCCTTGCCCTCTCCTCACCTCATCCTTCTTCCCTGCAGGTCTACCCCAGCTGCTCCACGTGCAAACCTCCCCTGAGCAGAACAGGACATGCGTAGCAGCAAGACTTGCCTAAGAGATGCTATAAATTGCTGCTGTCTGTGCAAACAGCACAGCACCAAACAAGCCTACATGCACAGGCAGATGGTCAGCTTCAGCTTGCAGTAGCTAAACCATTACACTGAAGGCACTAATGCTTGCACTGATAAACAATCTCAGCACTATAATCAATGTTTCTGCCAAAGTTGTACACCCAGGCCCCAGGTATCCCCCTGCTGCAGGAGGCCAGCTGGTGACGGTGCTGGTTTAGCTCACAGGTAATCCAAGCAGGACCCTGGTGAAAGGGCACCAAAAGGGGAGCAAAGCCAGTTGTCACCCTACAGCCCCCACCACTGTCCTGGCCCCGGGCAGCAAGCAGTGAGGGCCAGATCACAGAGGGTGTGGAGCTCGGATAAACACCCTGCACACAGATCCCTGGCTGAAACCTCCACTGAGTTTCTTCTGCAGGGCCTGTGAAAAAATGCCTTGAAATCTCCTAAGAGGAGATTTTTTTTTTCTTTCTCAGGAAATTTCTGGCAGGTCCTTAGTTTATGTCTGGGACTGGCAGGCCACCACAATCCCCCTGTCATGCTTGTCCTTGGCTGGCAAAGATATGGCAAGGCATTGGGTGGGCAGGGAGCAGGAGGAACCACTCAGCTTGTTTCAGGCTGTCACCTGGGGCTCCACAGTTTAGCTGCAGCTCTGTTATCAGGCAAAGCATCAAGGAGCTGCCCAGTTTTGTTTGTTAGTGAACCTGTCAGCTCGTGGCAGTGCGGCCTTGAAGCCACGGGTGTGCTTTTCCTTATATTTTCTTTTTTTCTTTTTAAATGAGGTTAGAAGGTCTGACACCTCATGTCTTTTCCCTGCTAAAATTTGCCAGACCGATTCTTACACACAAATGAGACTATGGGATGCAAAGGACAAGTGTCACAGGCTTCAGGGTGGAACAGCAAGCATGTCAGGTCAGTCATCAGTTGGATCCGGGAAACAGTCTGAGGCATCTTCCTGGCTTTCCGCATCAACTATGACCTCAGGGTCTGGCAGTTCCTCAGCTTCTATCTGCACTGCTAAGTTTTCTTCTGCCAGTGGCTGGGGCTCAACGCCTTGACCAGTCTGGGCAGCATCTGGAAAAAGGAGAAATGGTTTATATTATTGCCCATGCCATGGCTCGCCGTCCTGGAACTATTCATTTACTGAGCTGTCCATCGTGTCTCCAGGCTCTTGGGCACTGAAGATCTCTGGCCTCTTAGTACTGAAGTACTTTAGTACTTCTAGTACCAAACCTTTAGTACCAAAAAAGCCAAATCTATTCACTTACATCTGAATAATTAAAGGTGGCTAACAGCACACATTTAATACATTCTCACCTACTTTCCACACGCACCTCCACTTTTTACTTAATTGTAAAAAATTTAAATATGGGCTACTTTTTTAGTCAAACTGACAATGTGTTAATTTTTTATTAAAAGATCTACACTTGAAGTATATTAATATTAAACAGTGACCTGAAAGGTTTTTTTTTTTCTTTCTTTCTTGCTCTATGTTCATGAGTAGCTTTTAACATTTTGAAAGCAGAGTAAAGCAGCATCCAAGGTTAGACATAAAGCACAGCTGAGCTGCAGGAGGCTGTGCACGGTACAGTGAAGGACATCAGAAGTGGAGACGGCAGTGCTGAGACCAGGCTATGACCTATGTAATATTGCTCCAGTTCACGATGTCTCTGCTAAACCTACTTCAGCTCATGACGGTGCATTAGTAGGGAAGGTGTTGCCAGCATTTTTGTTTGTGAAACAAAATCGTGGGAAACATAATGCAAAAAGTGGGAGTATTAATACCAAGCACTTACAGAACAGGAGATTTCTGGAGGGTTTTTATCGCTGCGCTCTCTTGACCATATTGTGCTAAAGCTGTAGGGGGTTTATGCTCGGTTTCTTTGAAGAATTTAAAATATTCCCACTTTAGTCTCAATTTAAGGAAATACACAAGCCTCTGGCTCTGATGGGATTTAGCTGTGTTTATAGCTCAGCATTTTTGGTTCATGCTGTCTTGAAGATGAGTGCTTACAAAAACAGTGCTGATTTTTATAAAATGTTACTGATGAGAAGGGGAGAGGGGCGATAAAATTGCAGGAAAAGTGCTAAGTTTCGAGGGGTTGCTGTTTTTGAGATATGTGTTTTAGCACAGGTGATACTGGAATAGATAGTTACTGGCAGTCCCCTCTATGGGGTGCTTATGGGATGGCTGCTGGTACATCTCAGAGCTGAGTGGGGGTGAGAGTTACCCCTGTGCAGGAGTGAGCAAGAGTAAGGCGCTGATAAATGACTTGCTGCAACTTCTGTCATCTGGGCAAGATGCAGCACCTTCCTTGTGCCCCAGACTCCTCTCTGCAGTCACCTCCACCCCCACCACCCACAAACATACACTGTGTCCTTCATCCTCCTAAACAGGGTATCTGCCCCACTTCAGAAAAGTCACTGGACGCACCAGGCTTTGGAGGGCGGTCAGCTTGGGCAGCTTGAGCCTCGACGTGGTCTCCATTGGGGGGGCTCTTCACACCTTCACTGGACACCACTGACATGGTTAGTCCGTCATCCTTCTCCTCCTCTGTAAAGCCAAAACTGCAGACTTGAAGGAAAGAGGCCCCCCACAGCCCTCCAGCCTCAGCACGTCCCTTGCAATGCCAGACCACCAACACCTTTGTGCCTCCTCCTCACGCAGCACTGGCTCCCTTCCCAGAGCAGACAGATGCCAAGGACAGAGGGACATTGCCAACCTGTCACAGACCAGCTTGGCCATGCTGGCAGCTTCACAGCTTGAGGTGGCCTCACAGGGATGGGCAGATTGCACTCAGGGACTGGTGCTGACAGAGGACTGCCATCAGAAACCTTCGGGTCATTCCAGGATCAGACCGGAATGAGGCTCAGGTTTCTTGCCCAGAGAAAAGGTTTTGCTGTCGGTTTTGTCTGGCCAGGAGCACATGGCGGCAAGTGTGAGGTGAATAAAGGGAAAGAAAGGTTTGATTCAAGATCCCCCTGGCCATAACAGTTGCCTATCAGCAAGCAGATTACTGCTCCACCAGGTCGAGGGAGGACAGGCTGGAGGACAAGCAGCCACCCAGCAGAGAGCAGTTTACTCTGAGGCTGTGTCAACCCCAGCCTGCATAAACACAGTCCTCTCTGAGACTCATCCCAGGGGGTCACAGCAATCTCCACTCACCTGAGGGCACAGGGATGAACTTGTGTTTCCTCTTCACGCAGCAACATATGACTGAGGGCACAACCACCAGCAGGATAAGCACACCCACTGCACACCCTGCCAGGATGTAAATGAACCATGGGTACTGCAGCAGGTCTCCTGCAAGAAGGACATGGCATTGTTAGGCACCAGAGTGGACAAGTTTCTTTCTCCCAGGGGAGAAACCCTGCAGCTGGATTAGAGCACATGGGCAGCACTGTTGCTCTGGGTTGGATCAGGGAAGCTGGTACAGTGAACTGTGGCAGAGCATGAGTTACATCACAGTGTTTAAGTATGGTATGGAACTTTTCATTAGGAGAACAGGCCTGTGTGACTACGCTGTGTGCCTTATTTCTGCCTGCTCTGATCAGCAACATCTGAGATAATTTCTAAGTTTTAATCAAGATTAAGAGGGAAGGTGGTGGTTTAAAAGACAGTACATTTCAAGAAGTGTTATGGAAACAAGCAGCTGAGAAGAGGAGGGAGACCTAGGGAGTCATCTCCTGCTGAAGGAAAAGCTGCAGTCCACCCTCAGAGCTTGTATTAGGCCCAGAGAATCCGCTCAGGACACCCATGAAAGGACTGCTCCAACCTCAGAGCAGGTCTGAGCAGAGCCTGCACTCCTCAGGTACCAAAGGCTGCAGCCACCAGCGCCAGAGCTGTAGGAAACCGACTCCACTGCTGCTCGGAGAAGGATTTCTCTCTGTTCCCCTGCCCAGCCGAGATGATGCAAAGCCCCCAGCAGGAGGCGAAGGCTGCAGATGGCTGAGCAGAAGGCCACGCACAAGTCAGTGGTAATTATTACCCGGCTCAGCGTCCCTTGCTCAGGGTTGCTTTGACGGGTCAGACCTGCACGTTCGCTGCTGCTGAGCAGGGGAGCTGGTAGGGGGCATCACACACTTGCAGGAAAGAGAAACTCATCCAGACTTGCTCCTTCACCGAGACAATTTGCTCCAACCGGGGGCAGCCGGGAGGAAAACTCTCCTTCTCATATGAAAAAAACCCATGCAATTCCACTATTGCTGCAATATAAATTCCTTAAAACTCCTTAGGTAAGCCTATGCCATCCTTTTCTGAATCATTTAACTTGTTTTCAGCTGCACACATGCCTGCACAACACAGCACTGCAACAACCAACAGGATCATTTGGAGCTTATTTTCAAGCCCTCCAAAGCACAAATTGCTCCATATCTCCAGAGGCTGGGAAGGATTTCAAATGTTCCAAGTCATACTACACGCTGTCATAGTCAACACAACTCACCAGGACAGTAAAAACAACAGTGTGTGCTCCTGTGTGTGAAACCACATGTACTCATGGTATTTTCAGAGTCCTTTTTCCAGTCTCTTTTGCCAAGTTAAAAAAAAAACATACTCAAGAGAAAACTTTAAGCAAATCAGAAATAATTTCCATAATAATTTTATTCCCTTTTTGATAAAAGCTTAGAGAACATTATCAAAGGCATGAATATTAATTGGATTTTTTTCCTGAATTTTTTTTCCTAAATATTTGCCATTTGTTGAAAAGGTCTTTTTGAGATAAAATATTGTGTTAAAAATAAGCAATAAACAAGTAATGAATCAATAAATGTCTTTTATATATGTTGACTTGTTAAGTTCTGAACCCTCTTCTTTAGATCTTGAGTATTCAGAGCCCTTTGATGCCTGGAAAGTTCACAGCATTTCTGCCAAATTGTTTTATAGTAACAATTATTCAAAATCAATCATCAGTCAACAGGTTGCCCAAATAAGTGTTTTTACATAGATCTTCCACCTACAGTGGAAAAACTAAATTCAGCCCTTGGCCTGGAAGAAATAATAACCCACAAAAATAATGACCTAGTCATTAATTAATTTACGCGAACTCATTTCTCCATTCTTTTTACTAGTATTTAGAATTGCTTTAGTTCACATTTTACAAATGTGGTTGCATTTGGTGACTAAAGTAGAATCACCACTGCTTTCTTTCTCTCAGAGCCTTCCAAATACGCATTCATGAGCGCGTCCATCCCAACAGAGCCACCACTGAGTTCCCCTGGGGGCTCTTCAAGAGGAAATGGGGAACTGATATCGCACCCAGGGGACTGGGCAGCCACCCAGAACCAACGATGGCAACTGTCAGCACTCACATGGTTTGTCACAGGGCTCAACTGAACAGCTCACGGGCGTTCACATCCTCATTCTCCGGTGCCGCGGCCAACTCAGGTCCGGCTGCGCCGAGCGGCCTCCGGCCAATTTCACCGGACAAAACCGGGATCGCTGCTCCACAACCACAAACACCAAACCTGCACAGACTGGCCAGTGGTGCCAGTGTGACCAGGCACAAACAGCCCATGGTGTTTCTGCTGGATGCCAGCACGCTGGATACAGGGTTTGGGCCAGTAAGTTTGCTTTCACACCGACTGTATGCCAACCACAGAAGAAAAGACAGTATCTGCTGCAATGCTGGAGTGTCTCTGACAATTTCTAAAATGCTAGGTGCCATTAGAGAGTACAATTTCTCTAGCAGCAGGTAATTAAATTAATTACGGCTAAATTAGTCAAAAACCTTGTGGTTAAATTACGCATGTAGCTCTGATGTAACTCTTGATAACCATCTTTGCTGCCACAGAGCAGAATAACCTTCTCTACTGCAGGTGCAAATGAAATTATACCCAAGGATCCAGATTTTCTGTCTCATTAAACTATGGCCCCACTCAAGCATTTATGAATAGTTTGCAAATGGATAAAGTCCCAGCCTTCTTGCAGTGCTACATATCTGAGCAGGGACATTCCATAAGTAAAAATGACTTGTGTCATTACCCACTTCTGATGGTGTGGGGCTGATGGAGAAACATTTGCATAGACTCACAAATCTTTGTGTTTCTGACCTAGATAGGCAAAACACCTTAGCTGAGTCCAGGAGCAACAGGGCTGAACTAGCAGAGGTGTTTTTATAAGGATGCATAGAAACTGGAAGGTCATCAGGGTCATGGATGAATGTCAGAGTAGAAAGCAGCATGTGTTTCTAAACTGGCACTGAGAATCAGTGCACAGAAGGGTGCAAGGTCTCTATCACTGGGAATCAGGAAAACAGACAGATAGAGATTCATCCTTGCTGCAGAGCTGGGTAAAAGGACCTCCTGAAAAAACTTTCATCCCATCAGTGATTTTAGGCTGTGTCAGTCCAAGACACAGGAGGGAGAAGGAAGTCAAGAGGTCGCTTTCTGAAGGCAGGATGTGCTAAGTCTGGAAGGCAGCTGCCAGGGGACAGAAGAGTTCAGCATTTTGAGGACACCGACAACTCCTCAGTTTGCTGCCGGAAGAGACCAAGAGGCAGATTTTCTGGTTACTCACCGTAGCTACAAGACAGTGCAACAGGCCTGGTCCTCGTGACGCTGCTCCCGTGGGACACCACGCACACAAATTCCCCAGGCACGGTTTTGTCCAGGTGGACCTTCCTCCCACCGTCCTTAACACAAGCCCCGGGGGCGCTCAGCTCTTTGCCGCTCAGCTGCCACCGGAAGGTCATGCTCTCGGTGCTGGTCGCGTTGCAGGACAACTCTGCAGTCCCGTTAGGGAAGCACTGGATCCCAATGGTCGGCTCTGGTCACACACAGCATGGGACAATGTGAACAGGGAGGAAAGAGAGAGGTGAGGTGCGGACTCAGCAGCGAACATGAGCTGAACAGGAGCTTCTCTTACCAGCAGTCTCAGTGCCACTGCATTTACTGTAGCCAGGAAGCACAAAAGTAGGTAACCAGATCCTTCAGTGCCTGCACTCAACCCTGAAATGCTTAACAGTGCCCTCTCCCTAACCCTGCTAGGGACTCTTTGGTCCCTATTTTGGGGATGCGACAAAAATCTGGCATCTCTTCATTTTCCTTACTGACACTGAAAAAAACCTCCAAAAATAAAAGCACCTGATCTGAGAGAATTGTGGAACTATCCAGAGAATTTGTCAGCCAGAGGCTTTCTCTGAAATCAGCAGATAACCATAGCTTCAGAGCAGACTCAGCCCTTTCCTCCACCAGAGGTTTGTACTTTTGCTGTCACTCTGCCTCTTCTTCCATTGTAGAGAGGAACTAGTGCAAATCATGCCCAACATGGGAACCAACACCAGATAACTGCGGTGAGAAAGGATACCCAGACTATGACTTCTTAAAATGAAGCAATGCACGATTGCTCTTACTACATTTCCCTGAATTTCTCTCTTTCAGTCTACTACAAGGAGCAAACCTATTTCCTACATTTGTCACTTTGCAAATACAAACTAAACAGAGAAGTGGTGTGGTTTTTTGACAGCAGGAGTAAAATTAGAGAACATCCATCCATGCAAATAAGCTCAGAAATCACTTTCTTCAACTGGGACATCATCTTCAGTTAAAACTCATGCCTCCAGGAACACCTTTGCTGTGAAATTGTTTCCCTGCCTTAGGTGTGCCAACAGAACACAAGGAGGAAACAAAAGCCCCAAAAGCAAATCCACTGAAATGGAGGTTAAACCCAGGACTTCTGTAGTCTTTGCCTACTTCCAGTCTAATCTCCTGATCTTCGTGCCAAGGAGTCACATCTTTGACCTGCTCTCCACCGCGGTTCCGCCTGTTTGCACCCAAAAGGGGTGAGCGTTCATTTGTCTTCACTGAGATCAGTTTGCTCAGACATTTTCATTACAGTTTCATACGCTTCAATTTGTCTTGGAAGCCTGTGTAAGTGAAAGCCCTGCAAAAGAACCGGTGGAGATGAGGACCGGAGCAATGGTTGCTGGCTGCCTGGACCATCATTCAGCACGGGGACAAACCCATTTAAGCCTTCTCCTTATTACCCCAAGCAATGAGCTGGATCCTGTACAGAAGCGACTTTTTTTCTGTCTTCACACCCTGCAAGTGGATGAGCAGGCACACAAAAGGGAGCAGGAATTCTGAGGTCACAAGGAGAACAGTGGGGAGGCTGGCACAGGTGAGGGCTCTGGACAGACCCAGAAGATGCTGACCTCCAAGCTGCTCAGGGGTAGCTAAGAATCACTCACAGATGCCTTTAGCATTTTTCCTCAGCTGCATGAAGCAGGGGGAAACCCCAGCACACCTCAACCCAGACCCGCACAGAAGTCCAGTCCCACTTTCAGAGCCAAGTCAGGCAGGGTTAACTCCTTAGGGAAGCGTGTCCACAGACAGCAAAATGCTGTTGGTCAGTGGGAGCCATCAGGAATAGTGCTCTAGAAACAGACTGAAATCTCCAGCTACATGTCTACATAGCGTAAGCTCAACTTTACAAACACTTCATGCTGCTGCCTCTTACATCATGGAAAATAGCCCAGAACTCAACTGACTGGCTACTTCAAGGAAGGATCAACAGACAGGAGAGACAAAGAGGATGCAAAGAGCACGTCTTAGATTACACTGACTATTACTGCTCTCTGAGTGTGCCAGAAGCTTTAAAAAAGCTTCTTCCAGAGGCATCTATAGCTCCTGCAGGCTCAAGCAATTCCTTAGGAGGAATTTCAGGGCACCAAGCTTCCAACCAGGCTCACAAGTTCAAAAGCTATTTGTTGCTAAGAAGGCCACTTACCAAATACTTCCAATGCAAAATAACTGGTGGCATTGGGAAAAACGAATTCGTATTTTCCTTCGTCCTCTTTCTCCACACTCTTCAGCTCTAGGGAGCCATTCAGCCAGTTCAGGCACCTACTGGCAGAATTGCCGCACTTGGCCAACAAAGCATCATTTAAGACAGTTGTCGAGCACACCCCGTCCCCCTTGCTCATTCTGGAGAGGGTCTGCAGGCTTTGGTTTCCCACAGAAAAGACTGCTGAGCCGCCGCTGAGCACACTGATCTGGGTGGCAGAGCCTGAAAGGAGAGGCACAGAGCGTGGGCAGCAAGCTTGCCATGTCCATCCATCCCCTCTCGGCTGCCTCCCAAAAAGGCAAATGCCCAGGTGAGACGTAAGAGGCACAGACCCAACCCTAGTGACAGGTTGGATCACCAATGATTGAAAATCAGAGGAGTGGGAAGCCTTCTGTAAGGGTCAGCTTCCCCCCACCTGAATAACACAGGAATGGTGTGAACAAAAAGGGAAACAAAAGGCAGAACAGCTGATCCTTTCTCTCCCCAGATTTAGCATGACCATCTACCACCCCCATCAGAGATGAGAGACTGTGCAAAGAAAGATCCTCAAGGCATCAATGCCATGGATCCTGTACAGAGGGTAGCAGAAACAACAGCTGCCTGCACAGCTGCTTCTCCCCAAAGAGTAAGGTCGCAGCTTTAGCTGGAACAAGTCTCACAGTCCCTGACACATTATTAAGTTGCTGTCTGGAACTTAAAATTCAAAAGATGGCAGGGCAAGAGCAGCTCAGGGACTAACCCAAGGTCACACCAAGAATTAGGAGCAGGACCACATTGCTCTCCAGCCAGCCCTGTGTTGTACAAGGACTTTACATTCTCCGCTGAAATGCTCTCACGGATGCAGTACACCCGGGAAGTACAATTCTGTTAGTTATCGTTCGTTTACCAAAAAAAATAATCTGTCTTACTTTGGTCTGACTGCCCCGTTCATGCACTAGCGGTTACACTGTTTGATGTCTCCCCAAACCTGGTGGAGTCCTTAAAAGATCTTGGAGCAAAATTAAGGCATCTGCTCATCTAGACAAATCCGTGCCAACTCCGTAAAGAGAAATCCCACTTACCATGAGTAACAGTTATTATCACCAGCAAGCACTGCAGAGCAAAAGGAGAGCCGAAATCCATTTTAAAGAGCGCCTTGCATCATATGCTGAGAGGACGATCTGGCTACAGAGCTCAGTGAATATAGTGTTCAGGAAATGATGTCAGAAGCAAGAGTGGGGGGAAAAAAAAAAAAAGAAAAGAAACTCCATGGTGGACAGATTGAATGATGGTTCAAAATAGACCTGCAAGGTTTTGGGTGACTGAGCTCGGGCTGAACCAACACAAGCCACAGTGTGCTCTGCAAAGTCCCGCAGACTGGAGATAACTGCGTGTGTGAGAATAGGGCTGAGTGGAGAGGAGAGACGAAAATATCTCCTGGTCAGCTCACCCCACTTAGGAAGATGCTAACGCCAAGACCTGGCAAAGGTGAAAAAAAACCACTTTTCTTTCATCCTTTTCTGGTTTATCGAAGTACAGCATCCCCATCCAGGGAAGAGAAATCAGTGCAGTCAGATAAAGCACTGCACATGCAGACCAGCTGGTTTTCTGAAATACTAGCAACACTCACTCATGGAGGGTCTCACCAGCAGGGAGGAGTTGTGGGACAAGGCTTACCCTCTGTTCCCAAAGGATATGTTGCCAGCCTGAACTTTGCTGGGCTCTTCTGGTGACCAAATGGTACCTGACACACAGGAAAGAGCTCCATGCAGCCACCCCAGGCAAAGAATAAAGGTTATGGGAAGTTAAATTGCATTGCAAAACTAAACTGAATGCAGCCTGAAAGACATCCCAGCTCTGTTGGGAGTGCAGATACCAGAGACAAGATTGAAAAGCCAGTCCTGAAGAACCCCTGTAAACCAGTTATCTACAGGGACTGATAGGGCCAGATACTTTGTTTGCATCCTTTGAGGTGGCTTAAAGCACATTGGTGTGTTGCACCAAGTGCCAAGGTGTGCTACACAAGCAACACAGCACAAAATGTCTCGCTCACTGGAGAAAGGAAACTGCTATAGCATTGGAGCCAACACCTGGATTTTGTTTAGATGCACTCAGCAGATGTGCTGGGGAGTAACTAAAACATCAGCTGAGGATGCAACTGGGAACCCTATACTTTTGTGCTGTTTCCCTGGACACAGACAAGGACACAGCCTATTAAGGGAGCTCCACACGGTGGAATCACATGTACACACTCATATCTGAGAAATGGGTAAACCCATTATCTTGTGATCTGCCCTGTTTTTCCAACAATTTGGCTATGCTTGATAAATTCCACGTTTCAGCCACTGGTTCGGCCCCTCTGACTTCTTATCCATGGCAATCACATCTTACCTCTTGCTCCCAGTGTCCCAAACTTGCAAGTTTGCTCAAGGCTATCACAGCAACATCCGGTCTCTATCATATGTGCATAGGACAGGCCTAAATTGATCTGAGACAGAAATAGACTTCTCTGAGAAAAGCAGTGAAGTGAGTCTTCAGATACTCACAGCAGTGCAGAGGAAGGGGGAGAGAAAAAAGTATTTACAGTAAGAAACACTTTCATTTCCTTCTGTGCTGCTGAAGTAACATGAAGAAAATCTCTCTCAAATACCCCTGCAAGACTGGGGCTTGCCATCTGCCTCAGATGTGCACATTCAACCTCTGTTCACCTTCATGCTTGAGGGGCAGGCTGGTAGAGCTTAGGGTTGCAGTGCTGTGCTGGAGACACGAGACAGAACAGACAGCATGTGCAGCATTGCTCCAAAATAGCACCCCAAAATGTTCAGAATGTCAGGGGAAAAAAAAAAACCAAGATGCAAAAGGGGTCTGCATACAGACTAATCCAGCAAAAGTTCACCTTCTCCTCCAGCCAATGAGAGCAGCCTGAGAGAGCTCATTTACAGATTTGCAGTAAAATACAAGGAAAATACGGCCCTTTTGCTGTCACTCTGTTGTTACAGAAGTGACTCTGCATGACTGTGACATTGCGGTGTCCTGTATTTAGTCTCCCTCTCAGTGACTCCAGGGCAAATGAGTACATTTATGAGTTCAATATTTCTGACTGCAAGTGCCCCATACATCACCCAGTATATGAAGTCCCATTAGGCTTCTTCTGTCCCTCACATCCTCACTAGCTAAAAAAAAAAAAAAACAAACCAAAAAGGAATCACAGCCAGGATAAAGATGACAGCACACACACAATCTGTGTTGTCATCAATCAGCAGCCTCTTTTAAGAGCAACTCTCTCAAGTTTCACATATAATGAAGTTTTTAGATGAGATTAGGCACTACTTTCTGGCACTGGCTAATAAATGCTCACAAGAGCCATGGTTTGCCAGAGAATTCACTTCCCCTTTTTATGTAACGACACAGAGATTTGTGTGATTGGATTGCTGTGGACAAAAAACACCTTGTGAGGCTTAACAGAAAACACAAGTAGAAAAAGGGAGAAAAAGAGAAAACAGATCAAAAAACCCACAAGAATTTGTAGCTGGAAGATGAACTAAAACCTTTTTGACTTGGTGAGGTGCAAGCTCACGGGGCCATTTTGCCCTTTCAGCCTGAAGGCACCATGAAAGGAGAATGGAGATTCACTCCTTAGGTGACATGAGGCATTGATGGAGCAGGGGAGATTGGAAAACCTGAGTTAGCAAGTAAAGAAGGAAATAACCCGTGGAATATTACAAAGAAATCTGTACATATCCACTCTGCACATCTTCCTTTCCATAGGCTGGTCAGCAGTGCACCTATTTTTACTGTCATTAATGTATGTCAGCGCTCACCGGGGAAACACACGGGCCCAGTTTCATTTGGAGGGAGCTGACAGAGCTAAATGCCAGAAACTCAGCAGAAACAGAAAATAAGCCTGCAGCTCCAGCAATGCAGAGCTGCAGTCATCCTTCTGTCCATCCATCCCCTGTGGTGGAGCAGCATGGTTACACCACAGGCTGCCAGAGCAGGTACAACCAGGACTGGACAGCACTGGGAGGAGGGAGAGGTTTGCAACCTGTCCGATCCACACCTACAGCTATTCATGCATGAGACATTTTCTTTGAAACAGGCTTTGAGTGGCTCTCAGGAGAGTTTAACTGTGCAGCCACAAAGCAGGAATCGGGGGCACACCTGAGAGATGCCTCTGTGTGGGGCAGCAGGACCCCAGAAGCTGATGAAGATTCATATTCATATGAATTCTTTCTTTGTCAAATTAAACTCTCCAGAGAGCTATGCTTGAACTCTGAACTCTTGCTCGATCAAAGAAGTAGCAAAAGCAACAAAAACGACAGCAAATGCTAATGTCAGAGCCTCAAGTACAGGTGACAGGATGTCTCCCTGTGACAGGGACATTTAAAGTAGCCCACAAATTAAAAAAAGGACATTGCAGAAACATGCTGACATCAGGAACTGCTACAGAAAGGCTCTGGGCCTGATTATGGTCAAGGTACACGTGGGTTTCTCCAGACTGTGGTACCTCCAGGGAAGATACAGTCCAACACTTGCAAGAGTGAGGGCCAGGATTTCTGGAGCTCCTGGAATGCCCCCATGGGGACTGTCAGATCTCTGGTGAGAGAGGCCAATGGAGACACACCCTCTTCTTCAGAGTATCCATGGGTATTTTCAGCTTTCTCTTGCCAAGAGGTGGAAGGAATCTCCAAGGTCCTGCAAACACAGATGAGGACTTTGTTGTGTTGTGGGCTTAGCAACTGGGCTGAAAAAAAGGAAAACCTGTACAGATACCCACTGTGATGCACAAAGACAAACCTGGGAGACCTCCATGAAGCAGGTCTGCTGCACCTCAGGCACCTCTGGTGAGTCACACACCGCTGGTCCTGGTCTCACACTTCCTGCCACAGCCTTCACTTTTGCTGTTTGATGCTGAGGTTACCTGGGACCCAGAGAACCAGATGCTGCTGTTCTGACTAAAAGGTACAGCACAAGTAACAATGCGTGGCAGGGAGGATCCTGAAGGGGCAGAGATGATGATGAGACTCTGCACAGGACCCAGAAGCAAACAAAGGATCCAATCTGCAGAAGATCTCTGCAGATTAGGTTACTGCTCAAAGTAACCTAAGCAGAAAAGCTTGCAGAAGCACCTTGATGTCATGCACTTGGTGCCCCCCTGCCTCATGCTCTGAGACAGCCCTGTAATGCACAGCAGAGCAGTCCCATGCCTTAAGAATACAGAAACAACAAGCTGGACAGAGGTCTTCTTCATCTCCCATTTCTGACAAGTTAAAACCCAGGTGCTTGTCACAGATCCCATAGTTCATGCACAAGCTCCCCTCTCCCAGCTCTCTCTCAGATGCTAAACAAGACCAGCCAGGATTACAGCAGTTGATTCAGATTTCTGCTCATCAGCAAGTTGCTGTCACCCTCAGGATTTCTCTTCTTCCTCCTGCTGTATCTATGGGGGCTTCTCTCTCTGTCCCCAGCACCAGGGAGGTCAGGGAAAGTCATGAATTCACTCCCAACTCCACCACTGTTCAGCAGCTGTGGGGGAGAGATCCAGACAGGTCCCCAAAAAGAGCAGAGATGTGGAGTAGGTGCTGTGTTACGTTGTCATCCCATCTTGGCACTCACCAACCACCCCTCTGCAAGGTGAGAGGAACGAGAACACAAGGATCCCAGCTGTCCAGGCCAAGCACACCAGCCACATACAGTTTCTCTGACATGGCTCTCCTAGTTTGGTCCATGATGACATGTGAAAAAGAAGAGCCCATATATGGAATAACTGCTAGAAACTACCCAATTTATATTTAGCATCACTGCGTGCGGGGGGAAATGCTTTGCATTTGCTTGAAAAAAAACCAAACCCAAAAGCCTTTGCAGAGCTATTCAGACACATGGATTCAATTACTCTGCTACATGAACAAAGCTTAGCTGAGGGACAGCAAGCACAGCACCACAGCCTATGAGCTTTGGCCAGTTTGGCTGGAGTTGGAGGAAAATCTCTTTCTGTGAATGGACAACAAAGGCTGGTTGGGATACAACCTGCCACAGATTGGTGCAGGACAACTGTGCTTTTTTGCTGTCATCTCTAATGAATGACTCTCTTGCTCATCTTCTCCTGTTTCTCCTTGCTTCATTTTGGTGAGGGGAAAACAGACTTCTCTAAATCCCAACTCGGAAGACGAACTTTGGAATTTGCACGAACGTTGCCATCTTCAAACTAATCATATAAGGATTGTTTATAAAGGCAAAGAGATTTCATGAATTAAAATTCCCTGCAGGATTCACTTAACAGTGTTTGAGCAATACATCTGCTGTGGTTATAAGGTTAATGCCAGACTCATTTAAGAAAATCTTTCAATATGGCACAGAATGGGGACAAAAGCCACCAGAACAGCCTTACAACCACAAGATTGCAGGTGGTTATGACAGGGATTCCCTATCTTGTCACACTCCAGCACATGAATAACCTAATGTGACAGTCAAAAGACTTGAAAAAGCAGCAAGAAACACAGTCTGCGCCTTTTCCTGAAGCTTTGCTACCAGACACAAGAAACTGCAACCCCTGGTACCTGCAGCAAATGAAAGCATTCATGAGCTTTAAAAAGCAGCACAGACACATTCTTTGATTAAACAAACAAACAAAGCAACCAATCCCAGGTCATTTAACTTTGTATTGCTTACTAGAAGTGCTTAGCCAAGGAGACATTTACGATAAGAGCTGTCTTATCAGCAGACTGAAATTCATTGTATAGGGACCAGTGGTGCCACAGAAAAAAAGAATTAAGGAGTTCACAAACTGAAAGAGGATGAAAAATGCTGTTTTATAGGATCAAAGCTGGAAGCACAGCTTCAGCAAGACAATTAGAACTTAAAAGGCAGATTGCAAAGTCCTTGGTCATGACTGTCTTTAACAAGGTAGCTCTGGCTGGGACCAAGGCAGCAAAGAAATTAGGCCCTTCCAGAGTAGATTAAATTCCTGCACACCCTGAAACACTGAAATGAGTAAGATTTTCAGAAAGTGCAAGCCCCCATGAAGGAAATTTCTGACAATGTTCTAAAAGTAGCCCCTGGACCCTGAGCAGTGTACAGATCCAGCTGATACTCACCCTGGTTCTTTATTCTAGAGCTCTTCCTCATACACATTTCTCTTTATCTCCTCGGAGACTGAAATCTGGCAGAATTTACCAGAAGTTTGGAGCTGGGGGTCTCTCCAGGAACAGAAGTCATAAAAAAAAGGCAACAGACTGGAAAGACTAGTTTTCACAGCCATGATTGTGTTTGGAATCTGAATATTTCTGCCAAATAACACTCCTGCTGGGTCAGTCTCAGTATATTTGGCCTTCACAGCTCAGGGGGAACAGAAGGAGTGACAGAGACAAGGGGAGGCAAAGGAAACAGAGACACATCTATAGCAGCTGCCTGAGCTTGCATGATTAGCAGTGACTAAGGAGATGCCTTGGGTTTGTTCTCATTCTTTACCTTACTCTTATAAGACTGGCTTGTCTAATTGCCAGTAGGTCTATCACGTCACCAATTATCCCAAACATGCCAAAAATCAATTTGACCTGGGAAAAGGTCTTCCTTATTAGTTTTAAACAGTTTATGTAGTCAAAATTGTGATGGCCACTTTTGGTCTCTAGTCCCAAAAGCAGTCACAGCCAGACAGGGAGTTTGACATGAATCTACAGCCCTTTTTCTTGACAACCCATGGGTTCCCAACAATTTCGCTCCAATTATTCCAGATTTCCAATAATGAAGTACCTTTCACTTAACTTTGTCCCGTTTCCAAAGGGAGTGAATTATGTAGAATTAGAGAGATTCAACTCGCCACCACCTCCCCTCACTTTTGCCCTCTCCCATCACACTCGGGACCTTTGCAGGGTTCTCAGACACGCGGTCCTCCGGTGCCTCTGCCGCCCGGTGGCTGATGCAGGAACTTCTGAGCCCCTTTGCCTGGGGACTGGGACTCTCAGGAGGGCAGGGACTCACTACAGGATGCTCTGTAAGGAATTACGGGAAGCTGAGCTGAGAAACAGCCTCCACGAGGAAGGATCTTGTTTAAAGCAGAAAGCAAACAGAAATGTCTCCTCACAGCTGAAGCCAAGTTTCTACAGTTATTAGATTTGTATGTTTACTGAAAACTCAGAAAAAGTGTAAATTGAAGTTGTGCCTCTCAAGGAGAACATCTGAGTTTCACTTCGCTTTACCCACTGCCCCCCATCACTTCCTACAACTACAAAACACAGCAGGAAAGGAGCCCAGGGGGACACATCTGTTGCCTGAACCACCCAGTTCCCACATGATGCTCCAGTGTTGCAGTGCTCAGCACCCAAATGCAGGAATCATTCCTGTCCACAGATCTTCATATACAGATCTCCCATCTCCATCATTTGCTGCTATGGAGTACCTGCCAGTGTCATGTTCCTGGATCCTGTCTAGTCTGAGACAGACTAGAACAGTCTCAGAACTGTTCACATATTCCTCGTGGTACCAAAACCATGAACCATTTGTCCAAGCCATTTCTGTGTTTTCTTTCCCCCCCGCCCCCCCCCCCGAGTTTTTCAGCTTTGTCTCTGTTAGATTCAATAATGTGGATTCACCAAGAAGTTCTGTGATTTCTTTAAATGCTTACACTCCTGAGGGGAGAAAAAAAATATCTGCTCATTATTGGGATAATTTACATTCTACAGAGAGTGACCACAATCAGGGATATTCCTGGTATCCCTTGTTAATTGGAAATATTCTTCCTTTACTGTAGTTACTTGAAACACCAGCCTGAAACCAATACAGAGAGATTCACTATAAGAGTGATTGAATATATTTACTTGTAATACAAGTGCTTGTTTTCATTTTAATAGTGTTTCTTCCATTCCACGTGCTTACGCAGATTTTCTTCGCTACAAGACGTGCCCAGGGTGGGTAAGCAAAAGTTTATTGGAACTCCATGCATCCTTACACACTCATTGATGCTGACTGCCCAGGATACATGTAAATTCCTATACTTCTACTTTTCCCCTTGCTGGCAAGTAAACCACAAGCAAGGCCTGGCACAGGGGGAAGTGAACCTCTATTGGTTCACCATCTTGTTGGAATTAAGAAGCCAGAACACAGACCCTGGACAAGGAAACCTGCCAGAGTAGCTTACACCACCCAAGTGTTGTGTTCGGGACTTGCCAAACAAACAAGTGCATCTCCTTATCCCACCACCCCCAGCCAAACTAAACTCCTAGACTTCAACCCTTCAAAACAGCTACCCTCAGAGAATGGAAGGGAAGAAATATGGGAATTTTTCTCTGGATGCTTCATACCTGGACAATGCTCTCAGGAACATGGTGGGATTCTTGGGGATGTCCTGTGCAGAGCCAGGAGTTGGACCCCATGATCCTTGCGGGTCCCTTCCAACTCAGAATATTCTGTATGATTCCATGTGTGATTTACCTAAAGGATGTACAGGAGATCACATGTATTTGCTTCCTGAAATCTCCTACTACCTCGGAAACATTGTCACACAGGTTTACAAATTATCTACTGAGAACCTACATGCAGTCTGAGCTTGCTTTTGAGAAGACAGCAGGTAACAAATGAAGCCCCTGAACAGTTTCCCCACCATGAGAAGGTCCATTTCCTTGTCATGCTGAGGAAGCATTGTACTTGGATTTGATTTAGGAAGAGAGAATCCTACTGGGAAGTCACAAGTCACAGCAAGTGTATTTTGAATCAGCATCCATCATAACTACTAACGCCTAGGGACACATCTAGAAGATTCTCTGACACAGTGAAGAGCTCAAACAGTAATTTTTAACAGTTTCCATACAAAACTGGATCCTGACATTTGCAACAGCTGCTATGTCAGAATTGGAAACTAACTCTAGGCCTTTTGTCATAAGAGGAATTTGGCATGTCTGAGTTACAAAATTACTGTAGTCTGAATGAAAATAACTCCCCTACAAATGATAATTGCTTGCTACTAAGAAGCTAACTGCTTCTGGGCAAAGACTGTTTTGTCCTGGCAAGTAAAGATCCTGCCCACACTGAAACCACCTGCCATAACATAGCTGAGTCCCCCAGCTATCTCAAAATAAAGACAGGACATATCTCAAAAACAGCCTAAACCCCTCCTGGTCTCTCTGTTCTGTCTTCCCAGATAAGGTAGAAGGAAAAAGATTTCTCCGGTTCCTACCTCCAGGAAACAGAGGGAGGGCACTAAGGGGCACAAAAACCAAGTCACCCCATGCAGTGGGGTCATCAGAACCCATTTTCTATCTCACATTCCTGTGTTGTTCTGGCTTGAGTCAGAGATGGCAAGTTCAAGCCACTGAAGCACGAAACATGAAACTGGCTTTGACATCCAGGGCTATCAGGAGGGCTATCAGGGCAGCTGGAGTGCCCCGCTGGGCACTGACAATATCAAGGGGGCAGTGGAAGGACTAAAGTCATTCCCATCCTCTACTCCTGGCTGTGAAATGCAGGAACTAGAGGGAAAGGCGGCAGGGAAGACAAGGAGACACTAAGAAGTACTTATTTTTGTGGGCCCTCCAGCAGCCCTGAAAGCACAAGCAGAGGGGGTTGCTAAGACTGAGGGAAGCAGGAGGGCAGAACAATGCATCATTCTCAATCTCCTGTGCCATGGTATCCCTGAAAAACTCTAACATCTTGATGGCCAGGATGCTCAGAATTGGGAGGAGAGTCCTAATTGGTATTTTATAGGTCCCAAAACCTCCACATTATTCCACTGAGGGTCAGACTTCAGGAAGGTTAAGGCAGCTTTCAGTAAACCTGGCTGGACTGGGTTGACCTCAATATCTATGTTAATGCCTATTTCAAAATAAAGATCTAATTTTTCTAGCTGGCAAATTCAAGCACTGGATAGAGACAAAAAAAGCCCCAAGATGTGAAACAGTCTAAAATTAGCACCCAATAACTAAACAAGGAAGCTCAATAAGAGCTTGGCACATTTAGGAGCTTAAATGGTTGGGTTTAAAAGTCTTAACTGTAACATCTTGTTTTTAGACTTGTAGCAGAAGCATAGATGATAATTGCAAGTGTAACAAACCTTAAATATAACATGCAAGTGTTCTGATTTAGATTATCACATGAGCTCAAAACGAACTCAGATGAAATTTTGCCATGAGAGGTTCACATTAGATATTAGAAAAAAACCAAATTCACTGAAAGAGGGGTTAGGCATTTGAATAAGTTGCCCAGGGATGTGGTGGAATCGCTGTGCCTGGAAGTGTTCAAGGGGCATCTGGATGTGGCACTTGGGACATGGTTTAGGGGTGGTTATGGTGGTGCTGGATTGGTGGTTGGACCACATGATCTTGGTAAGGTCTCTTCCAACCTCGATGATTTTGTGAAAAACAGAAGCATTACATTGGATATGTAATATATACATCCTAACATAAACCAGTGTCTGATCCCTGCAGAGATCAAGACATGGACTTTAAAGTGTGAATTTACACCCGCCATACGCACCTATCTGAAATTCTCTTTGGTACAGACAGTGCTGTGAGAGCTGTGCACACCAGGGCCGTGTGCTGTCCTGCATCCTCCTTCCCCACCACACGGAGCCCCAGCCTCTGTGTCCAGAAAAACTTGAATATTCTGACCATGCCCAGTGTTGCTGTGCTGTGAGGACCTACATCCCTGGTGCCAGCTGATCCAAAAAGGCTGCTCCAACAGGGGGTAGTCAAGGTCAAAAATAACAGTCATACACTCTCCCATCTGTCACAGACATACCACTGTGAGCTGAGAACACAGCACACAACACCAACAAACAGTTCAATGTGATTGCAGCCATCAGGCTGAAACTCTGGCAATGAAAACATCTGGGCTTGAAAACATCACCTGGGGGTTGGGATTGAAGACTGGAAATTGGGATTTGCTTCCAAATCCAGCTACTGAAGTGTATGATCTTTAACTAATCACTAAACCCCAGCTTGTCCAAGTACCACAGATGGTTTTGTACTGGCCTTCCTCCTTAGCAGTTTCATAAAGCTTAAGTGAGAAATTTCTTTGAACGTCTGTAAAAGATTTTTTTTTTTATGAAATAAAGCCACAAATGGCATAAGCTGATACTTGTTAAAAAGCACTGCTGACAGCTAATGAACCAGCCATTTTTATTCTCTGTAAATACTAAGACACAACTCTCGACTCATGCTCAATTAATAATATATAATAAGCCAACTCTGTCAAATTATATTTGTTTTATTAGTATTATCTTGCTAGAGTTTATTACAGCGCTCCTTCAAACATTAAATCTTTAAGAGGAAGCTGCAAGCTTAATTAATTAATATTCTATTTTTAATTGCTTGCCTTTTTCATATTCCAAATGCACTGACGTAATTCCATTAGCTGAGGTCTTTTATTTCCCAGTGGAATTAATTTCAAGCAGAAGCTACTTAACAACAGCCAGTGCAGCATGCTAAAACACTTTGGGAACATAATTTTGTTTCAACCCAACACTCAAATGTTATCCTGGTCCTAAGGCTAATAAACCCAGAGCCTAAACCTCTAAGAACACTTCCATACCAAAGCAGATATTCCATCCCAGATTAGCATAAAATCATGCTGCAGCTAGGGAATTACTAAGAATTAAATCAATTTTCTTATGATCAAGAACAACAAGTGCACACAATGGAGGCTGTAATAAATAATATTTAATATTTACAATAATTGGTATAAAACAGGAATAATTCTAAAATAATTCTGCAATAGGAAAAATAGGTAACACTTCAGAAGTGACCTTTTCTTTGCTATTATCTATACACTTCTTCATGGGCTTGTTCACCAGGAAACCTTTAAATCCCATTATCATTAGTGAATGATATGGCTTGAAGCTAAGTGAGGAGAAACATTTAAACTACTCTTGCATGCTAATCATTTCCTTGCTGAACCTGAGCAGAGAAATTTTAGATATAATGGCTATTTTATTTTTTTTAAAAAATCCTGTATTTCAATGACCATCAGAGCAGTATCTGCTAAGAATTTGTGGGTGAGTTTCCTTTTTGCCGTGCCACAGGTGTGACAGTGGGGGCTGCCACCACCAGAAAATTTCTCACAGCAAAAAGAAATCCAAAGGTGTAGCTGCAGATCAGCCAAGGAAGATGAACTGATGGAGAGGGACTTGCATGTCTGGACTCGCGACTTCTCCTCTGGCCCTCGGCAAAAAGTACTCCACCACTGTGAAAGCTCCTGTTTGTGTCTGGTAAGGTGCATAACTTCATCATCAGAAGTGCGAGGATGTCTCCAAAAAAGAGCTGCAGCACAGTTACCTGCAGCACCAGATCCTTCCCCGAGGAGACAAAATGTATGTAGAACAGAGCAACACTGTGCAGCAACCCAAAGACTTCAAGTCCCTAGAGAAGCCTCTCTGCCAGCTGAATAGTCACCTCAGAGGGCAAGCTTATTTCTGGAGTTCACAGAATCTGATTTCCCAGCCTGACAGGCAGCCCATAAATTAGGGTGAAGTCTCCCTTTGCAGCACATGCACTGCACCGAGGCTCCAACTTGAGCAGCAGATTATGGATTGAACCTGTTCTTTGCTGCCTCTCATTTTCCCACAACTCACTACCTCTACTTCAACAAAGAACAAGGAAAACTGCACACACTGCAGAGCTGACACCCAGGATAAGAAACAAAATGGACATAACTTCTGGGGAGGAGAACAGGCTGCCTCCTGGCTTGTCAAGCAACGCCTTGGACCCCAATTCTGCAAGTACAGGGTCAGAGAAGAACATGCATCCAAGAGCCTTAAAATGAAACAAATGTCAGATGACTCACAGTGACTATCCCAAATAACTACTTGCTGTTGTTTACAGTCCTATAGAAATGAGAGAGAAATCTCAGAGGCAACCATCTGAAAGATCTTAGCCTAACTAAAAATATATGTTGCCATACAATCAACAAGTCAAGCACTTGCACAGAGTGTGCAAACTTTACCAGAGCCTCTTTAATTTTCACATTGCTACCTTATTTGACAACAAAATACAGTTTTGTGTGTCATCTTTAATGCCTGATTTCAGCAAATATTAAAATAGCAAGAAACAAATCCAAATCCCAAAACTGAATACGGATGAAGATTTCTCCCAGACAAAAGGTGTCACCCCAGAAAGCTCTTGCTGCCCATGGAGTGCCCAGGCTGGCCCACCAACTGTACCTGAAACCCAAAGGTTACAGGCTTTCTTTCCTGGGGGAAAGGGCTGTCGTTCACTTTTCAGAGCCCTGCACTGAAATTGCCACTGAAAAAAAGCCAGCAAATGCATGAAATCTAAACCATGTGCAGTCCTGCAGCAAGTCAGAGATCTCAAACAACAGGGTGATTTAATGAAACCAGAAAAATAGCTGCATGACTGTCAGTGCTATTGGCAGCAAATGTCATTCAGGTTCAAAAGATCTCCAAAGGAGAGCAGCTACACCAATAATTAACACATTTTGCTGTAACAAAGGTGGACAGAGGCTGTCTCGGCTGTGCCTTCCCCAGTACCAATCCTGGCACCGTAGTCTACACACAGACTCATTAAGTGACCTCCACAGGCACTGCAGATGCCCTGAAGCATCCATCCAACCCCTTGCAGACATGCCAGGAATGGCACAGGTCCTCTGTGTCCCTGCCACACTAAACTGGTGATGTTCCTCATCACGTGGAAAAGTGGCAGCACGTTTATCAGGTAGCCAGTAAGTGGCTGGGTCTTTACACAGCCCCAAAGCAGAAGCAAGATTTGATAAATAGAGGTAGTCAGCATTTTAGCTATAGCTTTATCCTGAGTTCAAAGTGGAAAGATGTCGACCTCCACCAGCAGACTCACTGCTCTTGTTAACATCAGCGTGCCCTTCATTGTTCTCGTGCTGTGAAGGCGTGTGTGCAGGTGTGCACGTAACTGTGCACATATTTATGTGCTGCTCCATTTCAGCTTTTTGTTTTGAGCTTTGTCCTGCTTGGATCCTCAGGCAGTCATTGTAATTAGGGAAGGCTCAGGAGAATGACTTCAGCCTCCCTCTGACAGGCTTGCCGTGCAGAACCTTCACGGAGTACTAGCCCTCCAGTAGCCTCATAATCATTGTTAATCATTTCTTCCCAGCACCCACACACCGCTGGAGCCCAAATAATTTGCATATGGCATTACCTTTGGGCAGACAAGGCTCGTGCCTGCAATTCCAGGTACACTGATTCACTCAGAGCTTGTCAGCAGATCAGTTCCAATCGAAATGAAGCTGCGATGGGACCCGAGGCTGCGACCTTTTACTTTGCATAACACGATTACCCTGATGGGGCTGGCAAAATACATATTTAAACAAATAGCCATGTTAATGTGGTTTAACTCCTGGATCAGCCATCACCTAAAATGAGGTAATTCAACAACAGACTGCCTGAGGGAAAAAGCGGGGAAAGACTGACCCCTTCAGTACACAAATGTCTCATTCCCCAGATATCTGAGAGCAAAATGCAGCTCTCTTAGCACACCCTGAGACATTTATGTAATTTTAAAAATTAACAAAGCGGTGTTAAGGCTATTAAAAACAAGTCACAAGTTCTCTCTGGTGAAAAACAAGCTTTCAAAAACAGGTAATAAGCACCTCATTCATACTTCTCCTCCCAATTCTCCCACAGTTGTACAAGATGCTTCACTTCACCCATTCTGGTCGTCTTCCCAATGCTGTTCCCCACACACAGGGCTGCATCAGCAGCACCTTGCCACTTTCCCAGAAAACTGCTGGAAAAATGAATGCATATGCCTAACTTCTGCTGCCCTGTATGATCTTTTTGTGTGGGGGTTTTTTTCCAAAGACTTAATCAATGCTCCGACACAGACTCTCCACCCCAAGTGAAACTGATCTCCTAATTCACTCTGCTGAACACAAACAGAAGAGAATGAGAGGACTGACTCACAAATCACCAAGTGTGATGCTGAAATCTATCTGGGTATTACAAACACACTGGCAGACAACAGCAGGCTCCATCAATGCCAGACTCCAAGCACTACTGCAGGCCATGATCTACGACGTTCGCCTTTTTCTTGAGAGAGTTTCATCCATGATGCATAAACAAGCCTTTTTTTCCTCCCACAGGCAAGTGTCAATTAAGCAAGGGAGACTGCGTTATACTTCAAGCAGTCTGAAACACCCCAGTGAAAGACATGAGGAACGAATTACAGTGTTTTGCTGCAAAACTTGTGCATTTTAAGGGCACTTGCCCTTATATATGTATGTAGAGTTCTTCCTCTAGACCTCTAAGATTGTATCCTGAACTTAATACTGAAAAATCAGTAGGTAATACTTCTTGCAGACACAGAAAACTCAGGAGAGTAAGATGTTTACTAGAATATCGTGTTCAGATATCTGCAAGTAAGACACTATTGAATAAAACCCCGTAAAACTGTGAAGTAAATCACAATGTAGGCTAGAACACAGTACTGCTGCTGCAGCTATATGATTGTAAAGCTGTGGGTACAACCTTTGGGCAAAGTAGTCAGGGCACAAGTAAGCTTGACTTGGAAGCGTCTCACAGAGGAAGCATCACTCTGTGCTTGCCTTTCTTACAGGCAGGGCCTTTACCTTCAGGTGGATCCTCAGTGTGATTCAGTATGGCAGTCCTTCCAGTGCCTGGCCACCCTCTCAGTGAAGAAGCTTTTCCTAATATCCAATCTAAACCTGTCCTGGAGCAACCTGAGGCCATTTCCTCTTGTACTATCACTTGTTATTTGGGAGAAGAGGCCAACCTCCACCTGGCTACAACCTCCTTTCAGGTAGAGAGCAAGAGGGACACCACCGACGACACCACCGACGACACCACCCCCCACCCGAGCCTCCTTTTCCCCAGGTTAAACACCCCCAGCTGCTCCTCATCAGACTTGTGCTCCAGACCCTTCCCCAGCTCCACTGCCCTTCTCTGGACACGCTCCAGCACCTCAATGTCTTTCTCGGGGAGAGAGGCCCAGACTTGGATACAGGATTTGAGGTGCAGCCTCACCAGTGCCAAGTGCAGGGGGACAGTCACTGCCCTGGTCCTGCTGGCCACACTACTGCTGCCATGAAATGCGAGATATGATGCTGTGCCCTCTCCCCTGGTGCTCCTTGAAGCCTCACACACGCCCACACGCTCCCTGCAGCCACACTCCCTCACCCAGCAGCCTCTTCCCACAACAAGCTCTCAGCCTCTCTGCACTGCTTCTTCCCGGCATCGCCCCCTTTCCTTCCAGATCTTTCCCACGTCTCGGCCCCAACAACCACCGTGGTCCCGAGGCGCAGGGATTCCCACTGGGCCAGCTCCCTCTCTCAGGTGCACATGCACATCCTCCTCCAGTCTCCCTTTCCCTTCATACGAGGAAACAGGCTTCACAGGAAAGCAAAAATATTTAGCCTATTTAACCAGCAAACTGTTTAAATCCTATCTGTCTCCAAAAGATATGACAAAACTGAGCAGCTGTTGAAGGAACTTCTGAGCACAGCTTCCCAGTTGCTTTACAGGGTTTCTCCAGCTTTCAGCCCTTATCTGGTTTTTATAAGAGCGTAGCCAAAGCCATAAATCCAGGTAATGGGTAATTGGGCAATCAGCAACTGAGATAAGTCACTCCTGTAACTGGCAAGCTGTTTTGGGGATATAAACACAGCCTCCATTGACAAGCTTACACCAGTCTGTGGGCCAGGTGCCCTGGGAGCCTTGGGGGCCAGCTCTGATAAACTCACACAGGTGTGTTCACTTGTTCTTTGTTCTAGTCTTCTCTTGAATTTATTTTTTTTCCAGTTACTCGATGCTGGGAATGCCTCTGTTTACCCACTGGTTGATTCTCCTCCCCCAGCTGTTACACTCCTTTATCTCTAGAAGTGTTTTTTTCTTTCTGTTTTACTCAGAGAGTCTTAAAAATCACACAACGACAGCAACTCCTCTTTCTGGGTGAGGGAAGGGTCCGTCACAGGTTCCTCACAATAACCTTCACACATGTCAGCTACAGGCTGATGGTCTACAAGTGTGTTCATATGGAAACCTCAAGGATTACTGTACTGCTTTACAGGGGAGGTTAGACATCAAGTACAGCAAATCTCCTCAACCACATGTGACTTGCCAAAGTGGTGAACCAGGTGCAAAAAATGTAACTTTGATTTTGCATTTCATGTCTAATTGGCCAAACACACTGAGGCTGATTTCTACAAAAAGGGAGAGTGTATCATCATCTGTAAACAAAACAGCACATTAAAAATAGCAGATCCATGGATATGCACACATTTATTTTTTTATATATTTTTTGAAAATCTGCAATTTATCCAATAAGCTTGAACCAAACCTAGCAAGAAGTTTGTGGCAACGAAGGGTTGCCCTGATCATGCATTTGTCATAGCTCTGATGGCCATTTTAGTTCCAGGAAGTCACAGATGTCCTTGAGTCTCCTGACAGAAAGCATTTCTTTCTGCATCCATTTTTAAGGCTGCTAGCAGATACAATTCAGTGCAAGAAGCTCAAAGCAGCAGTTATTACCCAGACACAATATGAATACCTTAAGATGGAATCCTCTCAGATTACTGGCACATATTGTAGGCTGAAAAATGTGTATCTCCTTGGAACACAACAGAGTTGCCCTGAACAATTAAGAAATGGAACATGACACGGTGATGCAGCCAAGCCTTTGGCAGTTTTATTGTTTGCTTGTTTTTTTCCACAAGCACATGCCTAGATTGGGGCAGTCACATTTTAGCACTGACACAGGAACTGCTTCCTTTCCAATTTTTCAATCAATCTGGTGTTAGCAGCTTCATACCCTTTCCCACCCCTCCTGCAATGCAATGGAGATGTGCAAATACTCAGAACTCAGACATGGCCTTCAGCAGCCTGCTCTGGCTGACCCTGCTTGAGCAGGGGGTTGGACTAAGTGATCTCTGGGGGTGCCTTCCAACCTCAACCACTCCGTGATTCCGTAATTCCCATACCAAAAACTACTGGGAGAGGGGGAAGATTTAATACTTCACATCTAAACCAAGGGCTGTCATTATCTTCTTGGAAAGCACTTAACTTTTTGCACTGTTAACAAGCAATCTTACGCAGGCTATGGAAAACCACATGTGTTGATGGAGCTGAAATACTTGGAATAGAGTTTCCTGTCAAATGGGCTTGAAGAAGAGTGAGATAGCAAAATGTTCTTGTTTATTTCTCTTTTAGCAGCACTTCAGAGTGTTGGTGCTCTCTGCCTATAAGTGATTGATATGTCCCTCCACACCAAAAGTTCTTTCAGTGCAGATGAAAATGGTTGATCAATACCTAAGTTTAAGAAACAATCTTCAGTGGGCAGCCACAATCCTTCAAATGTCTTTTTTAAGCTTACTTCCTTCTATTCAGATGGCAGTTTTGCTCAGTGTAAATGAATTACTGTAAAGGCTGTTGGGTAGGAATGGCATTCCTTACAGAGACCTGTAAAGGTGAAGGCCAGCTAGAGCTTACTGCAAATTGGAAAAACAGTTTAGTAATTCTCCTTATCTACTTTTATTCTCACCAAGGTTTTTTCATTGCTTTTCTCCAACAAGCTCTTCATTCGACATGGGGGGGGAGCTTGGTCGTTTCAACTGTTTAAGTATTGTGGACTTTTTAAAGACAAAATACTTCTAACACTAAAAGCACAGAGCCTTTTAAAACTGATATATCATCCATGTCAAAACAGAAAAAAAAAAGGAAAGGTGACTCCTAAATCACTAGCCAGCTGAAGTTCAAGGTCATCAAACACTGAAATTGCTCTGATACAGTAAAAAATGGAGCCAAGGCTTGACATGATGGTGTTTATGAACTGTTACAGGTATCTTGAAATGCAAGAGCTTTTTCGATAGCATCAGTCTAGATTCAGGCAGTTCTATTTTAATAGCGATCTAATAAATGCTGGCTTGCCATTTATATTGACCTGGAGACACTTTGCTTCTTTCCGTTTTCCTTGAAATATGGTCACATTACCCATTTTGTGCACTTTATTGCTTTATGCATTTTCAAGACAGCCAAATCTTTTTATGACGATTTCTCCCAAATTACCAACTTTTAATTATTGAACTGACTGCGGGATGCAGCCTGTATCGCAACCCATAATTGCCCAAATGTGGGTCACAAAAAAATCACAGAACTGTTGACTGGAACCAAGACTTCTGGAATCCAACCTCCTGCTCAAAGCAGAACTATCACCAGCACCAGACCAGGTCAGGCAGGGCTTTGTCTGGACACGTTTCAAAAACCTCCAGTGATGAAGATCCAGCAAGCAGCCAGTTCTCTCTTTCATTCTTTTGCATACATTAATAGTCTGACTGTGAACACAGTGATCTTCAACCCTCCACAATTCTAAG
The DNA here is from genome assembly GCF_001604755.1 of Lepidothrix coronata. Classification (NCBI taxonomy): domain Eukaryota; kingdom Metazoa; phylum Chordata; class Aves; order Passeriformes; family Pipridae; genus Lepidothrix; species Lepidothrix coronata. The sequence continues at coordinate 1,388,591 of NW_016690363.1, forward strand.
CAAATGTGCTGTATGGTACGAGCACGACAAAAGATGCAGCAACTGTGCCTGTCAGTTGTACTGTTTTGTAAATTGGTGGGGCTGTGTTTTCCCTTTCATTCTACTTCAGTATTCCCATCTTATTTTGTTGGCAACCATTTCTCCATCTGTACACAGCCTGTGAAATTGCAGACTGCGAGCCTAATGAGCCTGTATCAGTCACCACTTCTCCAACAGAAAAACTCTTTAATGCAAATTGATATTTTAACCTTAACAAACAAAGCCTCCACGTGACAACACTGTACCCTGTTTGTTTGTCTCTTGCTGCCATTCCCATACAGTTCAGGGTACACAGTGACTAAGGTTTCTGACTAATTCAGGTCACTTGTGCCCTGCTAACAACAGCTTGGAGTAAAAAGGGAATCTGGAGGCTGAGTATTTTTCACTTCCTCAGCAAGAAAGGTTTTCAGATTCCTGGATAAACCTCTCATTTCTTTGCCCTCATTTGGGTACTCATCTCACATCCAGCCTGTCTTGTACCACTGCTAAGCACACACTATGTACTTGGATGTTTTAGCTCCTAGAAAGGCCAGGTAATTTTCTGTATTGCCACCTAGGAACAAGTGGTGGCTTGAAAAAACCATCACCCGTAAAGGCAGTGTATTTATCTGTTGGGAAACAGTGGCCAAGGTGAAAAGCAACATATTTCTTATGGCCTCGTGAAGTCTTTCTGCTGCCTCCTGCCTGTGGCCACAGGGTGGCTTCCTCCGTCTGCAAACCCGCTCCCGGTCCTCTGGTAAGGTAGCAGGAAAACCCAGGTGATCACCGTGGAAAGAAAAAGGCAAACACCCAGGTCACCACGGCAAGAAAAGCCCTCCAGCATCAGAGAGGGAAGAATTCAAGCACGAAGCCAAGCTCTCACATTTCCCACGACATTTCATGAAAACACACGGTTATCTACCTTTTTTCCCTTCAGGTATGAGACACCTGGAGAAATTAAGAAGAGCAGGCACCGTGTTGTAAAACCACCTGTACATTTCATTCCACTGGGGAAACTCCAAATAAAGGAAGTAATTCCAAAACAGCAACTTCCTGTCTCTTCTCCAACTTTGCATAGCACAGTGCCCTCAGAGGGAGCTGCTGGGGGCTTTTGTGTGCCCTGCTTTCTACCACTGACAAGTACTATGCACTCCAGCTGCTTCCCCTCTGCCCTGAATTTGGGCCTGATAGTGTGATCTTACAGCACCTGTGTCGTGGTTTAAGCCCAGCTGGAAAATAAGCATCACACAGCCCCCTGATTAACCTCTCTCTCTTGCCCCCCCACACTGCTGGAATGGGGAGGAGAAGAAACAGTAAAACTTGTAGGTTGAGGTAAGAACAGTTTAATAGTTGAAAACAAAGTAAAATACAAAAATAATGGTAAATAATAATGATAATAAAAAGAGAAAGGAAAAAAATCCAAACAAGTGATGCACAATACAATCAGTCACCACTTGCTGACCGACGCCAGACCTCTTTCCCAAACCCAGATCAGCCCACCTCCTGGGTAACTCCCCCCAGTTCATATGCTGGGGAATATCCAGTGGAATATCCCTTTGGGCAGCCTGGGTCACCTGTCCCACCTACGCTCTCTCACAGTTTCCTTTTGTGCACCTTCTCTCTGGCAGTGCATGAGACAGACAGACAGACAGACACACACACACACACACAAAAAACCCCACTGAATTACAATAAACCACGACTTAGCAAAAGCCAAGAACATCAGCGCGTTATCAACGCTATTTCTCATTCTGAACCCAAAAGACAGCACCGTGCCAGCTACTGAGAAGAAATGAACTGCGTCCAGCCGAAAGCAGGACACAAGGGGAAACACTTCAGCACATGAAACAACCAACCCATGTGCGGGCCACAAACCCACAGCGCTACATCGAACCCCTGGGATGGGCGAGAACCCGCCCTTTGGGCAACACCCTGGGAGAGGTTCCAGGCTTAAGGCTCCTGAAGAGGGGCAGCTCCAAAGGCGAACAGTCCATCCCTGCTCCTGGCGGTCCCGGTGCCCCGGGAGGGGCTCCCGCAAGGGAGGAACGGGGTATCCCGGGAATATCCCGGCAGCATCCCAGCTCGCTGCCCCGCCCAGGAAGCGCCCTTTGCCCGCGGATCGGGAAGCCGGGAGGCCGGGCGGGAGGGGCGCCCGCAGGTAGGAGCGGGGACGGACACCCCCTCTGACCGCAGGGCCTTCGTGTGCCGGCCCTGCCGAGGATGGAGCCGGAGGAGGACAGGACAGGACAGGACAGGACAGGACGCAGCTCGGAGCAGGGGGAGGGCCGGCGTGTCCCTTTTGCTGCCGTCCCTGTGCGCTGTCATCCCTTACTGACGATGTGGCTTCCCCCCCTCCCGCCCCTTCCCACCTGCGGCAGAGCGGGTCCCTCCCTCGCCCCGGGTCCCTCCCTCGCCCCGGGTCCCACCCGCTGCCTCCGGTCGCGCCACCTTCGCACCCCTGCCCCGTGCGAATCCCTTGTTGCCAGAAGCCGCCTCGCGCTCGCCCCCTCCTGCATTCCCCCTCCTCGGCGTCCTCCCCATCCCGTCCCCCCGCGCCCCAGCCGGGCGCGGAGCCGCGCAGGAAGGCGGGCGTTGTGTTCAGGAACAAACCTGACGGCGATGGGGGGAGGCTCCCATCGCGCCCGAGAGAAATGCGGGCAGCCGCGTGGTGAACAGCTTTCTGTGATTTAAAAACAAACAAACAAACAAACAAAAAACAAAACCAAAACAAAACAAACAAACAAACAAAAACAAACCAAAAAAACCACAACCGAGTCTTCACCTTTTGGCTTTGCCGCGAGCGTTATCTATCCCCGCCCAAAAAAGTAGCTGGGGAGAGGAAGGTTTGAGCGCTGCCTTCTAAATTTGGAGTTGGTGCTGTTGTTGCGCCCGGAGAGCGCTCGGCTGCTGGAAGCACGTCAGGAGCACGAGAAGCTGAAAGGATGGAGCTCCCATAAACCCCACACCTCGGTACCAGCCATGGGGGGAAAGCAGAGCTGAGTGTTCGGAAGGGAAAATGAGTAGCCGAGGCAAAGAACGTACGTTGTAGGCTCCAGCTACAAAAATAAGCTATCACAATGCTAAAGCTGAGGCCCCAGGAACAGTGTGGTGTGGTTGCAAAGCCCCTGTTGAGGTCCAAATTGAGTGTCCTTCATGTCTCGTTTTAGTAAAGCTGTGGATGTTTCCTGCAGTAAATCCACACGCCCCTGTTTCGGTTTCCACATTCAAGCAATAACCCCATATGCCCAAGGCTGTGCCTTTGCTAGTAACAGATGAAATCCCTGATGGAAGTTCCCCTCTGTTGATGAGGTTTGTCCCCTCCTTTCACAGAGACATGACTGTGATCATGGGAATCTTTCTCCAGACTACCCTGTTGATTGTACAAAGGTTATCTGCTTTCTGCTGAGCTGCCATAGCAAATCTGAGCATAGCAGCAGTGTCTCAGTGGCAACCCAAACTAGGAAGTTTTTGCAGGGTCAGAAGGGAACTCTTCCTTCTACTTTATCTGCCTGCTTAGATGTTTCCCGGGGTGGTGATCATTGGGCATTTGTCAGGTGCTGGTACCACCTCTGAAATGCTGGTGGATTTGCTCCTCCAAAGTTCCTGTTTGTTGACAGCTTCCAGAGCAAAACCCTTCTGTTTGTGGGGAGTTGCCTGGGGGAAAGGTGTGTGTGTGTGGACATGGTTCTGACTCCTCCTGCTCTGGAGCGGGGGTGGCCCATCTGGTACACATTGCAGCATGTAAATAGCTTGGTTGGGTTGTTCTGCCAGACTGTTGCAGCAGAAATTCTCGGTAGTGGCAAAATCCTGAGAGCTGCAGGGCTGCAGAAAGCAGCCTCCCTTTGTCTATTGCCTTGGAAACAACCCATCTGCAGGGGTGGTCCACTCCAGCATTCAGCAAATATTTTAAGTAGGGCCTGAGATTATTAGCTTTGAAGGTTTGGGGGTTTTTTCTTGGGTTTTTTTTTGGGGGGTTGGGGGGAGTGTTTTGCTTGTTTTTGTTTTTTTTTTATAAGGCTTCTTTTTTGCTTATCTGATTATTTTTTTCTTCATGATTCTTCAGGTCAAGACTGCAGTCTGTCTCTTTTGCTTGCTTGCTTTCTTTCTGTCCAGCTTTGCCACATAGCATAAAAGACTTCAGGACTGGTGGTTTTGTGGTCTCTGGCATTCAGGGTCCAAAACTGTTCCATTCATCTGAGCTGTCTTCTTGATTCTGACACAATCCAATCCCTTATTACCCACTGTTAAATAACTGGTTTTGGTGGATGAAGCGGTCCAGGACCAGGCACCCATCAGTTTGCTGTGTTTATTTGCACCAGCACTCATCTGTCCAGTTCAGTCAATGCCATCTGGAGCTTGACTAGCTGTCCAGAGGTATTGGTTGTCCAGAGAGATTGGTAGCTTCAAGCAGAGTACAGCATCTTTGAAGTGATTCAAACTGGTAGTAAGTATCTATAAAGAGGGGGGAAAGAAAGTAATGTCTTAAATGCTTTAAAAATATTCCTGTATGTGATCTCAGCTTTACCCAGGGTGCATGTGGCTCTCTGGTTATAGATTCATCCCTGTGGTATCCCTTCCCTGCCATTTTTGATTCGTACTTTTTAAAATAAAGTGGGATTTTTCTTACCATTGTATTGTCCCTGTTCTTCTGCTTTTTTTTCTGCAGCAACTGCTAACTGCTGTTGCTTGCTGTTTGTCTGGGTTTGGCCTCAAAATAGTAAATACTGATGGAAAAATTCTTGTCTTGGGTGCTGATGGCATTTGTAAGAGCACTCTGCCTGAGAGTTGCATTCATGGTGGTTGTTGGAGCTCAGCAGGGATGCCAGGCTGGCAACTGAGAGAATCCAGCCAGAGTTGACAAGACATCAAATTGCTTTTTTGAAAAATAGGCTATGTCAAACTTGGATTTTATATCAAATGTTAAACATTTTTTCTTGCATAAAACTTTTTAATTTGAACGCTATGGTTAGGAGTTGTTCATGATTACGAAGAGGTAATCATGAAACTGATTTCTAGAATTTCTGTGATATTTTTATGGGGGGTTTTGACAATTTTAATAATGACTTTCTAAGGAATATGGGGGAGGCAGGATTCTGAGAAAGCAGAATGAACTGACCTCTGAAGAGATCTTCCCCACTTTGATGAGGAGAACACTACTACTGGGAGTCTGTCCTTAAAAGGAATTTCTAGCTCAGGCGACTGCTTGGTACGGGGGAGGAGAGAACTGGCAGTAATAACAAAGATGTTAATATCTCTAGCAGGAAGAACTCCCTGTAATGAACGTGGCAGTGTATACTGAAATGCCTGTTCCACCCACAGAGACAAATGGGAAGAAACCACAGTGTGCCTCAGGGAAGAAAACGGGGAGATCAAATCTGTTGTGCTGCGGGGTTTTTATTTTCAGCACCTCACATAAGGCCTGGTGGTAACAATGAGCTCTCACACAGAGGTGAGCTCCCAAGTGGGAGAGATCACTTAGGGCAAGGAGAATGCCCAGCATGAAGAACATGGGATCCCGGGGAAGCGAGCAGGCTGTGACCAGAATGTGACTGGAATTGCTGGCTGAGCAATGTGGATACATCCACACCTTCCCTGGCCACCAACTGCTACCACAAAGGGCACAGCTTCGTGCTCCATTGGCAGTAGATCTGGTTTCAGTCATTTGTTCTCACTCTACTGCCACCTTCTCCCCAAGAGTCTGAATTAATACAGCTGTGCTGAGTGTTCTCATGCTCCAGGATCCTTAAGGGGATCCACGTTTCTTAAATGACAGACTTCATTTTAAAATCTGTTAGTCCAGCCTAGACCACAGCCTTACAAGGAGCAGGGTATGTACCACTGAGAGCTTGGAGTCAGAGAACAGACTGGCCAAAAAAAAAGAATGAAATAATGTGGCCAGTATTGCTGTTAGTTCCCAAGAAACACATCACTTAAGATGTTTGTTGCTTTTCCTTCTTCTTTTTTTTTTTTTTATGTTTCTAGGAAGGGCTAGACCTGGAAAAGCCTGACATAACCTAGAGGTACTAATCAGCTGAGTGAGATGATCGATATTCCTACAGCACTTTTGTGTTGCCACTTGATGTGTTAAAAGCACACCAGCATGTTCCCCTTCACTTTGCTCCTGTGCTTGAATTTAGTGCTTATCTGCAGGCAGCTGTTTTCCTTTTCTCCTCCCAGGCTCTCCCTACCAGCTGCTTCACGAACACCGGCGTCCTCGCTCATTAACCTAAACTGTTTTTCCAATATTTTGACCGTGGGTTCTTTTTGGTTTCCCCATTAATCTGAACAAGCTTAATCATGAAATCGGTGTAATTGAGATGCTCAAACGGGAAATCAGTTAAGCTTGGCTGCAAGGGCTGCTTCTTAATTGATTTGCTTGCAAGTGAAGTTGAGCTTTTCACAGAAGTGTGTGGATCTCAGATCTCCACAGCAATACTTGGGATGCTATCCATACTCTGCCTTTCAAAGATCTTTGAAGTAGTACAAAACTATGCTTCTGCTCTTCAAACACATTTTGAGATGTGTTCTCTGCATGCTGAACATGTTCAAGTGTTGAATTGTTAGACTTATAATTCTCTTGAAATCCTCTAAAGCCCCTTGTTGTTGGGAGCTTTTCAACTCCAGGCTCATCGATGTGATGAGGGAAGTTGGGACACTTAGGAATTGTTTCAGCTACAATGCAGCATCTTTGCTTAATTAAGAAGTGTTTCTCATCAGGATGACTGACTGTCCATGGAGACATCTTGATTACAGAGCTCTGCTGCAGAAGCTTTCCTTTTACAACTGTTCACAAGAACCAGCCTAGGTTGCATTTTACTGAAACTGGGGAGTGAAATTTTGCACTCAGGCACCATACTGACTTGAGCAGAAGGCAGCCCTAGATCTCTCTTCTGAGAAGCAAGGACAAAAACTTATATAGATATGAAAATATATTTCTATCTAAAGGGGAAAAAAAAAGGAAAAAAAATTAACAAAAAAACCCCAAACACATTTCACCATTTCACTCCGCCAGTACTATTTAAAACATACCTCAGGCTCAGAGCTTGCTACCCACACAAGTTCTGTCACTCTGTCCATCAGGTGAAGGCCTATTTATGCATGAGACCAAGTGCTCTCCAAGCCTTGGCAGCTCGGTTCTGCAAAGATGCAGGTTCCAAGTAGCATCAGGGGGTTCTGGCTGTCAGGGATGCACACTGCAGTCTCTGTAAAGCAGCTGCACTAGACTGCATGTGCACTGTGGGTTTACTAATTTAAGTAGTTGTACTTTCTCAGGAATCCTGAGCACTTGGCTGGGCTAGTGGTTCCACCTCAAGGAGCTGGGACTCCGAGGTCTAAAGAAAACTGTTCTGGGTACCAGCCCCACACATCCTTTCTGTATGCACTGATCTCCACCTTACTGGATGTCAAAGCCCTTGCCAAAACTTGTGATTCCAAGGTGAGCAGGACTGAGGCCTGTACGAACACACGCTCTGGCTTTGCCAGGAAGCAGGGAACTTTGAGAGACTGAATTAATTAATCATTTAGCAGGCTCTTGAGTGCAAAATGCGACCAGTTGGAGCTCTGCCTCTCCCTACTCTGGAGTACCTATTCAGAGACAAGTGCACCGAGTGATCTGTTGCTCAAAGAGAAGATGTGATAACTGGGACATGAAAATCACCCACACCTGCTCTGGAGAGGCTGATGGAAACTAACTTGACATGTAAGCAGAAAGGATTTCTGTCACACAGTGAGGACTAAACGAAAACACCACACCTGCTGTAATTAAGTGGTCCTGTGCCACTTCAGGCAATTTTTTCAGGCTCGTTTCTCTAATTCAGAAATGGCCCTGAAATCTCAAACCTGTATCTACAGCCAAGAGCTCTGGACCAGCTGTGTCTGGGCACAGAAGAGCCTTACCTGTGTGAGGGGTAACCAGGAGCTTACAGTGGGAGCTGCAGGGGCACCTCTGGCTTCTGCCTTGCTGGCACAAACACCTCCCCAGCCAGAAGTGCTCTCCCACAGAGTTCTGAGCTGGGTGACCTCTCAGTACCTCTGTTGTCAGGTCTTTCTCACGCCCATTAGTCTTCAAGGTACAGGTGGGCACCTTTCCTGCTCCACGTTGGAGATTCCTGTGGGAGCAGGGGGGGAGCATTGAGGGATGGAGGAGGAATAAAGCTGGCCAAAGGAACACTGAGCACGTTCACGTGGGGTCAAATAAAGGATGACAGACAATTTTCAGATACAAGTGTTAAGCTTAGAGGCCTTTACCACCACCCTCCCCACTGCATCAGCCTCTTGCCAGCCCTCTGCCTCCCACCACCCTGGCAGGAGCTCCTCTCACCCACCCCCAGGAGCAGCCAAAACATGGCCAAGTGGTCAGCTCTGGGCCCCCAAAATAAGAAGGATCTGGATCTGTTGGAATGAGTCCAGAAGAGGAGACAAACATGATCAGGGGGCTGATCACGTCTCCTATGAAGATGGGCTGAGAGAGTTGGGACTGTTAGACCAAAGAAGAGAAGGCTCTGGGGAGACCTCATTGCAGCCTTCCAGTATTTGAAGGGGGCCTAGAGAAAGATGGGGACAATCTTTTTAGCAGGGCCTTTGTGATAGGGCAAGAAGTAATGGTATAAACTGAAGAAAGGTTGATTCAGATTAGATATAAGGAAGATTTTTTACAATGTGGGTGAAGAAACACTGGAACAGGCTTCCCAGAGAGGTGGCTGATGCCCAGTCCCTGAAAACATTTAAGGTCAGGCTGGATGGGGCTCTGAGCAACCTGATCTAGTTGAAGATTCCCCTGCTGATTGCACAGGGATTGGATTAGATGACCTTTAAAGATCCCTTTTCACACAAACTATTGTACGATTTGGGAGAGGCAGCCAGAGAGGGGCTGAGCCTGCTCGGCCTGACTGGCATTGTCCAAGGAAACAGGTGTCCCTGGATAGCTTCCCTTTCCAGTGAGGAAACTGGAGAGCCAAGGAATTTCCCTTGCACAGGGAAATACAGAGCAGAGCTGTGTGCACTTCTCTCTCACCTGAGTGCTGGTAACACCTATCAGACATGGATCTAAACATGTAAATGCTGTTCAGATTACACCTACAAACAGTGTGAGTCTGAATCCATTATTTATAACATGGAGACGGGATCTGAATGAAGTTGCTTGTTTATGAGAGTCAAAAACATCAGTCAAGAGTACTGCAGGCTCCAGGACAGTGAGGTCATACTGCCAAAAGCAAATAAGATTTCTACAGGAAAAAGATAGAAGTTTCCCTCTAAAATCCACAGGAAAAAAGTTTTTAGGTCTGCAAAACCAGGGGAGAGTTTGTCCTTTCTGTGCAGTAGTGTGGCTCCACAGGGTACTTGCAGGGATTTCTTGAATGAAAGGAGGATGGGAAAAATGGGTTCGTATATGTTATCCTGTGAATGGTATGAAATTTATGAAGGGTCTCCTGCTCCACTTGAAAATGTTTGTTTTATTGTCCTTTAATCAAAAAATGGGTCGAAAACCACTCCTGTAAACTTCTCATTTCTTAGCAAAAAGTGGGAAAATTGTTTGCCTGCAGGATAATAAAAAGGTAGATTGGTGGTAGCTTTTCCTGCATTTATTCTCCATGGTGACAACTCAAAGACAACAACTTAGATACTGCAAGCATGGCAAATGTATAATGCTTGGTAATTGGGGATGAGGATGTGTCTCAAGAAGCTATAAAACTATTACATTTTCATTATAGAGTATTGTTATGTCCTTCTTCCCCTCACACTGAAAATAAGTTCATTACAGGGGAGAAGAAAAATATAAGTAAAATAAATAATGACAGCCAAGTACAGCAAAGAAAGCCACTCACTGTGTGATGGCTGGGAAATGGCTGTGGCAGGCAGCAACAGCAGCAGGGAGAAAGCCCAGCTTGTTGGTAAACAGCAAGAGAACTGTACCTCTGAGCTGGGGCTCAAGTTTCCTTGGACTGAATTTTGCTTTTAAACTGAGCCTGTCGATTTTTAGTCCACACTTCTAACTCACACGTAACTGGGAGCATCTTGGAACTCCACTTACCTTCTCACTCATTACGTGCTGCTTCTCTCTGCCACTGCTCTCACCAAGGACAGTGAAACCTGAGTGCATTTGCTCCTGCTGTTTGCACTTCAGAGCTCTGACTGCAGCTGCCCTGGGGCTGAAAACAATTCTTACTCTTCTTGAAATTATGTTCAGCTTTAATTTTTAAAATGTTTCCGGTAACATCCCTGCTTGGGCTTGAGAGAGTATCTGGAGGGCTGGGGGTTTTGTTGTGGGTGCTCTGTAATTTTTGCTTTTATAGGGGGTAAAAATGTCTTTTTACAAAATGCCACTCATTCTACATCTGAACTGATCCGGAGCCCAAGGCACAACGCTGAAGGTTGACTGGAAACAGCCAAAGGAAAGCAGAGGGGTCACAGAGGCACTACAAGCACGACAAAAAATGACAGGCAAAAGGGAGAGGAGGTGATGGGCCCCCTGGCAAAGGCCCCCCTGCAGGCAGGGGGAAATGTCAAAAAGCAATTATAGAGGTCACAAGAGAATTCATATGGGAATCGTGGCAGGTTCCTTCCTTTAGTATTAGCCAAGTTTATTCTTCAGATTTTTTCTGCTTCTAATGCTGGTAATCCAGCTGGCATTTCTGAGATCATATCAGAATGGTACCTGTTCTGTCACATCATGTAATAGATCCCTTTTCTGATCTTCCAGGAAATGGGAAAGGGACTTTAAGAACCCCAGGTGATGATGAAGGTGGTTTCAGCATCACAGCTGTTGTAGAAAGCACGTACAGCCAGTGGAGCCCAATGGAGATGCTGCACCGCAGGGATTTCGGGAATCATAGGGTCAAATCTGCAGCACCTGGTTTATGCCAAGGGTATCCTTGCTCCTGGACCCAGACAAAAAAATGAGCTAAAGCCCCTTTAGCTTTTATTTCCTTGTGTCCTAAAGCTTGTACTTAGTGACAAAGAACAGATTCTCACCCACATCTTTGTGTGAAAGCTCCCTGGAGAAAAAGGAAGACAGCTCCATGTGGTTTCTCAACAATCTCCACGTCATTACAATTATTTTCAGAATAGCCCAGGCATCATAAACACTGTGGTGTTGTGTTTATGTACCTGTAACAGTTTGTGGCAAGGTCTGACTTCTGAAATATTTTGATTTTTCCTTCTCATGGATCTGTATTTGTACAGCCCAGTGGCTGTCCTGTATCTCTCAGAGAAGCAGCCTGGGGAGGAACCTTGGTACTCAAAGATACAGGAGTCCTCTTCCACTTCAAGAGTATGGAGAGTTCCAGTTGATTTGCTCAAGACAACCCAGACCTGTAGGAGCAACTTGACCAAGGAAAGGTCTTCTGTGCAATGTCAGATCACTGTTATTGGAGGAAGCTGGTCCCCAGTCCAGTAGTGGCATCCATGTGTGGTTAACCCTCCTGACACTCCCTGAAAAAAAAGCTCTGAAACCCCTTCTCTCTTCCCTGCAAAGGGCCACTTCCATCTTACAGTGCCCAATACTTACTTTACACACAAATTTATATGGCCAGTGTAAGGTAAATCTGGAGAGGACTGGAATGTAAAAGTGGCGACTTGCAAAACCACTTGTCTTATGTTGGAGGTGAACTGGTGCTGCCCACCTGGAAGAGGTCAGGCAGGCAGTGTAACTGCTGATCCGTGGCCAGCAGGGACCCAAAGTCACAAGCCAGAGTGAAAACCACAATTCAGTGAGCTGTGGAAGGACCCAGATACCTGAGCAGGAGCTGGGACCCCCCACAGGGAAACCTGGCACACAGAGCTGCCAGTGGTGGCTGCAGGGGAGGAGAGGTGAGCCTAGGGGACAGGGCTGATGGCCATCTCTGACCTGACTGCAGGAACAAAGGCAGGGATGCCCAACAGTGCCCTGTATTACATGCCAGCACAAAGGCCTGAATCATTCTGGCTTGCTGTTTCAGGTTATAAATGTTGGAGTTTCTCAGAAGTTTAAAATATTCAAAGTGCTAGTTTTGTTAATTTTCCATCTCAGTGGAAATGGAGTGTTCTGAGGATACTCACATTGAAGCCACCCACTGGAACTTTTACAATGTGCTCTAAAGGAATAATGGGATTGATGAGAAGTCATTACCACTGGTATTTATTTTCCCATTCCATTATGTCAAAACTTTTTTTTCACTAGCCAAGATCACTTTTCTTGACAGCACAGCCAAATCTACCACTGATGCTTGATCCTGCTGTTGCTCTAAGGGCTCTTTTATTTTTAAAGGATTCATTAATCACCTCGGTTGTCTTCTTAGCAAGCCACTGTTGTGTTGTTGTGATTTCAAGATCACAAAACTATCCGTGTCCTTGACATGACCCAGACATCCATATCTGGTACGAAAAGGATTTTAATTTTATGCCAGCAATAAAAACCGATAACTGGAAAACTTATAATAATTTGAGACCACATAATAACCAGGCTCGTTCTTTTCCAGTGCCAGCGTTCTGCAGGTGTTCTGAAGGATGGTGCAGACACAAACCATTGCTTCTCTCCTGAAACACGAGGCTCCTCTCGGGCTCTCCAGCAGCCTCTGGCCCCTGCTCCCCCGTTCAGGAGTCACGGGTCATTAGGGTTGTGTAGCTGTACAAATACTCTACGTCACCCCTCACTTCTTGATTTGGTCCATTTGCTCCTGCTGCTGCTGCAGACACATTTCTAATTGGAAAAATAAAAGGTGGCCTGAGCACAGACACTATCAGTAAGTGGAAAACATGAAAATGCCTTCAGATTTGGGGAGATAGGAAATCTGAAATTTTAGAGCAAGGTGCTGCCCAGATCTGACTTCAGGGAATTAAGACCTGCTCTTTTTTTTTTTTTTTTAAGGTTGAAATTCTTATCATCTGGTAAAACTTCTGGAATCACTAGTTATAAAATCTTCAATACTTTTCCAGCTACTTGGATTCAAGAGATGTGGAGGAGTTCTTACAAACAGTTGTTTCTATAATTAAAAGAGTTCTCTTAAGAGAATTAGTTTGCAACTACTTATTTATAAGCTAGATACACAAATGGCAACTTCTTACACACAGTGTACAGAAGCCCTAAAGTACCAGCACTGAGCAAACAAAACCAACTCAAATAAATGAGGGGAAGGCTTGTATTTTTAATACACACAAATCATTGCTGAGGGCTTGATCAAATAAACTGCAGTGACTGAGATAAGGGACAGAACATAACCAATATGAAAAGGAGATTGTGATGCTCAGTGTGATGCTTTCAGTGTGATTAGAAGATAGAGGTATTCAGAGACTGTAAAATCAGGTTTTTGGCCCCTTTCTGACATAGTCATTGTTGCAGATGCACTTTCAAATTTCTATGTAAACTGAGTCTTCTGGATGTCTCATGGAAAGGATAGAAGGCTGAGCTCCCTTGAAATTCATGGCATAGGGGTTCCCAAGGTTTTCAGACTAACAAAACATCAACATGCCAGTACCATCATATGTCAGGGATGAAATGTTAATTTAAAACAACATGTAGTGTGGCTCCGTAGACTCCTCAAGGCCCCAGGGGTCTCAGATGGCAGCCACCTCCCTACTTCTTGTTAACTGTACTGGGATTTTCCTAGGAACACACATCAGTGATGAGAAGAGATGAAAATACTCAACATTTAGACTCTCCAACCACAATACAAGCACGTAGCTGGCAAACGTAGTTGCTAAGCTGCTCTCCCTATTTGAAAAGTCATGGCAGTCAGGTTCCCCGTGGCTGGTAAAAGGGAAACATCACACTCATTTTTAAGAGGGGTAAAAAAAAGAGAACCCTAGGAACTATTGATCACTCAGCCTCACCTCTAGGATCATGGAAGAGATCCTCCTGGAAGCTATGTCAAGGCGTATGATGGCAGGGAAGTGATTAGAGACAGCCAGCAGGACTCCACCAAGGGCAAATCATGCCTGCTCCCTTGGAGGTCTTCTGTGATTTCCTTATTCCCCAGACTGCACTGGGGAATAAGGAAAGTGAATCTGATGTCATCCATCTTGACTTTTTACCTTCAATGGAGAGGGGCACTGACTTGCAACTAAAAGACGGTAATTTAGGAGATACAAGAGAGAAATTCTTTACTATTAGGGTGGTGAGGCACTGGAACTGTCTGCCCAGAGAAGCTGCAGATCACTGGAAGTGTTCAAGGTCCAGCTGGACAGGGCTTTGAGCAACCTGATATAGTGGAAGATGTCCCTACCCATGGCAGAGGATTGGAACTAGATGTTCTTTAACAACAACTTCCTGCACAAACAATTCTGTGGTTCCATGATTTTATGTCCCTGCAGGCTAATGCTTCTCTGCCAGGAAGACCCAGGACTATGATTTCCAGAACTACAGAGGAATATGGGAATAAGGAAGAAAGCCATCCTTTCACCAATTCACCTTCTCACATGAAAACTGCGCTGTCATCAGACCTATGGAGATTATTCTTTCTCTCCCCTGACCATTCCTGGTGGGTGAACTGACCTGGCAAAGGAGTAATACAGAAATTAATCTATCATTTTTTATGGAGAACTGCAGTGATTTAATACACCTTGTCTTCAAAACAGTACTACCAGTATCAGCACCTGAGGCCAGACAGGTTCCCAAATTCCCAGAGTAACAACAAAGATGCAATTTCAGAGGCTGACAATGTCCATAACACAACAGGGCACTAAGTTGTTTCTAGGCATAATAAGGGGCAAGATACTGGCCCTTGAAATAATCCCATCATCTTCCTTCACATGATGATTTTGGCAGCTAAATGACTGCATAATACCCTATGAAAAAAAGAATGTCAGGCTTCCAAATGGTGTGAAGCACTCACTTCTGAATTCAGCTGTTCCTGAGACAACAGCCACTAAAACCCCGTCCCAGTCAAGGTGACTGAAATGGCTGTAAGTGAAAAGGGTGACTTTCAAAGCTTGTGTCCATCCACAGAGCTTAATTCTTTTTCCACTGCTGTTACTGCTCTCTTCAGTGTCTGGAAACAATTCCCAGAATGGAGAGATACCAGTAGCATGGACTGAAGGTCTGCAGCTGCCTTCTCACTGAGACTGTCCCCTTTTTGCTTCTTTAAAACAAAAAGGCCACTCACTCTGCAGGGATGTCTGGTGGTGCTGGAAGCAGAACACCAGCAAGGCTAGAGCACTGTTTATGGTACAGTGGAGTAGGTACTCTAGCTTGAAGCTCTACAGGGTCATAGCTCAGCTGCAAGGAAATGCAGCTGCATCAAAACAAAACACAGTTGCGGACAGGGGGAAAAACACATCATGCTCTCATCACAATAAAAGCTACTTTGACCCACTTTCAAAACAATACATCAATCTCACCTGAAACTCTCATCACACAATGAACAGAACTAAATATTGAACAAACCAGCTCATAATTGTCTTTCTCCATTCAGCCCTTATCAAAGTTAACACCTCATCAGTCCTTTTCTTAGAGGATGTGAGTTTTCTTTCCCATTTAGGGCCCCATCAGCTGGAGGCAGTCTGCAGCTGTAAGAACAAGGCCTCCTCCCATCATGGGGATGACACAGATGGCTCTAAGTATGGATGACAATTTTGATCCAGAGAACTGAGGAGGCAGACAGCAAGAGGTATGCACAGGCCTCCCTTTGCACATGAGACAGGGCAGGAGGCACAAAGCCATCCTCACTTGTAGTTCAGGGCTGCAGGGACAGTAGGGATGTGGCTGCCTTCCAGTGCAGAATGGAGGGCACTGGGAAACAGGGTGCCAAAGAGAGCCCTGGCCTCATTTTCTTGGCAGATTCCCAGAGCCTCTGAGACCGAGTGCTGTTCATGGGTGTCTGTCTCTTACAAAAGGCTCTGCTCCCCTGATGAAACAAACAATTGAAACAGTCCACAGGTGATGGCTGCAAAGGGTCACAGAGTCTTGCTTGTTGCTCTGTATCTTCTCCACTGCAGTCACGTCGTGATACCCAGCCCATCAACATGAGATGTCCACAACTTCAAACCACAAGGGACATCCTCGTTGGGAAATCATTCTGAGAAGAGAGGGAGAAGACAGAAGTCAACGAAAGATTGAAGTCAACAGGAAAGCACCCATAGAACAAATAGATAGACAAAGCTTTGACAGAGACACAACAAAACAGCAACAGCTTTGTCCACTCACAACCCATTCCTCTCTCACACATGCCACTTAAGCTCAGGCCTAACAGCCAAGCTACTCTAGCGACAAGGTCTCCTTCATGGAGCAGACTTCAGCCAGATCCCTATCCCCACCAGCCATGAACTCATCAGTCCTCACTAGCTGGGACTGTGGCAGGATGTTTTGCATTTGCTGGTAGCCTGGGTGAGGAATGCCTTTGGCATAGAAGGCCCTACACAAGCCCAGAGGAGTGGGTCATCACCCCTTCCAGAAAGATGTCTCTTACACCATACCTTGCTACCAGCCCTGTCCCGGTCTGAAGAACAAGAGCCTCTCAACCCTTCCTTAACAAGGATCAATGCCAAAGCCCTGTAATTTCTGTAAGCCCCAGGTTACTTCCCTATCGTGATCCTTCTAAACTCCAGATAAACTCCCACCATCTTGGATCACCAGGCTACAGATGCCAAAGACATCCCTTACCTCCCTAGTGCCAGGCACATCTGGCTTTCCCCTCCATTATGAACT
This sequence comes from Lepidothrix coronata, assembly GCF_001604755.1. Lineage (NCBI taxonomy): Eukaryota > Metazoa > Chordata > Aves > Passeriformes > Pipridae > Lepidothrix > Lepidothrix coronata. Next base: position 1,405,227 of record NW_016690363.1, read on the forward strand.
TCCATGTAGGAGCTATTTCCCATTCTGGTCCCCTACACCCACAGTGACCTCCCCCTTCCCACAGGCAGTCACACCCAGACCCCAAGCTCTACCCTCCTGGAAAACCCTCTTGCCCGTTAACCCTGGTTAGTAACCCCTGCCTGGTGACTCTCCGCTCAGCCTATTTGGACCAGGACCACCAGACATGGCCTCACTGTTTTCTTGGGGTCCTTTTTCCTCTTCTTGTCAGAGGCATTGAGGTAGGCCTGTTCCCTGGCCCTGTACGAGGGGCCCCGGCTCAGCTCCCTCTCGCTGTAGGGGGGCAGGCTGTCCTCCTCCTCATCCTCCTCCTGAGACGACGGCGGCTGCTGCGGCTGCTGCTGCGACTTCTCGGCTTTGTAGGTGGAGGGTGGTGACCAGGCATAGTATGTTCCCCCTCCTCTCTGGCTGGGCTGCGAGCTCAGCTTCGAGGGGGTGGCACAATGGTCACCGCTCTCATCGTAGCTCCGAGATTTCCTCTCCAAGACGCTGCTGAGGTAGGAGTGGTCGTATTTCTGGCTCCCTCCGGGCGTCCGGCTCACCAGCCTGGGAAGGTGCTTTTCCTCATGGGCCCGTCTCCGGGGCGGAGTGTACGACCAGCCCCGATCCGAGTCCGTCAGCGGCTCCCTATTCCCTCTGCTGCGCTTGGAGTAGTACTCCTCCATGGAGCTGTCCTGGTGGGGCAGCCCCCCGCTGCGGCCGCCGTGCGACTCCGACCGCTCGAAGCGCCGTGTCTCCTGGCTGTCCGCCCGCCGGGGCCGCTGGCTGTAGGACTCTGCAAAGGCTGCCAGCTCGTCCATGGAGACAGCCGGCACTCCCACGGAGAAGCTCTTACGGGACAGCATCTCGGACTTGGATCTCTGCTGGCTGCAGGAGGGAAGAGGTAGAGTTAGAGGGCAAGATCCGGCTGCGCTCGTCCCCTCGGGCTGCCTGCACAGACAATGGAGGGAAACAGGCACTCCTGGGAGCATGAATCATCTGGACTGTTTCCATCATCTTCCATAGGAAGAGATGTGTCACATCCTTGAGACCCGGGTTCTCTCTGCTGACTGTAAAGGCAACTCGGTGTAGACAGCTCAGGCTCTGCATATCTAAGGTTACCCGAGATTAACCCCAGAGTGCACCTGCCTTGACCTCCAGTGTGCAGGGCTGGACTTGCTTCTTCTTGGCCCCAGAGCTTGTAGGTTTATGTCCTGCTGGGAAAACCCAAGAACCCTGCCTCGGAAGCTCACAGTAGGGCAATTTTGAAGCAGTGAACTGGCAAGATAGCACAGTACTGAAGGAAGGAAATCCCTGCCATTGCTTTTGGAGACTGGGATGTTGGTATGTGCGGGAAGGATGTGCTATCTCTCTTCCAGGTACCACAGTGTCAGTCCTTTAGGCCTGGAGTACAAGTCTTGCTGCACCAAAGCACCAGGGTGCAACTCCGAATAAAGCGAACCAGCACTGGGAAGCGCTGGAGGTATCAGGTGCAAATCTCAGGAGAGAGATTTGTAACTGTACCTTCCCACTTTGGGAAGGGTGGCTTGGTTCCCTATTAATCTCACTTTTATATCCCACTGGGAATGGGGCTGGTACCTAGCCTTACCCAGCTGGGTAGGCTTCAGCAGGTGTGTGGGAATCAGATTCTTTCTGACCTCATCTAACGACACGTCCAGATTTCCTATTTCTGTCTAACCCCTCTCTCCCGCTAAGCAGAACCAGAGCAGCAGGAAATGGAGAAGAGCTACCAGTCAGTCCATCTGTCCCTTCTCCTCTCTTTACCACTTTGCCAGATATAGCTGCCTCCCAACATGGTGATTCCTCACCTGTGCCAGTAACTGTCCCTCTCATCTCTGTAATCAGAGACAGCCTGAGACCTGGACGTGCTGCCCCCGCCGATGACTCCCGCCCAGTATTCCGCGTCCCCGTCCATGTCCCCCGCGGGAGGCAGGGGTTTCCTCCGCGACTGCCGGTAGGGCTGGCGGAAGTTCAGGTCCTCCTCGTGCAACGAGCTGAGCTCAGACACGGTGTTGTTATCTGCAGAAAAGAAATGAGATGGGCATCCTCACCTGACAGCATGTGGGAGAGGGGAGGAGAGGACAGGCTGTGATGAGCTCAGCTGCAGCTTTCTCAGCAGAAAAGCTGAGCTGCCCTCTGTTAAAAAACAATCAAAATGGAATGAGAGGCCTTCACATCCTTGAACAATCCTGCCCAGCACTGCTGGAGCTCTTTCTGGACACAAGAGCTGCTGTTAGACCTAAAGGTCTTCTGAACTTGTCGCTGGCAGCCAGGTGGGATATTCCAACGATACCGCAAATGGCATGAGGTTCCTGCGTTCCAGAAATTCCCCTCAGCCCTGCTTCAGTAACACATGTGAGCTCCCTGCCTTGGGAGGTGGGCTCTGAGCGTGGTGGGACATCAGCACAGCACAGCAGTTGTGCCACCTCCCCCTTTCCTGGTGAGAGACAGGCTGGCTCTGGATTTGCCCTGACTTGCCCATCTAAAACAAAAGCAACACCCACAAAAAAAGATTAAGAGAAAAGTAAGTGTCTGTCTGAATCACTGTCAGTCTCTACCCCATCAAACACACTGACATCTGGAGGCCTGACATACCAATCTGCAGAGGTCTTTTTATAGTAAAGTTTGTGGGCGGAGAAGACAGCGTGCTCAGCAACGACTGTTTAAGAAGAATATATCATTTGTTCGTTATGCCTAATCTGTACAAGAGCTTTGATGGAGTGTCATTCCCATTGCCTTACCTTCATTGATTTGCAGCATCCCACATGCCTCTTTTAAATGAGTCTCTATCGGTGCCTAACATGGGTTAGCTCAGTGTCACAATATCTGGCTTCTTGAATGTTTCTTGTAGTCCCTGCTCCTTCTGCAGCAGCCACTCCAAACAAACCTTCTGCACCCTTCAAACCACACTGTGGTCACTGCAGCCCACAAAACTTGTTTTCAGTAAAACCATCCCTCTCCCATTTTGCCATGCTGGGAATTTACAGACCGTAATTTACACTGTAAGACGTATAAAAATTGTGAAAACAATATCCCAGCTATTATCACACCACAGGCTGTAAAAGGTGTAAGTATCATAAGGTGCTGATGAGCCAAAAGTTTAATTACCTGAGTGCACAATTTTCACGAGCTTTTCAGTATCCCTCATTTTGTCTGCTCTAATTAAGAATAATTAGGTAAGCATCAGATCTTCAAAATCTGAACGTACCTGTAGATACCTAAAATCTAGGCTTTATCTGCCCCATTTACCATATCCTAGACATCATACCTTAAAGGCTGACCCTGAGGCAAAGACAGCCAACTCTGAACTATGAATTTGCAGTCTTTTTCCAGTCAGTGGGAAGGAAAAAAACAAACCATGCTTCTTTCTTACATCGTTCTCGCATCCTCCTGGCTGGGTCAAACTGAGCCAGTTCTTTCTCGACATAGTACAGCACCTTCATGGAGTCCCTGTCCTTGTCAGCCTGGATCCTGTACCCTTTGCGCACTGCTAGGGAGAAAGAAAAAAAGCACAGGAGGGAAACACACATTTAAGATTTTGAAACAATTTAAGAACAAGACATTCCAGCAACATTGCTTCTGTAATTGAGCTCATGTCTGCAGACAGGTAGGCTGCGTCAAAACAGACTGAGTCAGTCGCTGCTTCGGAGGAAATTCGTCTAAAATGTGGGATGTGAAGTTGTAGCAGTTGCATCATTCTGAAAGTTTGCAGTTAACAGCAAAAATGGTTTTGGAAATGCCCAATTTGTACAGCCAAATGCATCAAGTGGTGTCACTGCCACAGAGCGATTCCAACTCCCACAGACGATTGCGAGGAGAAAAGCAGAACTCCTTTCTCCTTCCTCAGCACCACAGAAAGGATTCGTCATGGTACAGGAGAAGCAGTCCCGGAAGACCAGGCTTCCCCTATGCAGCGGGGGCCGTAAGCTCCCAGTCTGCAGGAGCAGCAGGTGGCTGAGCATTTGGGAGCTGTCACTCTGCAGGACCACTCCACCCTCCCGGCACCACAAATTCTGCTGACACAGGTTGAAGAGCCTGTGGCAGCAGAAGCTCCAGAGAATACAGAAGGGAACACCAAATCCCACAAAGCACATCACACTGTTTTAAGATTTATACCCAATCCCATGATGAGGTCACTGGTAGCTGTGAAACTGCCTGCTCTGGCATTCTTTATGTGCTTCACTCTACAGAAAAGGTACGTCTTACACATACATTAAGTGCTTGACTCCTGGGATTACTCCATTTACAGGGGAAGTCTGGACAGCTTTTTGGGGGGTTTTCCACACTCCTGTGTGCAGAAAAGAAGCCCCTACACATCTGGAGCCACAGCAGCTCTAACTCTGGGAGGCTGGGTCCATGCACACCTTACCTGCTAACAACAGCTATGAACAGCCTGACTACCCTAAGTCAGCAAGCAGAGAACTCCACCTGTCAGGGCTTTGAAGAAAATAAGGCTTTTATAGCAGATCATTTAAGAAAGGTCTCAGCCTGGGACTATTTCAGGCCCAACACAAACTCAGGTCTAGGTACAAAAGAGGACTACAACCCTCAAATTCAGCCTCACTACAGAACTGTGATAAGGACAATTCACTTAGCACTATAGAATGGAACCTGTCTGCCTTGCATGGGGTTAATATGTTCCCTTGTGTGAATACTGCAGTGGTGCATGAGTGCTCCTCTTGTGGAACAATTTAAACACTTGGAGAGTGGTTTTGAGCCAACCTGTTCCTTCTGTTTTATCCCTCACTGCAATATATCAAGCTACTAACATATGGGTTTGGTAGTACGTTGCATACTAGGCACTGTGTGGGCTGAGCAAGGACTTGGCAGAGGTATTCTTAGGCACCTTCTGTCCTACACAGCTGTGCCTGTGTCTGTGCACTATCAAATTACCATGTATTACAGCCATTCTGCTTCAGGAATGGCTGTGCCATAGAAATGGGTAGAACAATCCCTGTCACAATCCCACAGGTTGCTTCAGGAGCAAAGTGCTTTACTGTGGGTTTTCCCTGCGCACATGTAAGTTAAGTGACTACATCTTGAAATATTACCTTGTGTGTCTGCACTTGGGAAAGGTATTAGATGTAAAAACACAGTATGGGTCTATCAGGGTCCTTCTTTTAATGTGGCTCCAGATAGCTTAGCTGACTGCAGTCTAGAGTTCTGCTGTGCTTTATTATCCCCATGAGTGTGTGCACAATGGCTGCAAAATGCACACAGTGGTTTACAGAACCCTGGGTAGGAACCCTGTCTCTGCCTTCCAAAATGAGCAGCACAGCACATCTCCTCAAGTGAGATTTCTACTATAAAGAGGGGCTGGACTGAGTGGCCTCAGAAGAGATGGCTCCTGCTGCACTGCACGAGCAGCAAGGCCAGTTCTGCACCTCCCTATCACGGCTGGCCTCTGCCTGGTACCTTGCCAGGAAAGAGGCCTCTCACTATTCTTTCTTCTAATGTCTCTACCAGGAGCTCAGCTAAGCTGCCACCTCATTTACACACAGGCCAGCAAACAACCATCAGCTGGAAATGACTCTGACCTACTAATAACCTTTGGGGAACTCGAACAGGCAGCTTCCAGGCTGTCTCCCCGGAGCCACTACTCACACTGAAGCTGCACCAAATATCTATTTGGGCAACATCTATAGCTCCTGGAACTGATGGAGAATTAGCTAGGCTTCATGCTTGACTTGCAATTGCAGCTGTGTATCAAAAGGCAAATGAATTTCTTGGTTAATTCTGCAAGCATCTAGAAATTAATTTTGGATTTAAATCTGCAAAGATGACTGTGAACTGCTCATAAAAAGTATTTTCCATTACCGATGAACCATTTTTTGTCTCTATGTTTATTTATTAAAAACTTCTCATAATGATATTAATAATGTTCAACTTATTAAATCTCTTCACTATCCCTTCATCTGAGAACCAAAGATATTACTGCTTCCTCCTCAAACCTTTCTTCATCTGTAATTGCCATAATCCTTTAATCAGGTCTGAATAATTTTAGGCCCATCTTAATTATAAGGAAATAAAGATGCAGAGATGTTGACCACATGTCCAGAACCATTCACTGAAGTCAAAGAGAAGAGAACGTTCTTCCCTGTTAGACCATATTTTTTTCTCCTGAACAGTTCACAGATTTCTAATGTTTAAATTGTGTTTAACTAGACATTATTTTTATTCTTCTGTGGGTGGAACCAAGTCAGCCAAAACTGTAAGCTGTTTCCCTCCCCAGAAAGGACAGCACTACTATTTTTTTCAGACAAGTATGGTTAGGAAATAAATGATGCCTCATCCTTAAACACTTTAAATGTTAAAGGTCTGCAGCCCAGCTCTAGGATCAAGAGCTTCCCTGTGTGCAGGGTTTAAGGGATATATGCAAGAGTCTCCAGGTAACCACTGGATTTAAAATAGAGCATGAATTCTAAATCATGTGTTGCCAACACTTCTAAATAAGAGAGCTAAAAGTTTTGGGATTTTTTTTCCTTATTCAGCCCTAAGTTTAGGATGGAGTTCTTAGGCTTAATCAGAGCTTTGTCATATGGCTTTTATGTAACCCTGGAAAAATTTTCTAAATATCCTCATGCCTGAGTTTGCTCACTAGATCCCCTCACAGGGGTCATTTTTAAGCACAGAATCTATCTAGGGCAAAGGCTGTAGTTTTTAACCTTTTTAGGCTCCATCCTCTGTCCTCCAGCACTTCTGATCCTGCTTTTCTAAATGGACCTGACAGAAAGGTTGAACTCTCAAAGATAAAAGGTTTCACATCAGACCTACACTGGCTGTGTGGAGGACACAAAGACCATGATTACTGCTCCTTCTGAGAAAAGGTCCTTACTATAAACTCAACCATTACCTGTTTTGTTTAGCTTGCTGTCTGGCCAACCAGCAAATAAGTAGCATGGAAAAGCCACATAATGTTTTCTCTTCCACAGCCTGTCATTAGGGGATATTCTGGCTTTGTGAAGGAACTTAAGGGACAAGGAACAGGATACATGCTATAACCCTTCCTTAGCTCTACAGTTCAAGGAACAACAGGTGCATGATCAAGACTAAGGGTTCGTCCACATTCTTGCAAAATAAATTAATTAAAATACTAATAATAAAAAAGAAATTAAGAACCTCTGCTGTCTTGCCACAAAGGTTAAAATTCTGTGATAATGTTTTTATTTGCAATACATAGTATTTCACGTCAAGTCCTGAGGTGAGGGATTGAGTCCAGACACCTGATTTGGATTATATAATAAATGCATCCTTCTGTGTAATGATCATGCAAATTTAAGAGCCATTCTGTTTGGTTACCAAACACATCCACAGTTTTTCATTCTGCACTTGTGCTCTGTTAGCACAGACAAGACTGGGGCTGTGATCTGACTCTTAAAAAATCCCTCGAGTTCCCACAGCCACCACCACGCTCTACATGCAGTGACATTCTTCACAGGAGAAAAAAAATTAAGCACTGGGGTGTCATTCATCATTTTCTGACAAAGGTTTTTGAATCAGATACATTCTGCTTTGGATCAATGATTGATTTATTTCCTATTTTAAAGTGCTCCATTCCAGAGCTGTTTTGATTTCAGCGGCAAAATAAATTATGATTGTTGAAGGAAAATACTTTTCGTAATTCTAGAAAGGTTAATATACTGACTGGGGCAGCAGAAGGATGTGTAGAGTTGTTCCAAAAACTTAATTAATTGATTATGCTACTTAATCTTGTCTTTTCATATGTGTTTTATCAACACACTGTCACGAGCAAATTTGACAATTGATAATTAGTGTGCTTTGAAATCAGACATGTAGCTGGATCAGTGGTGACTCTACACGGGTAAAACCCACCACTCCAATCCTGAAATGTGTGTGGCTAAATAGCTGCCCTCTTTTTCCTTGATGGCAGCAGAAGTGACCCTCAACGAGACAGTCATGATAGTGACAGTCTGTGTCTGACACTGATCCACAACTCCTTTCTAGTTAGAAGCCTTTCATCTCTCACACTGCACAAATGCAAAGGCTGAAGAAAAAAGTGCCCTACTGACTTCTGTAAGGCAAAGTACGGGGTCCAGCCCCAAATGCTCTTGGGCAGAAACACCAAGGGAGTAGGTTCTTTTGCCCAAAAGGCCATCGGAACAGTAAAACATGCTGCAGCCAAAACTGCTACCAAGCAGTGCTCTACAGAGGGTAGGAAGAAGAGTTTACAAAGGGAAAGCAGCTTGCAAGGCATCAGCTCTAAGGGGAAAATGGCCACTGCCTCTGTTCCCCTGAAATCATCCTTTTGTCCTCTGCAAGTAAATATCAGCAGCAATAACGAGAGGGGTCCTGTACAGGAACTTGGCCTCCCATTCCCTGCTGATGTAACTGGGGATCCACAGACTGACACTGTGCTGATAGCACTAGAAAAGTTGGACCGTGTGGCCCTGAGGGATGCAAATGTCATTGTCAGAGACAAGATTAAAATGCAGTTTCTCTGTGTTTCTTCTGTTCACACCACTCGACCAGTGACAATCATTCTTCCTTTTCCCAGCCCTGCTCCCAGTAAAGGGGACTGAATGCTGTGCCTGGCACTGCAAATTACCATTCTGGCTTCCTCCACTGGCGTCACTTGGGGCTAAGGGAGGGGGGTGCGACTTATCCATCAGCACAGCAGGAGATGGGACACCAGCTACAGGAACACTGGGGATGTAGTATGGACCTGGCATGGCAGAGACTGGAGGAGGGTACCCAGCTTTTGCTGCTTTGCCTGCTACATACACTGAAAAAGAAAAAGAACAAGAGTCAGTGTCACAGCAGCCCCCACAGACCCTCACAGCACGTGGCCGAAACCTGCACACATCACAGGTGACAACACAGCAGGAGACAACCAGACAAATGAATTTAAAAAGAACCAACCTGAATTTCTCTGAGCCTCAAAGGGCATTGAGGGGAGTTTAAAAAAGTCACACGGCAGGTTGAACGAGCACTGCGAGATGCCCAGAAAGACACTCAAGGGTGTTACAGCCACCACTACCACTGCCACGATTTAGTGGCAGTTCAGCTTTAAAAACAGCTGATGACCTAAGCAGCAGGGATGAGGCTCATGGAACTTGACAGATCTGACTGAGTCTGACCAGGAACCTTGCTGGGCTGCAAGGATTTTGCACTGTTGTAGAGGGCAGTTGCTTTGCATTGCCAGGAGGAAGCCTCCCAGGATGCTCTTAGCTCTGACCCACAACATTCACTGACACAACAACAACTTTGGAATGGGAGCATGACACTCTGGAGAAGCAGGCACAGCTGCCAAGGCAGGGAGGGCTCGGGGAATTACATTTGTAATTAACTTTGAGCGCTCAACCATTGAGTAATAGGTCAGATGCTTCACTCCCTAAGAACGAGTTCTTTAGCCAAGCAAAGTGCTCAGGGCAAGGGAAGCATTATTAGCAGATTCTCCTCCTGTTCTGCCATGGAGCTGAAGCAGTACAGCAGAAGATTTGCACCAGGCTTGGGCAGGGTCACTCACGTGCCCGGGGACAGCAGCAGGACTCAGGACAGCAGGGGCAGCGGACGTAACAGCAGCAGCTGTGTGGGCAGCACTGGCACCAGCAGATCCCCACCAGGAGGAAGAACAGGAACGCCCCCAGGATCACCAGGCCCACAAAGACCCACTCTGGAAAACAAGGGGAGAAAAGAAGATACTTACAGGATTGCACACTGCTGTGGAAGGGACGTCAGCAACATCCTCCCAACGGAGAGCACGGGGACAAAACAGACAGGTGAATAACAGAAGTGGACTGGCTCCCTGTGGGTCCAGGACTAGGTCCTCCTCTGTCCTCTCCACTGGCACATGACAGTGAGAAATGGAGCTACAGAAATGTGGTCCCTTCTGGCACCACCTCTGGCTGGCTGAGAAACCAGCAGCACAGAGGCAGGAGCTCCCCTTCCCCAGCCAGGAAACCCGTCACCCCTCAGCAGACCCATGAGAATGCCACAGGACGTGCTCCATTAGCATTTGGATCTCATCAAAGACTCATTCTTCTCGGCCATGTTCATGCCCTGCTTATGTGTTTGTTCCCTACCCACATTCTGGTTTTAATGGGACAAACTAGATGGTGAAAAGCACGCTATAAATAGCCCAGTAAATGAGCCAGGCCTGCCCCCTTGCAGCAAGGCCCACGCATGCAATTATTCTTTTGAATGTGCCAAGCGAACATCCTATTCAGGCGCTGCAGCCAGCCAGGAAACACAACAACCACTTTTTTTTTTCCCCCACTGAAGCCTCAGATGATGTCTGAGCCAAGCCCCAAAAGGGAGCAGCTGAAAAACACCCTACAAATGAAAGCACAGAAGAGCTGGTCCACAAAAACCAGGATGGGGTTGGAAGGGGAACCCAGCCTGTGCCAGGGCAGCTCCCAGCTCTGCATCTGAACACTCTGCACTTTGCAGGGGATTGCGAGCACAGGGTTGCACCTACTTCCATGTGGGAATTCCACAGACTAAGGGAATGATCAGTGAACACATCTGGGCTGAGAAATTTCAAGATTCTGAACATACAGGAAGCCTAGAGTTGGTTTTATGTCAGAGAGATACACAGACCTATCCAGAAGCCAGATCACTGGTGGGGAAAGACTCCAGGTGTTATTCAACCACCTTGGAAAAATGGTAAAAAAACCAGATAAAGACGTGGTGGGGCTGCTTTGCAGTGGGGTAGGGTTTATCCCCACCCCAGACAAAAAAAGCAGCAGACCACTATTTCCAAAAGATGTCCAGAGCTCTCTAAGGGATCTCCTGGCACATCACTATCCAAGATGAAGAAGTATTGATACAAGGATTGCAATGTGCACACAGAATTACACTGGAAAAACAGTGCACCCCTCACCTGCACACCCAGGCTGACAAGTCAAGGAGAAATGTTCCACTTGGACCAATCAAAACAGAATTTTTTCTAGTTCTTAATAAAACACAAAAATAAGAAGGAGACATTTTTGATTCATCCACAGAATTGTGTTTGAACAAAAGTATGTTTCTTTGCTTAGTTGAGTTTTCCTTAAATCTTTTACAAAGAATTCCTCTTTTTTTAATGCCATTGTAAATCTAGAATTTAAAATTTCCTTTAAAAAATGTCAGTCAAAGATCTGGCATCTACAAATCAAAACACTTCATTTCAGAAGTGTGAAGTGAAATGTTTTCTATTTTTTTGAATATTTTATTTCTTTTTTGGCTGAAACAGACGAATTTCATTTAACTTTGCAGTTAATTTTGGTCTCCGTGGAATTTTTTTTTTTTCAGTGAACTTACTACATGCTGAGAATAATTCTGCTAACGAGTAAGGAAATGGCAGAAGAAAAGCATTCATGAATGGAAAAGCAGGAGCTGAGAGATTACTGACACAGTTCCTCAAGTGCCAGTTCTTGCAGCTCTTTTTCTTAATATTTTCATTATTTACCTTGACACAGAATATAAGAATATGTTAATATATCTTGACAGGAAGTAGTGGGGATGCATTGTCAATAAAAATGAAGACTGGGATGTGCTGCAGAAAGGGCCAGTTGTCCTGGGACCTACAATAAGAAATGTGAAATGCAGCAATATCCTGAATTTCAAGATACGCAGCAATACTTTCAAGGTCAGAGGTTCAAAGATTAAGAACAACTTCTGTTCTGAACAGGACATCACTAGCTGAAAACAACCAAAAAACAAGAGAAATGATCCAGTATACTATTCCATCACAAGATAACTGCCACCAGTTATGCAATACAGCCACAAAGAATGGCAGACACAATCCTATGCCCAATAAGGGAGGAATTTCCAGTAGCATTAAGGAAATATTAATGACATCACACAAGGTCTCCCCTCTATGTAACTTCATCTGAAGTTGTATAGTACAGCTCTGGTCATCTCTGTAGAAGAAAAGATGAATTCGAGTTGGAGCTGATTCCAAGCAGGGATCTGAGGAGATGAAGGGACTCGGGAGCCTGCCTTGCAGCAGGGGAGCTGGAGCTCCCTGTGTTAGTCCATTTAAAAGAAGGCTGAGGGCAGACGTGGCTGCTCCCCATAAATATGCTAGGAGGACAAATGCAGGAGGAAAAGCAGGAATTATAGTTAAAGGTCTTACATAAATGGGCACAAACAGGCCATCGGGAATGTAGAGAGAAGCTGAAAGAAGCACATCAAAGAAAGCGATCCAATGGGAAAGGCCAAACCCAGACTACCCGGCTAAGCTTATGGAAAGGATGAAATTACATGGCTGGCAAGCAAGACAGCAAGCCAGACTATGCTTTCCAGTCCTGTACTTCCTAACCTATGCCAATCTGAGCAGGGCAACAGCTCAGTGGTTTTTTCGTTTGTCGTGTTCTCATCTTGTCCTCTACAACCATCGTGGATACAGAGAAGGTGGCGAAACAGAAGGTGGCGTGACACAAGTGGCCAGCCACAGCTACGCAATGAAGCTCAGATGCCAGATCTCCAGAGCTGTTAGTGAACAGTTCACAACCACTCCATAAAGGATAAAAGCCCAGTAGAAGAAAAAAACAGACACATCAAGTCCATTGCAAGAGTATCTGTGGTCTGCCTGAAGACATCCTGAGAGTACAAAAGGGCGTCGGGTTAGTGTGTACCTTGCACGGTGCCAGATACTCAGCACCAGAAGTGGATGTTTGAAACCAGTGTCACAACCACTGGGACCTAGGAGTCAGGAGCAATTTTACTCCACAGGAAGTCAGACCTTTTGCTTCTCTGATGACGTTAAGAAAACAGCAGAAGAGCCTGCTGGCTCCTCCTGCATGCACAAAACTGGGGTTCAACCAGTTCCTGACACAACTGTGCAACACTGGGATTCAAATGACTACCAAGCTGAAGTGCTGTGTGTCCTTGCTGTCTGGAAACTACTGGTTTGTGCTTGCAGAAGTATCTGCTTTTGTTTGTTCAGGTAACAGGCAATGCTAACAGCTGAAAAGTGTTTTGCTCCTGCATCTTACACTTTCTTGTTTACCCGTGCAGTAGGGGTATCAGAAAACTACCTGGCTAACACACAAGAATTTTATACCCATTCAATAAAATTGTAAATAATGGCGGAAAAAGTGTTAGGCAACAGAGAATCAACTGCTGTCTATGCTGAAAAGACCAATCCCTCTTCTGCTATGCAGAAATTCTAGGGAGGTTTGGGTTACACTGGAGGTGGGTGAGTGTCTGCCTTCTCTCCATTTGCATCTCTGGGACAGACTCGAAAATAGCTTCACACGTTTCTGTGAAGTCGCATTTTTGCCCAAATGTGTGAAAGAAATGCTCCTTGGGCACCATCAGGGAATGATCAGATGACTCAAGGGCTAAATGTTCTCACAGCTTTTCCCTTTCAAGGACAATCTGTTGCACAGTCTCTGTTTCCTCTGCAAGCAGTGCCAGAACTGGTGGCCCTCGCTAGTTTGGCTAACAAGGGATCTATCACGGGCACGGAGCTCTCACGTCTGCTCCAACCACCTGGTGTTACCAAGATGGTGCCCTGGCCATGCAGCACAAGGGAGGCTGTGCCACTGATGGGCTGCTAGCCAGTGTTCTATTTCTAGCACCTCCTGTGCCACCAACTGTGGCAATGGCTGTGGCAGTGCCACAAGCCAGGGTCTGGGGAGCTGAGGTTACTGCACAGGAGCAGCTGAGGGGTAGAGCTGCATGGGGCTGTCGAGGTCTCGTGGGCTGGAGCAGCGTTACCTTTGTGCTGGGGGAGGGCAGAGAGCCTGACACAAAACCTCCCCAAAACAGCACTGGCATTTCTGTTCTCACACTGATCCTGGCATGACATCAACCATCTCTGTACTGGCTCCCAGCACGGCCCAGCATCAGCTTTCTCAGATCTGAACCCAACACACTTTCCCACTAAGTGACAGGCTTTTCTCTCTTTATCCCCACACATGAGTGAAATGTACACACATAAAGATGCTGCAGGAGGATAAACAGACAAGGTGACAGAGGAATGGGTATTGAAGGGTGAAATGACTGAATACCTGGCATAATCTCCACAGCAAAACTGGGCAAGAGATCAGCAAGCAGCCCTGTCCTGCCTAGAAAAGACAGAAGGAGGAGAACAAGGAGAGAGGTTACTGCAAGAAAAACACACTCCCCAGCCCCTGCCTTAGCCTCCAGTTCCCTTCCTCATCAGCCCACTTGCACTCTCGTGTTATGTGAATTCCTATCAACCACAGATGTCATCCTGCTCGATGCCTGGTGTCTGCCTCTGCACTTCTGCCATTTCTGTGTCCTTGCATTTTATCTTTATCAGCAGAGCTGGGGGGAAAGAATCTGGAACAGAGCTTCTCCAATCTAGGCACAAAATGACAAGAAAAAGGAGTCCCTTTAGCATGGTTACATGGTAACATCTTTCTGGAGATATGCTCTATGCATGCAAAAAGCTCCTGGAAATACACAACAGTCCTCAAACAGAAGGACTTTGTTTACTTTTGAAATGCACTGATGTAGTTTCTGTGGATGTGAAACATCTTTAGCCCAAGGCCATTGATAAATCAGACATATGCATCCAAAACCCGTGGGTGGTGCTCTCCGTGTGGGGCTCTGCAAGTGCACAGACAGCTCCACGAAAGGAGGCTTGAAGCATGACTGTGCCTATGTGCTAATTATTTGGAGATGCACGAGGAACTTGGTGAGACTGTGTCATAAAGCCCAGCTCCCAAGCGAAGCGAACCAGCCAGGGGAGGATTTGTGTGGAAATTTGTGTGGAGTCATTTTGCAAAAGGGGGAAAAAAAAACCACAAAGGCAAGTCAACTTCAAAATTTAAAGCCAAATACAAACAAACAAAATCCAAGCCCAAAGGCAGCCTGGTGCCTATTTGTTTTGGCACTGAATGTCTGGGATATTTCCAACGCACAGCAAACATCCTGCCCAGTGTTCAGCTATAATTTACACACACCTGCATGGGCAGAACGGTCGTGCAGCTGTGCTGTGAACTCTTCTACAGGGCACCAGGATCATGCTGGGATTTTTAAAGACATGCACAAGGCAGGAGAGCCGCACTCTGAGGAGGGACACACACTGTGGGTGTAACATAACAGGCGCAGCTAAGGGTAAGCCAGTGCAAAAGTGGTAGAAAGCTACCTTTAACCTCCCCACAGGCCCTGCAGGTCCTGCACTAAGCAGCACTCAGACACAATGATTGATGAACTGGATCCCAAGTTCCTCGGCCTCTAGTCTGTCCTTGAAGCACATTACAATCAAATTCCCACTGTCCGTTTTTTTCTCAGTGCTTCAGCAGAGGCTCTGTAGAGATCAAAAATCCACAAGGAAGCCTGCTGGAGCCATAATGAACATACTCTTGAGTGTAGGCAGTGCTTTGCAGCCAGTTGCAACTCATCAAAGCTGACTAGTACTCACAGTAATGCCCATCATGATGAGGTGGTCCTGAACTCTTAGCAAAAGACAGCGTGGTGATGTTTCATATAATTGTTCCCCATTTACCACTTTGAGGGAGGGCTCTCGCCATCAGTCCACTGCAACGTTTTCATCTACATTTACAAAGAGTTTCATGATGTTCTTTGCAGTCCATTTTCTGCAGGGATCAAGTGTCCAAAGCACTCATGACTAGTGTGTTGTGGGAACGTGCTCCTGTATGTCTTCTGCTCACAAAACATATGGACACGTATACAACATATGTGTGGCTTAAATCTTGGGTGCCACAGGTGGGATCCAGACACGTGCACCAAATGCATGCCTTGTATGACAGTGTCCTAGATTTACAGTATGTTCCACATGCACATTAAATATATTCCTTATTTTCACAAAAAAAACCCCAAGCAGTTCTTTCACAGGCCTCTGTGTGTGTGTGTGTGTGTGTGTGTGTGTATGTGAAGAGCACACGCATGAACCACATGCATGCAGAACATATGGGCAGACATGAGCATGTAGCTTGCCTCCCATGTGTTATCATCTCTGCACAAGCTCACATGCAGCCCCAGTTTGAGAGCAGATGTCAATGGATAAACAGCTGGAGGTATACAGCTAATTTAGGGCTTGAATCCGTGTTAACAAAGGTAAAGGAGTGACACCTATAAGGAGCAAAAACTCCATCTCAAATGGCTATCACCAAATAGGTGCCTGCTTTATTTTGAACCTACCTGAAGAGCCTTGAACCCTGCTAGTGCTGGGTCTTATGGTACCTTCTGATCCCCAAGAGGAACTACACGACCAAGGGGCAGAAGCATCCCTCAAAAAAACAGTGCCTGAGAACTTGCTAAGTCATTACAAAGACAACCAAAGTGGTTCCTCTGTGCTACCTACAAGCAGTCAAGTATTTCCCTGCTCGTGCAGCCCGACTTGGTTCATCAGAGCATTGCCTGGGGAATTTGGATCCCTGCCCTGGCAGCAGGGCTCACACAGCCTTGGGGGCCCCAGAGCCACCAGCAGGGATGCACAAAGCCTGGGAGGACCTGAGGCAGCAGCTAACACCACCACAGCTCAGCCTGAGCTCTGCTGCCTCGACTACCCCAGCTGACAGCCAGCGAGCACAATGCTGCCTCTGGACTGCGTGCCCCCAGCAGCCTTCCACAGCTCCGACCCCTCCCCACCCTGGGCTGAACTAATTCTCTGATAAACCTTCCCCACACTATTCGTTCAGGGAAGCCAACAGGCCGAGGCCGCCCGTGGTTGCCTCAGCAACGGGAGGCTCCTGCCATTGTCCCTCACTGAAGGCAGCTTTCCTCACTCTGCTGCTGCTGCTGCTGCTGCTGCCTCCAGCAACAAGTGGAGCAAAACCCCCACCCCGGCTGCCAGCAGGCACAGGGACAGGGCAGCGCCAGGGGGCAAGGGCTGCCAGTGGCTCTTGCCTCCTAGCCTGTGCAAGCCTGGCCTATATATGGGCACACCCCAGAGCCAGGCAGTGGCCAGCAGAGGGGATCCTGGGACAGCACCCCAGTGGGTTGCACAGTGCCCAAAACACAGGGAGCAGGGTCTCCTTTTGGACCCATAGCTGTAAAACCAGCCAGGACATGGTCACAGCACCCATCCAGCTCTCCGTGCCAAGGATGCTCCTTCCATGGGTGTTAAGCTCACCTCACTTCTCTCATTTTTTTTTAAGGAAACTTTAAGGTGGAGGTTGGGGCTAGATAGCAATTGGTGGGGAGGAAACAATTTAGTAGAACGTCCTGCCAAGAGACCACCTGGCCACACCACATCTGCACAGCAGCTCTGCCCAGCTGAGTAAAGGCTGCAGGCACTCCAAGACATGGCTGGGCACCGCTGCTGAGTCACAGCTCTGTGCTCCCACCCACAAGAGCTACGTGTCCTCTGTGCAAGCTCCCACGACCTCAACACTCCCGGCAGAAAAGAGTGAATAGAAAACGGCCCCGTTTACCAGGGTTGTCCCAGGTGACTGTGTCAGAGCTAGGAGCTTGTCCTCATTCCAGAAAGGATCTGGGACACGTGCCATCTCTACTCCCACCACGCTGCTGTGGGGCTTTACCTGCCCGAAGTGGCCTCTCACCAGGCACCTCACACGCCCCAGGCCCCAGCCAGCCTTGAAGTGCCAGGGAGCCCATGAGCCCCCCGTCTGCTCTGTGCAGAGCACAGCAGTAGAGCACAGGAGGAGGAATGGGAGAGGAAAAGCTGAGGGGATGATGCAGAGCGGCTCCAGGAGGTGCAGAGACACAGCGGAGGCGAGCGAGGACAGGAGTTAATACACAGGAGGCAGGCAGGTGACAGAGCGGGAGAGCAAATAGCAGCGGATCAGGGAAGACCTGGAGTCAAGCAGACAATTAGCAGAGAGTCTGCAGAGAAGAGACACAAAAATAATTAGGGTAAGTGGTGCAGCTGAAAAGAAATGATGGCATGAATAAAGTAGGCGCAGGTGCAGTCAGGAACATGGCAATTGGGTAAATATGGGAACGTGGTAAATGCTGGCAATTGCATAAATGTGATAAATATTGGGTAACTATGGGAATAACTTTTGAGCTGTTTTCCTCTTTGAAGGCTGCTTCTGCAGCCCTACCTGCTGCAGTGGAACCACGGGATGCAGCAGCTACAGAGAGAACTATTTCCTTCTCAGTGGTGGAAAAATGTGCCAAGCCATGCCACAGCAAGAGGCCCCTGGCATGGGACACTGCCCTGAGGGGAGGCTGGAAAGTATAAGATAGGAAGTGTGGCCCTTGTAAATCAGACACTTTTCCAAGGAGGCTGCTGTGAGATTTATTGGGAGAGCATGGCTCTGCAATGAGTTCCTCTGTGCTCCCTCTGCTCGGAGTAAACTTTATCCTTTCTTTCCATCCTTCTCTTCAATTGGAGGGAGAAACAGCAGCAGCCCCTTTTGGAGATCAAAGTTTTAGCAGGCAACAGAGACCTCCAAGGAGGCTGTTGCCATGGCTACCTTAGTAACAGAGGTCTTTTAATCACACCAGTCTCCTTTGTGAGCAGCATGGGGCTGTCGCTGACAAATAAGGAGGAAAAGAGGGGTAAAAAACCTTGGCAACAAGTAGCACTTCTAAACGGTGTGAAATAACTAACTAGGAGTAGGCTGGGCTAGGGGTCCTGGAACCAGATCACAAAGACGGCAGCACAGTGGTCTGGGGCAGTGCCCAATGAGGACAGGATGAGCACTCTGGGGGTAGGAGGGCACGAGCAGCCTTCCTGGCATCAGCAACTTTCCTGGATTTTTAAGTGGAAGGCTCCTGTGCCAATCACTTCCTTTGCCTGCTGGCACCACCCACCTTTGGTCCCGAAAGTGCAGCTCAAGGTCGACAAAGCCCTCTCCGTTGAAGTTCCTTACAGGCATCTCCCCGGCTGAGATCTGGCCCTCTCATCCCCAGCACGTGGCCAACAGCACCGATATCTCTGCCAGCTCCTTCGACCGAGCACTGGCTCAGATGCTACTGGCAATTTTTCAGCAAATCAGAGCAAAATCCTAAAACCAACGTCTTGTAAGGGAGAGTTTTGCCAAGAACTTTTCAATCTCCAAAATCATGTCGACTTTTACAATACAGTCCCTCCTGGCACAGAAGAGACTCCAAACCTGGCTATATTTATACCAGCTTTTGAGTCACTTTGCTGAGTAAGAACTGCCTTATTAGCATTGCACATCGTACACACGTGTCCCAGTAGAGATTTGTCCTCTCTGAAAGCCAACACATGTCTCTATTAGTACGTTAATTACAGCACAATTTGCTGTGTGTATGTATCTACATTCTTTCCTACCTATAGGTGTTAAGACTTTGATAAATTTTGGGGTTAGCCTGTATAGATATTGGCTGGTAATACAAACTACCGAAGTTGGCAGTTTACCCTTGTTAAGTGCCCTCTTTGGAAACTAACAAAAACCTCAAGTGCTAATTGTTGTTGTTTAAAGGACAACAATGGGAGAAGCTGAAGGTTCTAAAAGGTTTATCCGGGGAACTGATAAAAAAACTGATAAACTGTCAGCCTGACCTTGGTGGGTGGACATGGCGGTTACAGGACAACCAGAGGATCAGATCCGGCCAGCACGGATTTACAAAAACCCAGCAGGTCCTGTCTGACCAACCTTATCACCTTCTACAACCAGGTGACCCACTTCGGAGGATGAGGGTAAGGCTGTACCCTACCTGGACTTCAGCAAAGCCTTTGATACTGTCTCCCACAGCATTCTCCCAGAGAAGCTGGCAGCCCACAGCTTGGACAGGGGTACTCTCTGCTGAGTTAAGAACTGGCTGGATGGTCCAGCTCAGAGAGTGTCCACTTCTGGGCCCCTCACTACAAGGAAGACATTGAGGTGCTGGAGCGAGTCCAGAGAGGGGCAACAGAGCTGGGGAAGGGTCTGGAGCACAAGTGTTAGGAGGAGTGGCTGAGGGAGCTGGGGCTGTTCAGCCTGGAGAAAAGGAGGCTCAGAGGTGACCTTACCACTCTCTTCAACTACCTGAAAGGAGGTTGTAGACAGGAAGCCTCTTCTCCCAGGCAACTAGTGACAGGAAAAGAGGCAATGGCCTCAAACTGCACCAAAGGAGGTTCAGGTTGGACATCAGGAAGAATTTATTCACTGAAAGGATGGTCAGGCATTAGAATAGGCCACCCAGGGAAGTAGTGGAGTCAACATCCCTGCAGGTGTTCAAGAAATGACTGGGTGTGGCACTTGCTGATGTAGTTTGGTTGACAAGGTGATGATTGGTCAAAGGTTGGACTTGATGTTTTTTTCCAACCTTAATGATTCTGTGATTAATTATAAAGTAGTATTTCACTAATATATAGTTTATATAGTATTTGCTGCCCAAATGAAGGGGAAAAGAGCACAGCCAATGGCTGTCTAGCAAAGCATACGGATCACTACCCAAAGTATCAAACCAACAGCTGGGATTAGTGGAGCCCTTTCCTGCCTCTTCCAAGAACTTGACAGGTCCTTGAAATGAAGCCACTGTTTCATGAAGCATGTCTAAGCTATGTAAACTCTCAGAATGCAAACACTGCTGAGCCTGCACAGACCTACACATCTCAGGGTACCCAGCTGAGCTGAGCTGTACCTACAGCCACTGCTCTACAGCTGCACCAGCCTGGCAAGGAGCTCCCACAGGACCCTGCACATGGTTAGTAAATTCTGGCTCTTGGGAAGGCTTACTGGGTTATACACAATCCCATGCAACTAAACTGGACAGCCTCCTGATGTGAGAAGGCCACATGAAGAATGGGGTATCCCCTGACACTGCCCTGTACTTCCAGTGTGAAGGGCACTGCAGGCAGGCACCCTGCACCCACTGCACTGGTACATGTGCAGTTCCTTCAGAAAGGCTGCAATGAATTACTTTACTGGAGCCCACTGACATTCTCATATAAAAAGCAGTACACAGGGGCTATGAATAACAACATGATTAATAGCACTGTGTTTCAAGAAGCAGGACACTAGCTGATAGCTACTGTGACAGAAACGTACTTTTTAAACTGTTGCATTCAGCCTTTTAGATTCAATCGCATTAGTTCTAAAAAATAAAAACATACAAAGTTGCAAATGGATTCACTAGCCCAGCTATAATGTCAGCAAAGGTTCTACATTTCTAGTAACGCACATGAGTGCAGAGAGCATCACTTGGCTCCTGCTGTGGAATTGCTAAGCTCTGTCCAGTCCTGCTGCAGCAGAAGCAGAGCTCATACAGCTTCCAGCACACTACACCCCATTTGGAGATTCCAAAGACCATCAAAATACACATATATCAGAGAATCACAGAATCATTTAGGTTGGAAAAGAACTCTTGAGACTGTTAAGTCCAACCTATGACCGAACACCACCAGGTCAACCAGACCATGGCACTGAGTGCCACGTCCAGTCTTTACTTCAACACCTTCAGGGATGGTGACTCCACCACCTCCCTGGGCAGCCCATTCCAATGTTTAACAACCCTTTCTGTGAAGAAATTCCTTCTGATGTCCAACCTGAACCCCCCAGGCACAGCTTGAGGCCACGTCCTCTTGTCCTGTCACTTGTCGCCTGAGAGAAGAGACTGACCCCCACCTTCCTACAACCTCCTTTCAGGTAGTTTTAGAGAGCAATAAGGTCTAAAATATGTATTTTATATACAATAAGTGTGTAATAGTACTTTTTATTTAAATTCTTCCCTCACTCTACAGGAAGTTCACTACCAGTCAATCTCCTCTTGTGTTTCTGAGGCGCAGAGGTTACTCTCCCTCTTCCCTCACCTGCACTGATTCCATCAGAGAGAGTAAAGGCCCTGACTAAGCAAAAAGACACTGGTCTTCTCAGCAAAGCACATAATAAGCACATGCTTAACATCAGGTATGCTTTACAAATCCTATCAGCTTTGCTGAGCACAAATGGATATAAATAAATGCTTTTATGCTCTTCTGAAATAGGCCTGAAATGAAGGCAGCACAAGGGATTCTCTGATGCTACGCAGAGCTGACCAGCAGCTCTGTGTGCCAACACGACACATCCAGGTGACAAAACCCAACATGCAAACCCATCATGGCCCAGGCTGACTGGCTTAAGAGTTCACTGGTAGTCTCAGTGATTGCTTCCCTAAGAAAAAAGAAATGCTGTAACTTGCTCAGGTTTTGGATTTTGCTCCAATTTGTGATAAAGCAGCTTTTGACCGATTTTTAAAGGTGTGATTCACTGTATAAAAGCAGGACCCTCCACTTTTGGCTGAACAAACTTCCATTAATTTATTAGTGCTATTAGGTATCTACCATTTTTGCCTCTCACACCTTTCATGGTTCCCACATGCTGTAAAACTGCCCTGTCCACCAGTATCTCTCTCTAACTTAAACGTTCTGGTTTTCCTATCACCCCAAATGATAACGTGACAACGCCCTGGTCAAAATCCTAATTTAAGCTTAAATCATGCAGCAACTCCAAAATAAGCAATGTAAATTATATCTGAAAGCCCAGTCTCAGCAGGGAGCAAACAGCAATGTGCTGTGGGAATCATAGTGTCTCTCACACACCATCCCTCCACTGCTCCAACCTAACAGGGAATCTGGGTTCCACCCAAAGAGCAGAAACCAGAAAAACAGCAAACAAAACCCTTTTACCACATGTTTCCTAGGACTGTAGAATCGCTCCAATCTACATCTGTACCCAGTGTCTCCTTCCAAGCAGTGGCATGGAATAAAAAATGCCCCAGAAGATGCCAGAGTATTAAGAAATGGTATTTTCACCGCTAGCTGCTTTATCATTTAGCCATCAAAGGGGAGAGATAAAAGGAAAAAGAAGGAAAAGTAACGGCAAAGGCAGAAGTAAAAGGACAAGGTGGGAAGGGGGAGGGAGGCAGGGAGGGAAGTAACCCTGGAATTGCACCAAAAGCTGGAATGTTGCCTCCGTACACACTACCCAGGAAAAGAAATATTCACAAGCTGCGCCTAACAGCATGAGGCAGAACAAAGTATGCCCACAACAAGTCTGCTTCATGCTGCTGCCAAACTTGGCACGAGTGCTGCACACAGCGCAAGGTCAGACCCACAAGCTGAACAGAAAAGCAGATGTGGCCGAGGGTAACACAAAGCTACGTGTTTCCTCCCAACATAACCACAACAAACTGGGAACAGGGACACCAAGCCAGCTCCAGAGGAGGGGATTTCTATGTTTTCTCCCCACATAATCTTCTGTACACACCAAAAACCAGATTCTTCCTGTTACCATGGCACTGTTTCATCACTGGTGTCTGAGCACAGTTGTAGACACAAGAGGAAGACACCAAATCCTGAACAGGAAGGTGGAGAAAGGACAAAAATTCAGCAGCTCATCACCACACAGCCCCAGACAGGTCCTCTGGAGAGGGTATGTAACAGCTACCATTGCCATCTGGCAGATATAATGTTACCTGAGCCCACACAGGTCAGTCCTGGGCCTCTTATTAACTGGCATATTATACACAGTCACACCATGGGTTTGGACAGGCAAATGACGCTTTTCTGGAGGGACCAGGCTGAACTTCCACCTTCTGACCTTCCAATTGTCCATTGCTTGACCATCCTATGAAGGGCTGAGGAGACGTGGTGGTACTGTTACAGTGCCTCACCCATTCAACCTGGTTTACTTTGTGATGACAACTACAGCTCCAAATACAAATGTCGATTAAACTCTGGCCTTAGGCAGAAGGGCAAGGGCACTTGACAGATTTGTTCTATCATGCTTCCACATATCACCTAGACACTATTGGCCCAAGCTTTTTAACATTTCCTTCCCAGGATGTACAGAACCTGTACACCCAAGAACCATGCTGACTAGACAAATGTTGCTATCAGCAGGTCTTAAGGAGAGTTGGGAAAAACTCAACTGAGGCATCTAGGGTTCAACTACTACAGCTGGCTCAAGGCACATCAATGAATGTCCCTGAAAGGCCCATTCCACTCTGCTTTTCTCCTCTAGCTGGGATGGGTGCTTTTCTGACCTTTACAGTGAGCTGGATCATGGAAGCCATCACTGAAAACTAACCCTGCAAATAGGAAAGAAACTGCTCACCACACTGCTCAGGGGAGCTTAAGCCAAGCATGCAGACCACACAGAGGGTATAGCTCCTTTCAGTGGGAGCACCAGCTCAGACCTCACTGGGGTGACTATGAAACTTCACCTCTAACTGGACAAGTAGCATTAGGCAGACAAAATAACCTCCCAGACTGACACACCTAACACAGTACTTCTTGACATCCTTACAGGTCAGAAGAGCGGGACAAAGGGAATGCTAAAAAGACAGCAAAAATCATAAGATTTGCTGTCTTCTGGGTGTCTATTTTTAAAAGACTCTGTCTCAAGTGTTCATTTTGCCGCAAGTTTATTGTTTTGCACCTTAAAAACAAGGGTTCTGACTTTCCACAGCCCTGCACTCTCTGCAGTCACTGACGCCTGTGTAACGTGTGAGCGGTGTGGGTGTAAACACTCCTATTCTGGTTTGGTAGCATTTGCCACCCACTTTGCCAAGGTGTGAATGACTGCACAAGGTGCAAGGCAATGGTGAAGGTGCTGTTTTACACAGCTCCTACACCCCATAGTAATATGGTGCACAGATATGTGGAGAGAGCGAGAGGGCAGAAGGAAAGGTGCATCAGGTATCTGCTGAAAAAGCAATCTGACAAGAGGGCTCACCCAGCACAAGCAGCTCCACTGATTCTTCATTCTTGCCCTCCACGTCATCTGGTGTGATAATAAGGCAGTAGTAGAGCCCACTGTCTCCCCACATCAACTTCCCAATCTGCAGGTCTGCATCTGGAAGGCAAAAAAGAAAAGTCAAGCTTCCCCTCCAACACCTAAAGGAAGAATGAAGCGTTGAATGCACTGTGTCCACCTCTGTGTCCCAAATCCACTTCATTTCCTTACTAAGGAGAGGGGTTAATCTTATCCTGAACATCACAGTATTTAGGAAAAAAACCAACAGGCTCGGGACTTGGAGCTGCAGGTGGGAAGACAGATAATGCTGCAGAGGCAACTCTGCAAGTGCCAAGAGCAGAAGGGGTAACTAATGTCATTTTCTATCCTCCTCCATGGCCTGGGGACCCAAAATATTTACATCATTAAAGAAGGGCTTAGACATTGTCTCCCCTACTGCACCTCAGTCATCTGCCAGAGGTTACAGGGAGACAAAGGAAAACATTCCTCCTTGCTGAGGTTGATCACACACTCTCCACTTCTGGTGAGGAGGTGTCTTGAGCCAAGCAGAAACCTTTTACTTTGGAGGGACAAGGTTTCTCACACAGCCTTCCAGAAAAAAATCTATCAGGACCCTGACACCCCTCATCTCCACCCAACAGGACTTCGCCCCACAGAAATCTCTTCTCACTGCCCAAGGCTGTGTGGCTTTAGATTCATTATAGCTAAAGTCCATGGCTGAGCAAACATAAGGCGTAGGATAATCTGAGGATTTTGGAACTAGGAAAAAAATCAGTAGGATTTGTAAGGAAGAAAAACCTAGCTGGCAGAGGCTGAATTCATATCTCTCTTGCTGGAAATCTAGATTTCCTTTGTTAAGGAAAATCCATATACAGAGCAATATGCAAAAGCCAGGAATGAAAACATTCCACTTCACTGAAAGGAAAAAAAGAATTCTGTATCTGGGTTGGAGACCTACATGGAGACAAACAAAAGGAAGTGCCAAAGGAAATTACGTTTGGGTCTAGGGTTGGTTGGCTGGCTGAATCCTGAATGTCCGACATACAATCCCATCCCACAGCCCTTTCTAAGGGAGTTAACCAGACAATTACTGCCAGATTCCAGTATCCCAAATTGCTAAGGGTCCATTCCAGCCCCCACCAAGCATGACTGGGGTAGGAGAGTTACCGTGGACAATGCTGACATCTCTTTCCTTATAGAAGTCTCCTATAGTGATGGCAGATCCCTGTTTGGAGGCCACGACACGGACTGTCCTTCTGCTGTCCACACAGTCCAGGTACGGATCCCAGTCCAGGTTCCTCTTGCTCATTGTTTGTAACCCAGAGGTCACCATTCCCAAAGCTTCTCCCATCCGGTCCTGGCAGTAAGATTTGTACCTCCACTGCACCACAGCTGGTTGGGTGGAAGAAGTAGAGAAATGGCAGCGAAGCAGAGCAGGCTGAAACAGCATGGCCACCTTCTTCTTCTCAGGCACAGTGACCTGTAACCCTTCCACCTCAGCTAAAAGACAAAAACATGAGTATCATATGCCTTGGCACTGCTTGAAGAGGGACCTACTGCATTTCATCACAGCATCATTCTCCCCCCACACATAAAACTGTCCCTCTGTTTCAGGTGCTAGGGTGCAATATTCCTCAATGTATGCTGCAAGGACGCATGTTGGCAGCAGAAGTAAGTTTGCTTTTTTCCTAGCCTACAGCCACAAATAAAAATACACCATGATGGGGCTGAAGGCTCAGATGTAGCACCCTTATGCTGCACGGGCCCTAACACAGTGGTGTGATGATTCACAGCTTCTGTGGCAGGTTCACGGATAAGGAAGAGGTATTTTAGGGATGGCCATGCTGCACTTCTACAGCAGGTCAGCCAAGGGGTCAGATCCCAAGTTCATAACAACCCTACTGCAGAATAAGTCACCCCCCCTCCCTATTTCAGTGGCATCACACTTCCTCTTTGTAAGCCATGCAACACACAGCACCTGGCCCAGCCTGTTGTGCACTGGTTCCCAGTTAGTGCTGCTTGCTCTGCCAACCTCTAGAGATGCATGAAGGAGTGGATCCAAATCAGACAGCTCATCCCAGGGCTGGCAAGTAGTGCTGAGAGAAATTGCTCCATGTGGGAGGTGTGGAGAAAAATGGCCCAAACACTCAAGTTTTTCATATTCCCAGGGAGGAGAGGGATCTCAATATGTAATGTTTATCTACCAGCTGACAGGAGAGCTGCAGCCTGGAGCTCTGATGTATTAAGGCCCCAGAGAAGACGCATGGGACTGCTGCCACATCCTTATGTAGCTTAGGGAGAAGAAAGAGTCAGTGAGCAGTGTCAGTAGAGCCCTTGGGAGAGTGAGGTACTCCATCTACCCACAGGGGAAAAGCCAAAACCTTCCCCACATGCCCTTCACTGCTTCTCTCCTTGTGCTGCAGGCAGCAATGCCTTGGAGCACTTACACAACACTGGAGAAAAAGGAACCAGAGTCAGTATTGAAAATATTGGTGATGATTCCCTACTCACAGTTTACACACATCCCAGAGCAGTGCACGATGAAAAAGAGGACAAGACACAAAAGACATTCAAGAGAATAGAGCAGAAGAGAAAGTTTACACAACATCTGGAGAATGGACTGATGGACTTAGGGAACCTTAGGGAGGAACAAAAGACTGAGGACAAATAAAGGTTTCCTGATGTCAGGAAGCAGCAGAAGAGAAGGGAAAACACCAAGAAAGAAGAAAACAGACAGAGTAAGGATAGAGTATCAGGGTAAGTATAGGAAGCAGAAGGATAAGCAGGATGACAATCATGGAAGCTCACATTCAGCTGGAAGAAACTGAAGAAGGTGTCTCAGCCCAGGTCAAAATAATTTCAAAGGACTGGAGTTGCAGGAGATTAAGAAAAGATGTAGAGAAGAGAGGAAAAGGAGTCAGCAAAAATAACCCACCCACTCCAGAAAGTGGAGATGAAAAGGAGATGGAAGCTGGCCAAAGAAAATGAAATGACAGGAGGTATCTTTAGAATGGGGGAAAAAAAGGCATAGACTAAAGCACTGGAGCTTGAAGCAGACAGAGAGCAATAAATGTATCGACAGTATGACAACAGCAGGCATGAAGAGACAAGGTCGAGTTGGAGACAGCTGCAGACCTGAAAAGCAAAAGCAAGGAGAGATTGCACAACCAGCATTCAGAACCCAAGGAAAGTGAAGAGGTTGGAACAACAGTGAATATTAAATTCAACACGTTATCTATGTCCAAACTACTAATCACAACCAAGC
Organism: Lepidothrix coronata; assembly: GCF_001604755.1. Lineage (NCBI taxonomy): Eukaryota > Metazoa > Chordata > Aves > Passeriformes > Pipridae > Lepidothrix > Lepidothrix coronata. The sequence goes on from NW_016690363.1 coordinate 1,433,049, forward strand.
CTACAAATACCACTCAGAGGATAAAAAGACTGCATGGACAGGGCCTAGGGGAAAGTTTATTTCAGACAGGCAAGATGGTCCCTGACACTAAAAAAAGAGTTACTGATCTAGGCAGGACTTGATGCTGGGGACTATTATGTGAAGGCCTGAAGCGCACAGGGGTGCTGTGGCATTTGCACATAAATGCCATATTATGCATAAAACAAATGCATGACATCATGGATATAATGCTTATGCCACATGGAAGCTGCACAAGAGATATTGGTCCTGACAGAAGCGCTTGGACACAAATCCAAACACCGAAGTGTGGGTGATCTCCAGAGTGCCACCAAACACAGCTGAGGTCTCCCACAGGAGGGGCAGGGCCATGAGGCTGTTCCTGTACTTTTCCAAGGCACAGGCAAAGAGACAATTCAGGAAGCAGCCACTGGGACGTTTCTGCCAGGCCTCCTTTTCCCAGCAACCAAACGCAGGGGCCGTGCAGCACTAAGGGAACGACAGCACTTGCTTCTCAAGGTGAACCGAGCGGCGATGTCTTATTCTCTCCTCTCCAGAGATTTGTGCTTTCTGGGTTGCATCTGGATGCAACAGACAAGACAAACACCTTGAAAAACAAATGGGTCCAGGTCAGACCTGTGTCTGGCAACTGTGTGCCTGACCACTCGCAGTCTGAGGCCAAAGCCAGCATGTGACATGAGCTGATCAAGTGACTCATCACGTTACCTCAGCTTCAGGGATAAAACAGTGACACACTGAATATTTAAATCTTTCCCTTGTGAACCAAGTACTCTGCTTAGTAAACACTGTGCTTTCAGCTAACCATGCACTGTAGCCCTCCTTTCCTGTTAATGAGATTAATGAGTTTGACAAGCCAGGGACTGCTTTAATAAATGATTAGCTGAGCTTTAGCAAATTCTCATCTGACTAACTTTCCCCACCATACCCCCATGTGAATGTCTATATCAAGAAAAGAAACGCAGCTTTTGGGAACACACAGGAATTTTTTTTCTAGATTATTCTTTTTCTAGCTTTTTGGAGACGTGCAGAAAATTATCTGGCATTTTCTATATCATATCCCAAGCTCTTTATTAACTTCTGAAGTATTATTTTCGGATTCTTTCCAGGAATAGCATTTAAGAGCAACACACCACCTCAGACTGAGAGACTGGAGCAGTGGAAACTTTAGATCTATTTGAGTCAAATTATATATAATTATATATGGCTGAACTGGGAAATTATACACCTGTTATTTCCTCTGCCAAAAAAAAAAAAAAAAAAGGCTGGAATTGATTCATGTAGCACGTCACTGCTGTAACAGTGTCCATCAAAAAGGCCAACGGGATGTCTGACAGCCTGAAGACAAGATGGTAGCTTTTACACGGATCAGTTACGTCCATGCACAGGAATTATAGTGGTCTGCTTAGGACCTCCTCACCTTCAAGAAGAAACCGTGACCTCAAAAAACTTCAAGAGACTAGCCAAGATAAGAAAAGCCTCAGATGTATCACAGGGCAGAACTCTGGGTTGTTAATGTAGCAGAGAAAAAACTTGAAATACATGAAAAACAATGACAAGCCGAGTGACAGCACCACAGTAGCTTTGTCTAGTTCAATACAAGTAGGACTAAAAAGAAACTGAGTTGTGTTGTGCTATGTTTTGATTAATGCAGACAGAGCAAGATTAGCCTTTACTTCAAAATCCTCATAGAAGTGCAATTCCTGCACTCCAGAGAAGCAACCTGTTCATTGTGAATTTCACAACGTTTGAAGTTTCACAAGAAAAAAAAAAATCTAGCTCGTGAGAGTACTCTAACCATTTTGCTTTCCATCCTTCTTGTTCTCGTAAACCCTCAGAAAAAGGTCTGAAAATATTAATCAAGTGCACCTTAAAAAACCAGATATCCTTAGTCTTAGAAAATAAAAAGAATCCATGGTTTTGTGTGCCTGTACATGTGTATATACACAGTCCCAGAGAAAAAGCTTAAAAATAATCACACTTCAGAAATATGATTGTATGGGGTCTGTCTGCTTCAACTGGCAATGTGCATTCCTCTCCTCTCTCTGTTTCTTTTCCTAAACTATCCTCAGATTATGCATTCAAACTATGCAATCAATGCTACACACAAGCTATCACTAATACATTTCACTGGTGATTAAAGCAAATTCCAGGAAGTGATTACAGAGGGGATATTTGTAAGGGCGCCTTTGAGCCTTGTGAGTCTGATCTCCATAAGCGCCTTCCTTGAGCAAAAGAGAGAAAGCGATTGAGGGGTGATAACTGAGCCTTTTGCTCTGCCCTTGCCCTCCAGAGAAGTCTATGCCTCCCTGAGGTGAAATGAATCCCAGGAAGATTTACCTCCACCACACAGCCTTAAGTTAGCCTCTAATAATAGAATCACAGAACAGTTTGGGTTGGGGGGGACCACAAAGATCATCTAGTCAGAATAAAATTGATCTAAAGCACCAATCCCTGTAATGGCAAAGCCACACAGTGTAGTTCAGCCTAATGGGTCTCAGGCTGCATCCTTCTGGCACACAAGATTTGAGTCCAAGAGAAGGCAGGACACAATATTCTTCAGGTCAGCATGAGTCTCCCTGCCTGTGCATGCATCTCATCTCTTTCTTTGCTATTATTTGGCTCACACTACCACTTGCCCAAGGTAGCACAGCTGATGCTATAAAGCTACAAAAATTACATCCTCCCAGTTTTACACACCTTTATTGACAGAAGTTGTTGCACGCAGTTGGGCCCTAAAACAGGCACCTCAGGAAAACTACTCCCAGACTATACCTAAGGGCTTCAGCAGAAAAGCATACACTCATTGGCAAGAGACAGTGCCCCTAGGGCATAGTTTATAACATCTCTCTGAACAAAATAAACTGTTGGGCAAAAGGATCTTTGTTTATTGCACCTTGGCTACTAAGCATCATTTAGAAGTGTCCTTTCCCCCTCTGCTGAATACTGGCACACCATCCACTCTCAGATGTGGATCAAGCCTGAATCAGGAAGTGCAAGACCTGGACTTCGAGGTCGGAAAGTTAGAGATGATAAACAGATGTGTAAACTGATGAATGGAGAGCCAGTGGGATCACTAGGATTGTGTTGTAGATTCTTGCCTACTCATGCTGGACTAAATCCAATCCATGCAATTTATCAGCAAAAGCCATCACCATCAGATTGTGTTGAGTGCCTTTTGGGAAATGAATTGGATGGCTTGGTCTGGTTCCTATCAGACTTGTGTTCTTAGCTACGTGACCACTAATTGTCAGCTTTTTCAGAAGCAAGAAACCAACTCCTGAACAGGTCAGGTGCAACTGAGATGAAAGCATGGATCTGATTTTTTGCAGCTCCATAGCAAAACCAAGAATTTCAGCTCTCTGACTGTTTAACCTGGAAAGGGGAAAGCCCACAGCAGCTGCAGAAAAGCATGGCCTTGCACACCCAGCACAGTACCTCAATTAAAGAAAAAACAATCCATGTAGGACAGCCCAGGCTGTGCAAACAGACTGGACTATTCCATGCTCTTCCCCATTCTCTGTGGTGCTGTTCCCAGGTACCCTGTGCTTCTGACTTTGGTCTCTCTTCATCACTTTCCCCATGCTCCTTACACTCCCTTATGACCTGCCCCTTTCACATATTGACAAAAGTCACCCCAGATGTTCTCAGGCAAATTATCTCAGTCTGGCCACCAGATCAAATCCACCCTGTCTTATCACTGTCTGAAAGTTGTTTTGATTGTCAGATGCCTCATGATTTACAGTATTGGTTTAGCATCCTAGAATTCATGCTCAGAACTATCACTCAGCAACTGATCACCACCACACCTGAGAACAAAGGAAAATAAATGGGAAGAGTCTCTCCGAGGTTTATAACACCAAGCATTAACACCTGTCCTTGGGATAGCACTGGAATTTCCACTGGTGCCAGTCCCACTCAAGGTGACCTCACAGGACTAGAAAGTAAGAAAAAATGTGAGATTTCTTCCCAGTTATGCTGCACGTATGCTCTGTGAAGCCAGGCAAGGGAAGTCAGATGAACATTTTGTGTCAAGACAGATGAGAGAGTCCATCCATTTCCCTGCCTTCCCAAGAAGCGTGCTCAGTTGGCCAGGAGACAGCAAAGAGCTGTGCTCCAGCATGCCCCCTCAGCCTGCTCTCCTGAACTGTGGCTGGGGAAGCTGAGGTAGTAAATACACCCACCTCTCTACTACACTATTGCACTGCAGTGGCTCTTCTGCATAGGGAGAATAAACAGGGACCAAGCCCTAAATTAGTGGTAAAAAATTACTCAGGAGGGAGAAAAGACCCCATTTCAACATGGGCAGTCTTCTAATTGTAATCTTTCCAAGCTTAGTCCAAGTTATGAGGCAGAAAAATATTGCTCTGCTTGTTCTGTGCATAAAACTGGAGCTCAGCCTCCAGTACAACACTTCTCTCTAGTTTTAATTGCATTACAAATTACAGCACTATTAAGAATAACGGTAAGCACAAGGAGAGGATTCATTCCAGAATCAAGCTGCACTTGGTAGTTTACAAAAACCAGCTTTACACAGTGACTTAAGAATACCTGGCAAATTGTATCTTCTTTCTATAGAATGAGAACACGGTCCCACACATATCTTAACCTGTGTGACCTCACAGGAAGGAATAAAGGATGACCTGTTCTTCATCCATTTGCTGTTGTTATTAAAACACTAGCTTTAGAAATGTGGGAGAGCAGGACAGGAGGAGAAGCCAAACCAAACCCTTTGTACCTCACACAGGATTTTTTGAAATTGCAGTAAGAACTCACAATGCGCAAAACCAAACAAAAGATAAATGCAAGAGCCAAAAATTAAAGACAAACAAAGGACAGAGAAGAATTACTGCTGGGAGGAAAGGAACTGCAAGTGCTGATTAGAAATTTCTCAGCCCATCTCGAGGAGGGAGGAGGGGAGAGAAGGGGACGGGAGCCTTCTTTTTCGTGCTCCCTTTGTCTCCCTGCTTCCTCCCCCCCATCTTGCACTCTGCCTCCTACCCTGGCCCCTCCACCTCCCAGCCCCCACTTCTCTTTCAGAGAGCAGAGTGCACCACTCAGGCTGGATTAGGGCTCCTTACCTTGATGCAGACCTTTCATTCCTTCGTACAGCCACTGGGGAGAGGAAAATCTTGAATCCATGTTTGCTAGCCTCTCCTCCCTTTCTGTGCACACACACACACTCACAGTCACACACCTTGGCTTATTTGCTTTCCTCTCGGCCATGAAAAAGGACAGCAGCACCTGATTTATTGCTGGGCAGCAGCGGCCAGAGGCTGGAGGGGAGCAGGCGGGCTCCGGCTGCCTCCATCTCTCAGCACGCAGCTGTGGATAACCTGTTGCCTCCGGAAGCCGGTGCCCACTGGCTCTCGACTAGCACCAGCAGCACGCAGTCCTGCCTCAAAACCCCGGGGCTAGAGGAAACGGGAAGGTCTTCCTACTACTGCGGCACCTCTCTCTCTCTCTCTCTCTCTCTGCATTGACCCTGCATGCTCCGAACAGCGGTCGCTGCCAGGAATCCTGAACTACCTTCGGTGGAGGGAGGAAAGTGTCAGCAGCCCAGTCTTTTAGCCTGATGGAAAAGTCCTGATCTATCCGCACATGTCCAGATAAAGGAGCTCTTTAAAAAGAGGGAGGAATGTAATGTCACGTTTATCTGCACCCTGTACTCCTTTCCCAGTCCCTGGATGCTGTTTTATCAGCTCATTACTATGGCTAGTGGGAAAGGAGCGGTAGTTGTGGGTGCGCTGGCACTCCAGACCAACTCGGTGAAGCAGGATACATTTGGAAGCAGCCAAATGGCAGGGAGGGAGGGAGGATGAGCTGGAAGCTGCTGAAGCCCCAGATGAAGCCGTGAAACCCTGGAAGGGAGCAGTAGGCAGGCACCGGTGTTGAAAGATGACTCAGAGCGAAAAAGCAAGGAAAGGGGTGGGTGGGTAGTGGGAGAGAAGTGTTATGACTAAAAGCCGAATTTACTGCTTGTGAATCCTAAATCTGAATAGGAAGAGGGAAGAGGCTGAGGTCTTCTTTGTGGGATACATCGGTGGCGGTGGGAAATATGTGCCACTTAAACCAAGTGCGTCTGTTTCTTTCAGCCTGTAACCAGCCTGCCTGGCTAAGTCATCCTGCTGCAGCTTTTCCTAAAGCCTGCTGCTCCTGCCTGTGCCTGGCTGCTGCACCGGCTCACAGGAGCCAGATCTTGTCCCTCAGAGAGGGCTCCCTCTTTCCTCCCTGATTCCCGGCTGCCCCGCCGTTCTCATTCTGTTTTAATCCTTCTCTTTTCCTCGCTGTCCAGCTCTCAGACCCAGCCCCTTTTCAGCTTGTTCCCCCTGCCCTCTCCCCCTCTTCGCTCTCCTCTCCGGCTCCCCTCCCCCTGGCTCAGGGAGGGAGGGCTCGCCCGACGGGCAAGAGGTGGTGGGCGAGCTGGGCTGGGGGGGGGGAGGCAATCCCCTCCTGCGGTCACAAAGGCCTGGGCACAACTGCACCGTCACTGGGAAGGCCCCCCTGGAGGCCGGGGCAGAGGCAGGGCAGCCCCCTCCTCTCACACCTCTGTTAGGACGGTGTGTGCAGTCAGGACACCGGGTAAAGGAGAAGTTCCTGCGATTGTTCCCGGCTCGGCAGGGGCGGGCGAGGGGGAGCCGAGGGTTTGTCGCCATCCCTCCCGCACCGCGGCCAAGGACACTCCAGCTCCCCCGCTTTCCAGCTGCCTTCCCGGGCCGGCTCCCACCTTCCCCGCCGCCGGCGCGCTTCTCTCCCGCCGGCCCCGCGGCGAACAAGGGACCCAGCGCCCCGCGGGCCACGCGGAGCGAAGCCCCCGGGGGCCCCTCGGACCTGCCCCCGGGGGCCCCTCGGACCTGCCCCCGGGGGCCCCTCGGACCTGCCCCCGGGGGCCCCTCGGACCTGCCCCCGGGGGCCCCGGGCGGGCAGGAGGCGCCGCTTCCCCCCCCCTCCCCGTCCCCAGCCCCTCTCCGCGAAGTCTCCGCAAACTGCACCGCGGGACGCCCCGCAGCAGCCCTCACCCCACGCCGGCTCCCTCCGCCGCTGCCCTCCCGCAGCATCTCCCCAAACCCCCCCATTTTCTCCCTAAAGAGAGCCGCGGAGCCCGGCGGGCTGGGCACGGCACGGGCACGTCGGGGCCGCCGGGGCGCCCGTGGCCCTACCTGCGAGCCACAGCAGGACGATCCATCCCAGGACGTGCCCATCCATCTTTCCCAGTGGTCCAGGCGGCGCGGGGCGGGAGGGAAGGAGGGCGGGAGAGGCGCGGGGGCGGCCCCGCTCGGGCAGCCGCCTCCCCGCAGCGCCGGCCGGGCTGGCGGAGCGGCCGCGCCGTGTGGCTCCGCTCCTGCTCCTGCTCCGCTCCTCCCCCGCCGCCGGTGCCCGCGGCCGCCCCCGCGGCTGTCCGGGCGCGGGAGGGGGATGCGGCTTCCCGAAACGGCTTCCCGAAACTGCTTCCCTGCCTCCCTCCCTCCGGCGAAGGCGCGTTTCGGTTGCCAGGTGCCGCTCCTCAGCCTACGGGCACCCCGGCACGTTCCTCCGCAAATCCTTCATTCTTCCCCCCGGCATCCCTCCGCTTCTTAGCGGGGTTCTTACAACTTCTAGTAAGCGCTTAAAAATGTCCCCGCCGATCGTCTGTCCTCCCCAAATTAACCTTAACGTGTACCTTGGGAAATAAGTGTAGACGGTTCCTGTTCGAAATTTCCCCGGGGTTTCCACTTCCAGCATGGGCACTGCAACTAATTACTGTAATTTTTAGATGAAGAAGGGATATAATTTTAGATGGAATATAATTTTAGATGAGGAAGAGGTGTTCTGGCTGTCAGCAACGGGCAGCTGACTTGCGGGGTGTTAAGTTGTTGTGCAAACGTGATAATGGGAGGGGATGGAAATTTTTTTGTGAGGAAGGCGACAGCGAACTAGATATACAGTTAAAAATGACATTTTAGAACATGGACATTGCTTGGAAATTAAATGGTCCTGGCCACAGTGAAGCCACATGGATACACACTCACTGTACTTAAAACTTTTACAGTTTCTGTGAAAACTTAATAAGTCAGTGGAATTATTCATAGGCCTAGAGCTGGCTCAAATAGCATCATGCTTCCTTTGGTGGCTCAGCACCTTCCAACATGGCACTCACCACTCACAGCATCCAGCACAGCTCCCCTTTGCACGTTTGTTGTTCACCCTCAGGCATTTTTCTTGCAGGGGCTTGGCTGGTCTTTGTAACCAAAGCTGGGATGATGCAGATATCAGCGATACACATGGGAGATGGGAGTAGTCTTCATCTCATCTGGAATCTGCCAAAGAACACGAACAATTCTGATTTTCCTAACGCAAAGCACTGCCAAAAGAGTGCACAGGGGTGCCTGCAGTAAAACTGTACAAGCCATTTTCTTTCTAGCAGGTATTTTCCAGGTGCTTGTAGATCCCTCATCATTTTGCCTTTCAGACTGAACTTCTCTACAGGCAAGATAAGCTTATTTTAACAAGTGTGAATGGAAGAAGATCAATAATTTCTGAGTGAAAAAGCATGTTTGCTGTGATAAAAGGTGTGTTGAAACATCCTTGGCTGTTTTTAAACAGATGTAGTCCCTCTGTTAGCATAGTTAAAGTAGAATTAAGCAAGGAGACAATCCCTAGGCAGCCAGTCTGTTTTTAAGTGTTTTATTCAGAGCTATTCAATGTTATTGAAAAATATTTTTCACATGGAAGCTTATTTTTATTCAACATTGCATTAAAAAAAAATACACACCCACCCCAATCACTGTTCTGATGTTCCTCTGACCTGATACCTTATGAATTTAACTGTTTTGCAGTACTAGCTAAAAGTCACTATTAAGAAGTAAACCTCTGTTAACACTAAATCATGTATATGTGCAACAGCCCACAGCGGTGTTCTCCTTTAGCACACAGGAATCTGACCCCCCACTGCCTTTGTCCATACTTGCAGGTGGAAGACAAAGTAGAAACTCTCACTCGGGCCACTTCAGCCTCCAGAAATACCTGTGGTTCCAGAAAACTCAGGTGGATACTGTGCATCAGCTGAGGGCCTGCCTCGCCATTTTTACATATCTGTAGGATACGTACGATCCATGAAGGTCTGGATGGGCTGAATTAAGACTCCTAAAACGTGAATATAACGTTATTTTTCTCTCCCTCCCTTAGCCATTTTTCCTGATAACCCTCAAAATCCTGACTCCTTGCCTTTTTGTGACTTAATTGGCCGGGAGTCTGATCCATGGTTTCCTGAGACAATGTTGATGTTGATATTATCTCATCTGTTTAACACTGGGAGCAGTACAATCCCTTATGTGTCACTATTGTTAGCTACTCCTAGGGGGTTTTTTGCTGTTTTGTTGGTTTTTTTTTTAATCCACTCCAGCTTTTGCAAATAAGTTTGGCATACATCAGTTGTGCTAAACTTTTGACTCACGACAAAGGAAGGAAAGATTTTCAATACACGGAAGCACCATTGTTTTGCATGTAACGATGGATTTATATCTGCTTTGAAATTCTCATAAACTCACTGTACGGTCCTTTTTCATTTAATGTGAGCTGTCATTTGTATACATCCACGTGTGATGGATGCCCAAGCCCGGAATAGATGTTCCAGATCTCTGTAGACCTTTGATCTGAGTATTGCAACATCTGAGCTGGCTTAATAGTTAATGTTGGGATGTTGTCTTTCCTTTTAGCCGGGTCTTGGAGACAGAAGGTTGTATGACTGCAGTTAGCCCCAGTTCACCCTCAAACGGTGGGGAAATTCCTATGCAATTAGCCAGATGGCTTCGAGCCACGGCCCAGCAGGGATTCTCTGTCCCTTGAAAAACAACATACCGGTAGACTTAAACCTTCGTCTCCCTCAGTAACTTCTCCCTGCTTGTCCTGCATAATTTAGCCCCAGATTGAATCTGAAGAATACCACACCTCAACACTGTTTGACATCGCTTATACCGTGATCCCACCCGAAGGAGTTCTCTAAGCAATGGGATCCCGAACAAATTCAGTTGAACAATAGGGAAACAAACAAACTCACTTTTTTATTCATGCTGTAGCAGCTGCTGGCTTTTTTCTCTCCTTGCCAAGTACTTCATTCCTCCCTCCCTCCTTTCATCTTCCAGTACCAGTCTTTTGTGGTCATTTCCTCTGTTGATAAGCAGAGTCAGCTTTTTAAATTACCAGCACGTGGAATGATTTACACCAGCACCTCACTCAGAATGACCCATCTCGGAAACATCCCCGAAAACCCACTGTGCTGCATGAAGATTTTCTTGCCATTCAGCCCCCTGGATTTCCCCTATAGAAATTTCCATAGAAACAGCGATTTCAGCAGCTTTCTGGGATGTCATACTACATTCAGCCAGTAGACACTGCTTTTCTTGATTTAATACTGAGACCAGCACACTACAGAAGTTATTAGGTGACACACCATCAATTCACAGCGTTTAGTGAGTCTCTTCAGCATAGCTACTAACTAAAACTTTTCCTCGTTTGCTTTGTCACACTGGAATCTCCTTTTAATCGTTGGTAGCTTCACAGCAAGACATCACTGAAATATATGCACTCTGGATATGTTGGGTTTTTTTCGAGCTGCCTTGCCACATTTGATAGCACAGTAATACAGAGCTTTTACTTCCCGTTAACATGAGGAGTGAGGGATATAGATATACAAACTGCTTTTGTTTTTAACCGTGGTGTTTGGACCAAGAAGTGTTTAGAATATTTAATGGAGAAATTTGACTTTCTCGTTGCAATGAGCCTTCAGTTCTGTAATGCAAATTCAGCATTAGAAAGAAACCAAGAGAACAGCATCTTTCTATAGTATTTATTTCTCTGTCTAAATATCCTGTGTTGCTCCTGATCCTTTTTTTAGATACCAAAAATCACAGCATAACTTCCCTACACTTCAGGGGGAACCTGAAATTTTCATTTAAGTCAAACACTAAGGACATGTCAGCAATAATGTTTTGTGAAGTTATTATATAGGCACACCACGACCACAAGTGAATCATCCCAGCTCACAATCCTGTGTGTCACTATAAGCAAAAATACACAGTATAGGAATAAGAAAACTCTGCTTGCGAACCTACAGATAACCAAGGAGATAACAAGTTGTTAAACCCTCTAAGGTTTTGGCTGTAGAGAAACTGTGGGCAGCAAAAATACCTTCAGGGACCTGGAGTTCATAACCCAGACTGCTGTGACTGTCTAATCCAGCTTTTTTAATAAAACAGGCCACATCACTTTGCCACATTACATCCATGTAGTTTGAACTGCACCCTGTTTTGTTACAAAAAGAATCACAGATTACTTTGGGATGGAAGGGACCTCACCCTGCCCCTAATTTCATCTGACTTCACCTTCTAGTACTGCCAAGCTCGAAGACAGGGCACTTTTAAGGCAATTTCTAAACAGAGGTAATGACAGACTATGATCAAAGCACCCTTAACATCCTCTCTGGAAGTTCAACAGACTGTTATTTTGCTATATTCTTGAGCTAACACCAGAAATAGAGAGGCTCAGTTGCTAAAAGGATCCCACTCTATCACCTATGTTATTCAGTATTCCCTCAATCTTTGTATTATTTGCAAGTAACTGTGATGACTGTATGTCTCCTTCAAAGGTATCAAAAAATATTTAGTAGTATGCAGCCAAAAAAGGACTTAAGAAAGATCTTGTGAAAAAGTGTGATTGCAATTCCTCATTTAAAATTACATTTTGAGACATCCTAAGCTAATGCATTATCTGGAGACTGGATGGTCTCTGTATCATAAATCTGTATCCTTGATTCAATGTTCTGTGGTCAAGTCACATGCCTCACGTGTCTGAATGCATTACCTTTAGTAACCACACTTAATATCTTTTTGATGCAATTACAGACCAATGTGACAGAATCTATTTGCTGCAAACCCACGTTGATTGGCATTAATTATGTTACTTTTCTTTAATTCATTATTGAAGCAACTCCTGTGTCAGCGGTTCCATTCTTTTGCCTGGAATCCCTGTCACTCTGACAGGTCTGTAATTACTCAGGGCATCCTACTTGGGGCCAGATCTAAAACAAGACTTTGGAAAAATTTTGGGCAATCTAAAAAAACCCTCATTGAGAAGCAGTTTGAGAAGGAAAGCACACATGTACTGTCAAAGTACACGCTTACAGTTCTCCTTCCCTGCATACCCAGATAGTACTGAGCACACAGATGTCTAACAAACACTCAACCCAAGGCTTACATATATTTGGGTTGTCGAAGGTAGATCCTTGTCTTATCAGATATTAAGGATTTCCCAGTATTTGTCCAGGATACTGGAACAACGTGATGATTTCCCTGGAGGCATGGCTTTAAGGATATTTGAAATTTATGGCATAGAGGGGATGCAGCTGTACCACACCTGGGCAGCTGGTTACCCTGTGGCTTGTATCAGCTTCAGTGGTCCTGGGATGTGGTGCTCAGCAGGGTCACAGCACTCACCCAGCAAGTCCCATGCATCCCACAACTCCATGACCTGCTGCACTGCAGCTCCCAGCACAAATGCTACTGTTTCTGGAGAGCAGACAGAAGCATATCAGCTCTCACTAGAGTTCCCTGTGAAACCTGGAAAAAAGATGCTGATACTACGTCTGAGGCCTGGTCCAGGACATTCACAATGGGTCTATCACTCAGCAAAGCCCTGCAAAGACAGGGTGATATGGCTTACCTTTTGTGAAAAGGCCTCCTGACTCCTAGTTGATCTAAGTTACATCCTTAAGCACATAGCTGAGGTGTAAGGCACCCTGAAGTCCTTTTGCAGTTGTGGCACTGTTAAAAAAAAGAAACCCAAGATTCAAAGATTCACTAGGTCAAAGGGAGTGGGACTAAGAGAAAGCTGGCAGCTGTAGCATACTGGTTAAATCATTCACCTGGGGAAGGGGAAACCTGCAGATTCTGATCCCTGAAATGTCTATGCATTACATATGAAACAATATAGTTACTGGACCAGAGAGGCAAAGTTTCCACTTTGTTTCAGTCTCCAAAGAGACAAATTCTTTTAAACCTACAAATTCTTTTGTAGGTTTAAAACCTCCATAACCAGGCTGAGAAAGACATCAGCTGTGACAGAAACTTGTCTTCACACACAGAGAGGAGTGCAGAGAGACAATGCCATGGGGGTAGCCCAGCAAACACCCTGCCTTGGCTCCTCCCAAACCTGTCTCAAAAGCCCATCAACAGCCCATTTCCACAAGTCCAAAGGCGCACAGGGACACAATGGCAGACGAGAAAGAACGCTCAGATAGGAACTCAGAATAAAGGGAAACCTGTCCAAGCCCCTCCCAGGGCTGTCCCAGGGAAGCCTCAGCTCCAGGGTGCAGACTTGAAGCCTATCAAGATGAGTCAACAGCACAGCAACTTTAGGTTGCAGCCTACGGATATAGGACTTGTTACAGGATGCAAGGGAAGAGCATTTCAGAATTGCATAGGGCTTCTTATGGGATGCTTAGGAGAGGAATCAAAGGCAAAGAAAGAGAGAGATGTAGATGATTTGGGAAGGAACAAGTAACAGAAAGAAATGGATAAGGGGATAGAAGACCCAGTTGTGTGTGTGAAGAGTTTGCTGGGCAATGTGTTTATCTGTCACGCACAGCCCATTCCCTTTTTCTTATTGAATTCCTTTATAACTTTTTTTCTGAGAGAAGGACTCCCTATTTTGCCTGTATGCATGTGTGGGGGCGTCTGTGCCAGCCTCTAGTCAAGCCATGGCTTGGAGAGTCCACATGCCTGGGTGACAGTGACTGGAGAGACAGGAGGAGGTCCTGACTTAAATGTCATCAGCTGTACTAGGTGAGAGGGTGGTGTGCCCTGAGAGCCAGGGAGAGGGGAGTGGATGGTTCATCCCTAATGGCAAAACAACAGGAGGAGCTGGGTTAAGCTGGGATTACATACTTGACCTCCCTTTGGTTGGACCTGGGAGGGTGGAGCTGCACCCGCCTCGCCTCTCTTGGGCTGATGGATCTGGCCTGACTCCTCTAACATAAACACCAAATATTTCACTCTGTGGGAGGGTGACATGGCCCCAGACCAGCAGGCAAGTGGGTAAGAACAGATGTGGTCACTGCAATGTTTTTTTGGAATAACTTTGCTCATTCTTTCTGACAAACAACTGCAAGACATACCTTGGAAAGATTATAACCGTGAATCCTGAATGAATGAATATACATTACTGGCAGAAAAGTTCCAGATAGTTCTTCTGCCAACAAAGTACTAGGGTACACAGACCCTATTTTGAGATACCTGTGGCAAACTCCATGCACTGATGGAAAAGCACAGGCTGGCAAATGAGTTCTCTGGACCATTTACAGTGATTTTATAAATTCTGGAGCTGTGTTTCCAAGGCCAGGTACCTAGGACCTGAAGTGTTGGCACATTACTTAATTGAATTAAGTGCCAAAAAAAAAAAAGCAATATATAAATACTGGCACAACACTTGCTGTCATCTGCTGGAATGGCCTCAGTGCTACAAATCAGTTATTTACAAATCAGTGTAAATGGTCCACAGAGCTCCTTTGCCAGCTAAGTTAAACAGTAGACAATTGAAGAGCTAAAACATGAGTTCAACAGAGGCACTGGGCTCTCCTCAGGGCTCTGGGGGAGAATACTGATGACATGGTGCTCTGGAGATGATCTGTTCCCTGTTCTTTTCTCTGTCCCCACAACCCACATAGGAAAATCCTTTCTCTCTCTGCTGCTTATGAATTTTATTTTCCAACCACACCTCTAGCCCTAGGAGAGCTATTAGTGGAGCCTTGTGTTTTTCAAACAGTTGATGAACCCATTATCTGAATTTCTTTAAAAGGAAGGGCTGCTAAAGGGTGGGTCCCAAAGCTGCACACAAGAGAAAAGAAAATGATGCAAAGAAAAAGAAAACACAAGTGCACAGATGCACTCCTAGCAACAACTCTTACAGTAATATAACAGTAAATACTTGCCTTTCCGCCTGAAAAAAACTAGACTCTGTGCAGATGTTTATATTTACAAGATACAAGTTATTTCTTGCAGTCTCTCCTCAGAGCTTTACCATTTAATGTAGCCGGAACTAGACCTGAATATAAATTATTTCCACAGCAGTGAAAGTAACTCTAAAAATGCTTACCTGTTTTCATCGAGGTTACATCACAATTTTATACATTTCTAGCAATGTGACTGACTCCTCCTGTATGTTTAACAGCAAATTTAGCAAACGGTTCACAAACATAAACCAAACTGTTTTCACTAGATTTGAGCCTCCAGAAGATTAAACTGCGCCAGCATTTTTTAACCCTCTGAGAAACCAGACACCAGGGAGATGCAGGAGCAATTTAATCTGACCTTACCTGACAGCAGTTCTACCACTGACAAACATAATCAGCTAAGCCAAATATTTAAGCCTAAACAAGAGCTACCTCCTTTGGAGCTGAACAGCCTTACATTATCTAACCAGAGGATGAAAAAAGTAGCAAGACTGAGGAAAAAAGAAGCAATGTTTTCCAGCGATTTGGAAATGCATGGAGGTGTTTCATCGCTGCTTTTATCCTCATGTCTAAGTTTAGAGCAGATTTAACAGGGCTGTGGGATAGAGAATTGCAAAGAATCTTTCAAGTCAGGGCTACACCGTTTATTTTTATCGAGATTGTCCAGACAACTCCACTGAAGATGGCTGCACAAGAAGCAGCACGATGGCTCTTGTTCTGCTGCACTACTTGTGCTCTGCAGGAACTGCAACCACATGCTGAAGGAGATCCCCCAAAAGACATGGGAACAGTGAGGAATGTGGGAGACATCACATGCCTCGGACAAGGAAAACCAGGCCAGTGAAGATCATTTGGGCTTTGAGAGAGATCAATAGAAAGCTTGAGGTCAGAAGCAAATCTGTGCTACTCATCAAGATGATGCAGATCAGATTATTTCCAAACTTTATTTTATCTGAACTGTGCAAACTTTCAGTGAAGGAAGTGTCAGTTATGTCAATGAGACAGATGGCAGGAAAAAAACCCAACAACCACAAAAAAACCAAACCAAAAAACAACCCAAACCCACAAAAAGACAATCTGAGCAGCAGCCTCAGTTTTGTATAACATGAGCTCCCAAATTATTTTTAATAAGCAAGTTTGCCTTTCCAAGCACACGCATGCCCTCTCACATCCTCCACTTTTCTGTCATATATCTGAAAACCAAACCCAGGGTTCTCACCTGAAGTTGGTCTCCACTTCTTCCTCCACTCCTTCCTGTACGTCCTGGGCCACTACCCCCATGATTTGTTGGCCCCTATTCTCACCCAGGCCCCCACGTCCTGGTAGCATTTTGAATGCTACTGGAAGCATCAGAAAAGGCACATCACCGTGATCATCTTGTCTTACAGAGTACCGGCTGTCAGGGAGCAGCAGGAGCCAGGCTGCTCCAGAAGGAGATGAAACAATGGGAGCCAAGGGGGCTCATGCAGATATCAGGGCAGGCATCCTGCCAGCCAGTGCCCAGCCCTACAGTGAGAGGCAGGAAGAGGTCTGTTTTGGCCCAGATGAACTACAGAATAATAGAATCATTTAGTTTGGAAAAGGCCTCTAAGATCATTGAGTCCAACCATTAACCCAGCACCACCCTGTTCACCACTAAACCATGTCCCCAAATGCCACATCCACATGCCTTTTGAACACTTCCAGGGATCGTGAGTCAACCACTTCCCAGGGCAGCCTGTTCCAATGCCTGACCACACTTTCAGTGAAGAAATTTTTGCTAATATCTAATCTAAATCTCCCCTGAGATAACTTGAGGCCATTTCCTCTTGTCTTGTCACTTCTTCCCTGAGAGAAGAGACCTGGCTACAACCTCCTTTCAGGGAGTTGTAGAGAGTGGTCAGGTCACCCCTGAGCCTCCTTTTCTCCTAAAAACACCCAGCTCCCTCAGCTGCTCCTCATAACACTTGTGCTCCAGACCCTTCCCCAGCTCCACTGCCCTTCTCTGGACATGCTCCAGCGCCTCAATGTCTTTCCTGGAGTGAGGGCCCAGAACCGGACACAAAGAGGGTAAATTTAGGTTAGATATTAGGAATAAGTTCATTATTGTGAGGGTTGTGAGGCACTGGAACAGGTTGCCCAGGGAGGTTGTGGATGCTCCATCCCTGGCAGTGTTCAAGGCCAGGTTGGATGGAACTCCGAGCAACCTGGGATAATGGAAGGTATCCCTGCCCATGGCGGGGAGCTGGAACTGGATGATGTTTATGGTCCTTTCCAACCCTCTCATCATGGCTGGGCTTCGTGAACGAAGATTTGGGAAGGTCTCTACCCATGTTTGTTGCAAGCACGCTGGTGGCTAAAAAGGCCAATATGAGATAGGCATGTCCGATTGCAAAAGGCACAGCAGAAAGACTCCTTAGATGGTATATTCTGCAAGGCATGATTCTTTCTGCGTTGCCTTTTCTCCTCAAGGGTGATCCTGCGTGCTTTCTCAAAGGCATCAGCAGCGTTATAGATGGTGTGTCTCCAGGCCTCCTGACTGGAGGCCAGAGTAGACCAGTTATGATGATCAATATGGCCAAGGCTGAGATGTTGTTTCAGGGAGTCCTTGTATCTTTTCTTCGGGGCTCCTCTCATGCGGCAGCCAGTGGCAAGTTCACCATAGAGCAGGATCT